>NC_025994.2:84151399-84256399 GCF_000442705.2 Elaeis guineensis
TGATTGAGTTTAGAGGGATAAAGGATCTTTTTTCCTACCTTTTATCAAAATCTTCTTTGTTGAGCATGAACTTCGCATTTGTATGCTTAAACTTTGTCCTTTTCAGTTGTTTTCGTGCAAGAGTAGCGTAAAAATTTGATCTTGGTGTCTCAGCCTGGTTCTTAGGAAATGGATTTTGTATGGGAGAACTCGCTGAGAAAGGAGTGAGAGTAATGAGTTCCTTTATTATTTTGGAAGAGTGCTACTATCGATCCCTGGATAAATTTGCAATCTTGTCATGCATTGGTCTTGGCAGAGCAAGTACTCATTGTGAGGAAATAAATTGTTGAGAAAAAGTAGACTAGTTGATGAGGGACATGCTAATAGCTGTTGATTATGTGCTACAGAAACAAGGGAAATGGTTGTTGGATGTTTGGTTAAGTGGATTTATGAGAAAGAGGAGCAAAGCGCTCCCAGAACAAGTCAACTTTCAAACATCTAGAAGAGTAACAGCAGCCTTGCAGCTCGCCTGCCAAGTTTCTAGCCTCGCAGCTCGCCTGCCCTCTTGGTTGATTATAATTGCAGAAGTCCTTCCAATCAGTCACTGAAAAAGGAGAAGGAAAAATTTAAACTGGAGGCATGCTTTCTGACATCAATTTGAAAATCACCATATATTATTATGTAAAGATAAATAAATTTTATTGATCTTTTGTGTTGGTTAGAAATTACCTCAATCAACATTTTTTGATGTTGTGCTGTTGTACCATATAGCTTGAGGTCGCTTCCTGAGCTCTAGCTTCAAATAGTCAGGTTCCCTGAACATGATCCTATGTTGGCACTTTTTTGCTGAAGAAACAAGTTTGCATATAGAAACTGACAGCAGGCATAAACTCAATGGTTTGAACGATCCTATCACTGCTATGCATTACAAAGATGTTGACTTTGATGACATTGGCATTCATTTGAATATATGAAAGGTAAAAAATGAACACTTCTTGAGGGGGGAGATACTGTTCTATGATTTGCAGAATTGCAACTGGTCAAGAAACACAAATTCTTCTTTATCAATATGTTTTGTCAAGTCCTACACTTGATGCTCTGTCCAAACTTTACCTAGCATCTTCTATCATGCCCTCAAGCACAGACTTGATGCCTTCATAATCAGGAGTGATGATTAATGTATCTATTGATGGTTAGGTGAAGCTTCTGGCATTTAGATATGATTTGCTGAGAAGATCCATATTTTTTTCTTTAAACTTTTCTATTTGAGCTGCAGTATAAATCTTGTCTTGTTGCTGACAAGATCCATAGATTCCACACTGTGCTTGTATATAGGATATTTTCATGTGCAAAGTCTTGTCAATCTCTATGGATTCATGGGAGACCTAGAAAGGAGGAATTTTTCACTTTTAATGGTTGTGCAGAGAGGATCTAAATTCTGATGAACCAGTGACATTTTAGATATTGGGTTTTCTCCAGTTGCTGCGGTATTATAAGCCTGCAAAAGGTTACTGCCATGCTATTCACATTTTTTGATGAACTGGATAAAGTTAGGGTTGGTTTTGGTGAGAGGTGCTGAACATGATTCTATATTGCATGTTTAAACATGTGGTTACCAGCTTGTTATCTTATGATTGACTGCATGCAAATGAATATTTCTGAGGTTTTGCCACAACAAGTAGACATATTCATGCGGAACTTGCTTTGCACATTGGAGAAGTAAGCATGGTTGGTCAAATTCTAAGAAAGTTGTCAGTGCTGTGGGTCACGTGTTGACAATTCCTATAATTTTTGCCATTAAGGAACATATTCATATGCAATGTTATTTATCATTTTCATATTGTTCTACAGCATGACCACTCATATGCTTACAAATTGGTTGCAACGAAACCAGTTATGGGATATAAAATGACTTGATATGAGGTTTTCAATACTAGTAAATGGCCATGTGAGAAGCATATCAAAAAATACTTCTACAAAATATTCACTAATGCTTTTCTTTAATTTCAATGAATAGATAAAAACCATGCTAAAATTATATGTCTAACCCTCACCCCCCCCCCCCCCCCCAACCACCCCAAGAAAAAAGACAAAAAAAAGGAAAACAAGAATCAGCTTCAGTTTGCTTTTGTTATTACACAAATCATATAAATATTAAGAAGACACGGAAAAGAGAAAAATGAGGAAGTAAAGGCAAAAGATATTGTTATGTGACTTATTTTACAGTGAGTAATTACAAAATGTAGAGATCCACTTTAAGTCTGAGTCTAAACTGTAAACAAATCCTGAAGAATGAAAAAGAAGAATTTTTAGTGTTACACTTAAAGAAAGAAGAAACAGTAAACAGAAGAATAAAATGCAGTGAAATTTACAGATTAGATAAATGGAAAAGAGAGAATTAATCGCTCTAAATGGTAGCAGAGCCAGAAAAAATGTTATTGGATGGAAACATTTTAAAGGACCAAACATGGAATTGAAAAGATTAGTTTATGGATTAAAATAATAAAATAGAGAAACTTGAATAAAATTAACCTCAGCATCTTCATATATGATTCTGATCAGTAGCTTCTTCTGTCTTCCTTCTTACCATCTTGAATTAAAGTACATGCAAAACAAAATTAAAAAAGAAAAAACGAAGAAAAGGAAAAAGAAAAACAATAGAGGGAATGGTGGGATGACATATGGAATTTGGATTACGTAACTTTTTGAGGCCAATTTACAAACAAATAACAAGCTGGGTTGGAAATAAGGTGAAGAGGAGCCAGATGTGTGATTCTGGATTATGGAAAACTGATTGAAATGGAACAAAATGATAAGTCAAGTCAAATAGGAGGCTTTGTTCTGGAAAGATAGTTAAATGATGTAGAAAAATCAAGAGAATGTTTAGGACAAGGTTCTCAGGGAGAAAATGAAAGACTGAGGGGGATATCAAACAACGAATGCTTCCTTTTACTTAATTATGCCATTCTAATATTTAAAACTTAATGGGATTAACTGAAAAGAATTTAATGGCTGTTTGAAAACACTTTTGACTGACAGAATATTCATAAATTTGAAACCATCTCTTTTTAATATACTATATATAATGTGTTAGAATAGGTAATCAAAACATATAGATGAGCTTGTATGGTGTATCATTCGCTCTCAAAACCTTGTCTTTCTAAAGTCATGAAATCATTCTTATCTGCCATCCTGTTGTTTGGGAATCATCATTTTCAGTCAATTTTAGATCCATTAGGGGACCATCTTTGTATAAATCAAGTTGCTAGATAACTTGGCTATTTGGGGGAAAAAAAAAGAGCCTTAGCTAGGTTCCTAGGGTTTATGATTAATTGTGGCACAGCTTTTTGAGAGTCCATGTTATTTCCTGTTCTATGGTGGATGATGTTGGTAGGATCAGATTCTAATATGCAAATATCCCCTAAAAATCAGCCACATATGACAAGATCAGATGATTGTACATGCCTGTGTTTGGGAGTTTGGGAATCATCATTTTTTCAGTCAATTTTAGATCCATTAGGGGACCATCTTTATATAAATCAATTTTAGATCCATTAGGGGACCATCTTTGTATAAATCAAGTTGCTAGGTAACTTGGCTATTTGAAGGAAAAAAAAAAGCCTTATCTAGGTTCCCAGGGTTTGTGATTAATTATGGCCCAGCTTTTTGCAAGTCCATGTTATTTCCTGTTCTATTGTGGATGATATTGTCAGGATCAGATTCTAATATGCCAATATCCTCTTAAAATCAACCACATTCTGCATCGCTTTTATAGCATGTGTGCTTGGATGATTGTTGGGGCTGGAACTATTATTCTCTTCAAGCAAGCATGACATGTGCTACTGTAAAAGACAAACATTTTATTGAGGTTTAGTGCCTCTATGATGGTGCTACGACGTATATACTGTGATTAGAATATACAAAAAACTAACAAGTCATGCACATGTACCCCAGGATAATGCAGTTCCATCACCTGTATATATAGAATTTGTTTGGTGGCACTAAACCATCAAAGGCTTCAAACTATATTCTTTTAAGTTAAATGACAGAAATACCAAATGCTTAATTTATCTAGTGGATTTGTTTCCTTCTGATTGATGGTTGACTTGAAGAGCGTATTTAATTGACATTCACCAGAAATTCATAACATGGTTGTAACCATTAAAATTGTCTTCAGTTACAAAATTAAGATCATCTCAGTTTCAAGTGAATGAAAAGTCTCAAAAATTCTTGTGTTGTCTCACACTTAAGATTGGAAGTTTCCAAAAAGAAGAATCCTGTTTGGTTTGTCTTATAGTTCAGTCACTTTGCTGAACCTGAATTATACTGATAGTGCACAGAGCTGCACTTGAATTACTTATGTTGGAACAAGGCTTGTCATTTATTCTTAGCAAGATGATCTGAAATAAGCATTATCATGTACACGCAATACTGGAAAGCATATTGAAAATGTTACACCAAAATGTGAATGCCCTTTCATGGGCACCCTATCTTACATGGAACTTGGGTCCTGCTTTATTTTTCTCACTCTGTGCTCTCCAAATATCTGTATCATCATCATGACCTAGATTACTACAGAAAATATTCTTGATTTTGTGTGGCATTCAATTAGCTTGTACGGTGAGAAAAACCTTGTTGCCTTGTCGGGCACTATGGTGATTCTTCTTACTAAATCTTCCAATGAAAATTGTTGTGAACAGGAGGAGTTAGAAGAGCTTGAGAAAACAGAAAGAGTATCAGCTACATTGCAAGAGTATGTAAAATAGCAGAGTTTCAGGTGACATTAATGCTTCTAGAAATGAAAATACTGTTGCAGGGAACTGATTTTAAAGTTTGGTATCTAACCAGATTGCTGCTTGAAGTGGAAAGCAGGCCAGATCCTCTGCTCCCAGAGTAATTATCAAAGCCTCACCCTTACTAATGCCCATATTGAACCAGATATAATGCATATTTCCCCATTCCTGCTCTGATAATATTGCTCTTTTTCTGGTCTTGCAGAACAAATGGACCTGCAAACTCATCTTGGGACCGGTGGTTTGAAGGACCTCAAGATCTCCATGGCTGCAAATGCTTGATACTGTGATTCTAATTGAAGGAGAGATGCAATGATACTTATTTTTGACTTTTTGTTTAGTAGATATTGTTTCAGACTATTTGTCAGGATGGTTTTGAACAGAAGATGTGTTGGAAGAGAATTTGTTTTTGATGAAACACTGCAAATTCTTTTGAAGCTAACCAGGTACATATTTTATACATCATAATTTGATTTGCAGAATTGGAATGGAAAAAAGGTGAAAAAACACTAACTTAATACATAAAGAACACTCTCCTCTTAAACTTTCAACTTTGTCTCCTGTGACACTTCAAAAATCCCTGTGGAATGGTACATTAGAAGAACCTCTCCAACTTTTAATCTAAGTTGTTGCAGGACTGTCACTGACTTGCCGAGCTAACCATCCCAGCCATCATATAGCCCTTCACCTGTAAGAGCACAGCACGCCTGGTGTGCCAATCATGGTTCTGGATGCTATGGAGGGAGAGTGCATCAGTCATCTTGGCTGGGGACATGGCATCCTTAAGGTCCTGCTTGTTTTGTACTACAGAATGCTCAAGGTCTGCTGAAGTAACCTGAAAAGCTCATCTTTCATATTGGAGATCCAGGCTCAATCAGTGCTGTTTATTACAACAACAGGATGAGTACCTCAATAGTATGTTGCCCATGAGGCTCTCAATCTTTGTTGTCCACCCAGATCCTAAACCTGGATAGACCAATAAATCAAAGATAGTTAAGAGTAGTGGATTATACTGACATGGATGGTATGATGCTGTTAAAGTACATGCTTTATGCCCCCTCTATCTGCATCAAAAACATTGTTTAAATGTCTGCATGAACATAGACCATAATCTTGTGACAACTACATCCAAATCATGGCTTCTTTTTTCGGTGAAAATCACGGTTTTTGTGGCAACCGTTATAATATTATAGCTAACCGCTACTAACGGTTTTGGTGCTCTACAGTTACATCACAGACGTGAAAAACTAAAGCAAAAGTGGCTGTGGTGTATAGAATCACGTTATAACAACATAACGTAACAGTCATATTAAACTCATCCTTTACGTAAATAAATATACTTATATTCATAATTTAGGTATGTATGTTAATATTTAAATAGTGATATCATTTTGAATGATAATAATCTTCAATCCCTGTCTTGCTATGGATCCATTACATGTTATCACAATGCTTTACATCAAAATAATAAAAAAAAATAAACATTCAATTTTGTTAGCAAATAGTAGCTCCTTATAACATTGCAGCAGCAGATTACATACGTAAGCCAGGCTATTACAGCCCCACAAAACCAACAATCATACCTTTTATCAAGGTATGATCAATCGAAGTTTAGAGCAATGCCATTAGTTGGTTCAGGAGTCAACAGTTTTAGATGTTCAGCTACCAGCCAACAGTAGTTGTTTTGTATATAGGTCGCGTGATCCTGTAGAAGGTATTTGATATGAGATGATCCATCCAACATCAAGGACGATGTGGGTGGAGGCGATGAGATCATCATATTTGATTACACCATAGTGATCCTAAATAGCAGTGATTTCAAATCATCTCGACTCCTCAAATCATCCCCCAATCTTGTGATGGGATACTCAAACAGTGATCTTATGCTGAAATATAAGGACATTAATATCCCTCAATCAAGTAAAAAAAAGATATATTAATATATCATTAATATATTATATCAATAGTATATATATAATATTATATTATATTTTATATTATATATTATATTTATAATATATATTACATTATAATATATTTTTAATTATATTATTGTCATATTCTAATTCAATAATAAATGTAAAATTAGAATAAAAATATCTTATTATATTTTATATTTACATAATAAAAATATCTAATATAATACTTCTATTTGGCTTATTTTTCTAATCAAAGTAAATATTCATATTAATAAATAATATATTATAAGTATAAATAAAATATTAATCCTATAATAACAGTTAATATATTTTATAAGATTAATAATATATTTTATAGAGTCTATTAATTATTAATATATCAGTAAATATAGTCATATTTTATTTATAATATATTATATATGATTAATAAATATATTTTTATGGACTAATATTATGGATAGTTTTGATAATTATATAATCAGCAATCTTGAATTCCCATAGAATATCAAATAAGTTATCTTTGGATATCCTAGGATCTTTAATTATCGGACCATTGCTATCAAATACAATGATCTAAGATCACTAATGATCAGATCACCACAAGATTCGCATCATCGGTGATCTTAGATCATCATAATAATCTCATCTACATCACCGAATGCTACCATAATGTAATATAATGGTTAGAATCTGATTGGATTACCCTCACCAGAGAAGGTAGGATAAAAAGGAAAAAAATTTGAGAGTACCGAATCTGATGTCGACTATTGCTAAATGATGTGAGAAAGGACAGCACTAAATCGGAGAAAAGCCATCTAATGGGTAGGGATTCCTAGCTTATAGTTTGCACATTTTAAGCTTCTCCAACTGAGGAGCAATCCCCCAAGGCTCCCTGTACGTGGACGGAGTCTAGGCAAAATAGAAAATGGACAATTTGATATTTAATTTGCAATAACAATTAATGCACAAATTAGCAGCCAACAAGCCGCCAGAAACACAATCCCTAACCAAAGTGACTTTACCAAAATCAAATATGCTTACCATGTTGGATAAAATCTTGATAACCACAGTAACTACGGCTTAATAGACGAGCAGTGCTTCAGGACCCATGCTCGTTTCATGGCATCTAGCAAGGATACAAACATGACACTCAAAAGAAATGACCGAACCATCTTGAACCAAACTTTCTTTTCTTTTTTGAAAGAATCTTGAACAAAATAGTTTCTTGCGCGATTCAGAGAGAGAGAGAGGAGGATTTCAAAAAAAAAAAAAAAAATCCAAATTTAAAGCAGCAACAGAGCAAATACCATTAGAAAGAAAATAAAAATGGCAATATCTCACCTCAAACCATGATGTCTTGTGAACCATCTCTTCGATGTCGCTTCCAACTGCAGCATCGGTGGTTACAACCTCTTCCAGGTGTAGCTTATACAATGCGGTGGTTTTTCCAGCATTATCGAAACCGACAACCACAATCTTGTACTCCTTCGCAGGGAACAACATGAACCAGAATCTCGATACAAGCGCCCCAATCTTTCTTCTACAGGATCCAGCAGACGGTCACACTTCAATCTCAGAGACAGCATAAGCAGTAGTACATTTTTCAGAGGGAAGAAAATCAATTTTATTGAAACAAAAAAGGGAGGAAAAAAAAAAAAAAGAAATGACAGAGCTCAACCGATACAAATTTGAGCGCAGGATTTGACAAGATGAAACTTAAGGAATATGAAATGAACAAGGAAAACCAAACAAAGAGAAAGGGAAACCTGAAAAAAAAGGAAAGTTTGGGATCTCGTATTAGAAAGGTTGGGATCTTTGCATAGAAACTGGTTAAAAATAGAACAAAGATGGAAGCATAAAAAGAATAAATAAGGGAAAGGATCTCACCCGGAAGAGAGGCTAATACGCAGCGGAGACGAAGAAGAGGAGGGCGAAGGTCCTCTAATGGCGGAGATCGGAGGGTTTACATGGCAAAAGATTACAAGAGAAAACCCTAGTTCGAAATGACAGAGAGTTGGAGGGAGAGCAGGCGGATGAGAGAGTCGAAGAGCTTTGAAAGCTGTGCGGTGGGTGATCCAACGGTGAATTCGTGCGAAGGAAGGTGAATCCTTCATTCGCGCGAAAGATACGACCTGAATCCATTATATATAGGATCAAATTAAGTTAGGGGAACCGAACCTAAGGCTCGATGCCACCGTGGCATGATGACGTCGACATTTTTATAAAAAAAGCCATAAAAATTCTAAATGCGACACCGAGATACGCATCATCTAACCGTTTCGCTTACGTATTGTTTAGTTACGACGTTATAACGGCTAAAATAAATTTAAGCTACAAACGTTGATGAACACTAAAGAACTGGGTAATGGACTTGGCAATGTGCTACCAGAGCATGGACTCCAAGCTTATCATTATCTAACTCCTTGTAACATGCAACAATTACGTGTTTAGGTGGGGTCATAAAGGGAAGGAGGGTAGGATTGAAACGATGGATGTCCTTCGTCCATTGTTTAGTTCAAAAAATTTTAGAGAAAATGAACGAAAATAAAAAATTGTCTTTCCATCTGAATCTAGCATTTTGTATCTTTTCAAATTAGAAAAATACAATAAAGGATGAGTTGAACATGCAAGAGATGAATTTGTACATTAACAAAATTATTTTTTATTAAATTTTTGATAAAACTCTAATATTTTTTCACTTTTTTAATTTATATATTTTGATTTTACTTATTATTTATCCTATACTATTAAATTTTATCACTAATTATCTTAATTTTAACATATATTTTTTATAATTACAAATAAATAATTAAAATTATCTTCCATTTTTATTTATATATACTATTTCTAGTTAACTACTTGTATAAAATTAATTAGCTATTTACATTAAATTATAAATTATTTATTTATTTATTTATATAATTACTATATAAATAAATTTGATTCATATATACAATTAATTTATAAAATTATTTATTAAACTAAATTAAATATTTATTAAATTATAAATTATAAAGATTATAATTTATATATTGATCCACTTCTTTAGTATAAATGAGTATTATAAAATAATAATAATAATAATAATAATATCTTTTGTTAAAAGATAATTTAATAAAAATATCTAAAAATATCGTGCATCCTTCCTTTCATTCCTCTTATACCAAATAGAGGATAGAATCATTCTTATCAACCTTCTTATTTTATCAAAATAAAATATATGAGAGGAGGAATGGAAGATCCATCCTTCCTCTCTCTCATCTCTCATTTCTCTATCTATCCTCCCTCCAATCCATCCTTCATACCAAACAAAGGGTTATGATGCATTTGATTTGCAATTGGAATGGAAATCGAAATAATCATATTCTCCTATATATGTGGTTCATAATCGAAATTGGAATGGAATTTGAATACTAAAGTAGAGTGAGGATTGAAATTTGAGGGATTAAGACATTTTTCATTCCTTTTTGGATTCGGAACAGAAATGGGACTCCCTCAACCAAACATCTAGAATGAGAGCCACTCATTTCTATTTTCATTCTAAAATCTAACTCTCCCTGACCAAACATGCCGTTAAATTAGCTTTTGAGCAAATATGCAGGCAAGTCATTCAACCAAAAGAAAACTGCGTTACCTCATCAAATCCTTGAACTGATTAGTTCGCTGGACGGTTTTACAACTAGGCTGTTCACCTGTGAGACCGGAAACCGCCTTTAAATATTACAATTGACTACTTTTCTTGCTCATAGCCGCTCCCTCTTTTATGACTGATGGATGTAGTGTAACAATTCGGTACCTAGTCTTCAATACCGCCAATACAGATGCAGAACAACCTAGGAGATATGCAACGCCAAAAAGGGTTGCAGTCATGCATTCAGAAAGCTCCAAACCACAAAAATGATGAAATATATCCATAATTTCTTAGACCTCACAAACAGAAAAAAATGAACACAGGCAAAAGAGTTTTGATGAGTAGACTAATAAACACCTCTCTTATTGAAAGAGAAAAATGAATAGAGGACACTTCAATATTCCCCTCAAAAGACAGCCAAAAACTTCATTCAATGTAATAGAAAGCACTAGCCTAATGTTCCTTAGATAAAGGTTGCGAGGTACAGAGAAAACAAAACTTGAACTCGCAAGGGCCCATTAGATGAACACCACATTATTGCTACTTGACACTTTATCTCAAATAACATTAAAACTTATCACTAAATTTATGAGGGTCTAAAAATGGGTTGAAGACACACACAAGTCAAGCAGCTGGAAACAGCAACTACGCCATAAGCCATCATCACACTAAGCTACTACTGGAGTTGGTCATAATGCAGAATTCAGCACCACAAACCTGTGGTCATCCAAACTCTGATTTGAGAAATTCCAGCTGCATCTGGAAGCTCTTTGATGCTAATTAAAAGAAAGAGATCGATCTATCTGATGAAGCACTATATCTACCGCTGTCGGGCAGCCTGGAAGTTGGTCCATTTTCCATTTTTGTTGCTCCTTCTAACGATTCTTTTACTCTTGCATCATTATTATTAAATTCTTCAGCACTATTGCAGTACTTCCAAAATTTTGAGGGGCCAAATGAGAGGTGATTTGATCCTCAGGTTTGGTACACTTGTTCTCATGATTTGCAGCCCATCTCTCAATCAAGTACCTTCCACGGTTCTCCATTATGTGTTCTCCATAGCAATAGGAACCATACAGAACCTCCATGCTTCAAATCTTTCACTTGATTGCCTGAGTAAGAAAACAGTCTGAACAACTTCCTAACAAATGTCAAACAACTTCTAGTAAGCATTCTTCACTTGTCTCAGACTTTTCTCAAGCTACGCATTTAGTAGAGCTTTTGCTCAAAAAAATTTAGTAAACATCTAGATACGATAGCAGAGTTATAGGCACCACAGTATGGCACCAGACCCTTACTTAAGGAGGGCAATGTTACAGCTTTTAAGTCAGTCAGATGAATGATCATCTGAAGCATTATTCATGAAAATTTTAAGAGGATTTATTCATTTTCATCATCCAAATATGTTAAAGCAACCTAAATTCTCTCAGGATAAAAATTATCCTCTTCTTAGCAGTACATTTCGTCTCGTAAGCCTTGTCCTATACATTTTGCTTGGGTAGCAACTAGCACTTGAATCATATTAACATGTTACAGAACAAATATAAACAACATAAATGATCAGTTCTAATAATTGCCTTCTTGAAATATGCAAAATCAAAAGCATTGACCATGATAGAACTCACTAAATACAATTGTAAATCTTCAAATAAATTACTCGTGTCAGAAGATGTTGGAATCATTGATAAGTTTAAAATAATTCTAAAGTTATGAAATCCTTGCAGAAAGTATAAAAGATAACCTGCGATGATATTTAATCTATCAGTGTATTAAGCAAAAAAATCTTTTATTGTGTAATATATAGCTGGCACTGTATTTAGATAACAAAAAAGGGTAAGTCTTGCATGCACTTTGAAATATCTGAAGTTCTTCACGTATTCCTGAAAACTTTAAGAAATGCAAGATACTAGCATTGCTTCTTATGCTTAGGCAGTTTAAATACTTCCCTTCAATTAGCATAGCTTTCATCAATGCAGCTGCTTCACTCAATTTGATAGCATTTAGTCACAAGGTAGAGTTGTAAGCAGCTTGTTTGCAGAAGCAGCTTTAGCATAATCAACTGAAAAAGTACTTCAATGATAAGATGAATTGCTTTAGTTTTACAATTAATCAGTCATCAAGTTCAAGGAGAAGCACAGAGTTCTGAAAGATTGCAAGAAGCAGTGTAATTACTTAGGCAACATTTAGATACATCATGTCAAAAGGCTAACAACAATACAGTATAGGAAGTTCCTAGTTCACAAAAATTCTAGCCATTATAACCAATGTTACATTAACTACAAAGCAAAACAATTTACAAAGTACATTGGGAAATGATCCTCAAAGAGGTTAGAGATATTTCTAAAATTCCTGACCTTGTTGAAAGATAAGGATCATTACGGAGGAATCAAAAAATTTAAGCAGACAACAGGTGCCTCAACTGATGTAAATGCTCTTCATTTGAAATATGAAGAGAGAGACGAAGATTTGTTAAAAGTGATTCCTGCTCCCAACTTAAAGGACCTGAAGCATAAAAAGCCTGCACGGTAGATTGATATGCATGCAGCTCTAATTCATGGATGTTTGCAGCTAATTCATCTTCAGAAAAAGGGTGGTTCTTTTTCCCAGTTCTGGATGGACACGAAGACATGGCATCATCAAATGAACTACCAGGAATTTCTATGGTATATTTTCTGGTATTCTCATTAATATGTTCTGGCAAGTTATTACCACTACAACTAGCAATGGAGCATTCATTTTTCTCTTTAATAATTTGCAGTGGTATGGAAGATGAATGCAAAGCATGACTGTTCGTCGCCTTCTGAACACCAATATCAGAAAATTTAATTGTTCTGTCTTTATTGGATATATGCTGGCAATTCCCATCCATAATATCTTTTGATGAAGGAACAGCATCTACCTTTCTAGGCAGCGCTTGATTTGTTAGCTGGTGAGATCCATCCACTTTTGGGTTTGCTTTCCTTTTCCTTCCTGTACCTTGAACCACAGGATCTGGTAATACCGTATAGCGGGAACTCAGATTCTTCTTTGCAGTTCTTGCAGGAGAAAATGAGCGAAAATGATCTTCCTCAAATCTTTGTCCGGTGTAAGCTTCTTCCCGCATGCCTCCATTTGCTTCACAACCTAAGCCTATGGTATATTTGGAGTTAGCATGGTTGTAGCCACTGGTGATTTGCTTTTTTCCACTGACCTGAAAGCAAGAACACCATTAACCAGATACATAAAAACACCAACTACAATTTCTTTCTGCATAACAGTTGCGCAATGAAAGCAGTATAAGGACTGGTTGTTTCCAGGTCATGCTTACAATCCTCATATATCAATTTCCATTACTCATCTTCATTCATGATAAATAAGTACCTGAGTGATGTATTATGGAAGACAGAAAAAAAGCAGATCAAATTCAAATTCCTTTTGAATTTACCAAATAAGGAAATGCATCCATTGATCCTAAAGATAGTAACGTAAACAAAAGGAATATTATTACCACAAAAAATGAAATTCTAAAATTTTATTTGCGGCCATCAGAATGTAAATGCAAGAAGCGACTGAAGAATTTTTTAAATATCATTAGGAATAACAATTATCAAATAAATCATGGTCATAACAAGACAAGGAGTACATAATTTAAGTTTATATAGGACCCAGCTAATGTCTTCTGCCTAATGATACAGAATTTGATAAGAAGTATTAGAAGGACTAATAAAAATATATTCAGTTGAAAATTGGGGAACTGCAGTTACTAAACTAAGAATGACAAGAAAAGCACAGACTGGCTGTAGACTAATAGCTTCAGCATTGTATTTTGTTATGAGATGGTTCCTTCTAGATTACCTTTAGAATTGCCATGCATCATTATTATTTTCTTCTAAAATCAGCAGAAAATTTTATTCCAAAGATGGCATCAAAGCATATGATAGTCAGTATATGTTGTTGATCTTTCATGAAGAATGCAATTCTGGAATCTTCATGCAGAAAATTTCATTCACGTTTTGTATGTTAACTAAGATGATACATGAAGAATCTTAAATATAAACCAGGCTTGAATTGTAAAGTCTAGGATTTCAATGACACTATCACAACCTTTTAATTCGCCATGTGGGATTCAGTTACACTGAATGGGTCCCATCCCAACTGGTCAAAGTCAGATAAAAAGCAAATAGTTCAAAATAGGCTAAACAAGAGCTCATCTAACTCAAATCAGGTCGTAAGTTTGGGCTGCAAAATTTAGACTTGTCTCCTCTCAGCATCAGGCATGCTTCTTAATTATGCCGTCTAATATGTTCTTGCCTAATATCCATCTGCATTTTATGGACTGATTCCTTTTTCTTGATGGAATGTCTCTCTTGTATGCAGTCCTAGGCAACAAGAATTTGTGCACCAAGACATCATCAATAGAACTCCAGAATTAAGGCATGCACATGGTTCAGCTAATTAGAATTTGTGTACTGGACTCTCAAGATGCTGTAATCAAATTATGTCAGCAAAACTGTATACATAAAGGTGCCATAGCAAATATGAAATGCCTAAGATATTTAAGGTGTACGTTACTCTGTGTCTTGAAAAAGAACTTCCTACCGCACAATGCCTTCTAAGCTCTAGCTAGCTGATAAGCTTAAAAAGAAATGTTGCATAATTTATACCATGTTCAGTTCGTAGCATAATGGCCATAACAGAGTGCATTAATGATACAACAGCATAAAAGAAATTTACAGAAAATAAAAAGGTAGAGACGCAGTGCAATCCATATGTAGCATGGTATATAGTTATGATTTTCCATTTAAAGCCAAAAGTGCCAATATTTATAACGCAAAAAAGCAATGGTGCATAAACACAATATGGGTGAAGCAAAGATGAAGATTATGAACTAAATATGCGGCACAACTTCTACTGTCTTCTCTTTTGTGATAAATTCAGGACCATGCACGACAAAAGCAAAAGCGAGACATGAAAGTGCCCCGCTTTTGGGCACAATGAAAAAACCTTCCAATGCATGACAGTTAATGAAATATGAAGAAACACACCATAAATCACGCTTTTGAATACATCCTTTTAGGATAAACAACACATAATAGCAACCAATCACAAAACACGATGAAGCAGATGCAGCTTTACATGGAAGACAAAATTATGAAATGGAATCAATTTTAAAAATAATACAATTTTTACCCTAAATAGTTCTCATAAATCATAACATGTAAGAACGATATTCAATCACAAAATCACAAGGAAAAAAGTAGGTTAGAATGGATAACAGATTAACAGATTAGTAAAAAAAGATTTCAAAAATTCTGAAAATTGGTCCTATACCTTTTCTGTCACAACCCATTGATTGTTCTGCCAAGCTTGTCGAACCCTTAGACTGGAGACATGAAATTCTCTAAGCTGGATAGAGCCGAAGAGTCTGATGACGACATGATTGTTGTTCAGAACTTTTGCAACCTTCCCAACCCTCCACGAATGGAGGTCAAACACTTCAGCCACCTCACCAACATTCCATCTCTCGTTTGCATGTACAGGAGGTGGACAGGGCCTAACATCTTCCTCGCGTACCCTCTCTACCACAGGCTTTCCTTTGGCTGTCAGAAGTAGCTCAAATCTGACACTGTAATTATCTCCATGGATCGACAAAATTTTAGCAGGAAACCAGGAGCCATAGTGATCCTCATTTCTTCTCATGACCTCCACCTTGTTCCCTTCTTTGAACCTCATGTTTATAATCTACTTTTAACCTAACCCTGCATAATCCACATGAACTGTTAAGAAGAGTGTGACTTCGCAGAAACTAATTGTGTTTGAAATTGTTACGAGGACCACTAAAGCATAGATCCAGCAAAAGATGGACTCAACAGAATAAAGACAATAGTTTAACTTAGTACCTGTGGAAAACCAGCTGCATGCATTAGAATAAACCCAAGGTCTTCAGATCTTGTGATCAAAGAAAATTCCTCTCATCCTGATGAACAGTTTGTACATGTATCAGCTTTTCCCCTTTGTTTCCTTCTGTTTTAAAGACTAAATATATAGAATTGATAAAAATTTTGATTATTAATCCAAAATTCAAGGAAGTCAGTTGATGTTATGAGGCCTTTTCCCCACAACCAAGAAGAATCTTCTTCAAAATGAACCAAAGATTTAAAAAAAAAAAAACAAAAAGGGATGCATAGCTGAAATCAAAACAAGTAGAAACAAGCAGAAAGCCACAATGTTTTGGAACTAGAGGCAGTAAAAATGAAAGAACGACACCATATAATGCAAATATGGAAGACCATTCTCCAAAACATCAACTAGAAACGAATGAACAAAAAAAAAAAAAAAGGGTTTTAGCCCACCAACAAATTTCCATGTAATAAAGTTAAAACTATCAAAGTATAAACTAATCCAATTTTTTTAAAAAAGAAAAAGAATAAAGAATAAATTCTTCAATCCATCAAATAAGGACCACCCAACTGTTCTTAAAAAAACAACGATCCTTTGGAGCTCGTAGCCTCTTTTATCACAAATCAAGTAACATGCCTGATCGAAATACCGCAAGAAACACCTAAAGACAGAGACTTTCCACCAAAACAACGGGATAAGGATCAAAGATTTGAACTAAAAAACAATAAGAAGAGCTCGATTTCAAGCGGAAAACACAAACAAGATTGAATCTTTGGCCATTCCAAATTGGCCGAAAACAAAAACAAATCATGGGAAGAATCCAAGAGACCGATCGGGGACTGACCTGGGGAGGATCGGCAGAGTGGCGAGGCGGTTCGGAGCCAATCCTGACGCTTAATTTCGGGAACGGGACCGCAATAGAACGGGAAAACGGCGTGCTGGTTTGCTCCGGAGATAGGCCGGTATAGAACAACTTTAAAAAATAAATAAAATAAATAAAAAAAGAGAAAATTCCTTTTTTTCCTTTTTTTTTTTGTTTTGTTTTGCTTTTAAATATCCATCGTATCACAATTAGATCACTAAAAAGAGTCATCTTCTTTATTTTTACTAATTTTATCCTACGTAGTTTTATATTAAAAAATTGCCTTTAAATTGGTTTCATCACCAGGGATGTACCTCAGAAAAATAGGGACGGAAAGAGATAGAGACATCGGGGGGTTTTGTTGGGTAGCGGAATTATAATGAAGAAACATGATAAAATGGTAGGGCCCATGGCTTTACTGTGGATAATAACAACAACATCACGTTACACAGATTTATTTCTCTATATAACTGTAGAGAAATCTTGTGCACATAAAAATACTGTAGAGGAATCTAAAACTGGAGATGTTTGAGTGATTGAGATCAGCCTAGGGTGTAGGGATAACTGTGGATGCATAAGACCAAGACTTGAATTATTGGTAAATCTATTGATGGAATGTCACCCCTCGGATACAACCATTGGAAAACGTTATCTATATAAGGAAATCTCTCACTACCCAAAATGCTTTAAGCTAAACTTCTCGGTATTAAAATATGCAATACCTCTACCGGTTGTGGATTGAGACATGCTTCTAATTTGGAAGCTATGAATAAAGATGGATGATCGTCTGATTTTTTGCCAGTACTAATGTAGGCTTGTAGTATACATTTGATAAAGTTCAACAGGTAAGTCAGCTACAAGTGGGGACAAAAAGAAATAAATTAATGTTGTGGATGGCTATTTGAGTAATCAAGGTATTAAGTCGTGACTGACATGGAATCACAAGTTCCTGAGATACTTAGCATAAATCATGAACAAATGATTGTATATTAGTTTAATGAATAAGTTATTCCTTTTCTTGAGAAAGATGTTTCTACCGCATAAAGCCAAGCCTTACGATGTAGCATTTGCAAGAATTGCTTTATTGACCACCTTTTTTTTTTTTTTTTTTTGGTAAATTTAACCGTGGAACCTTGCATAAAGTGGTGAGACAAGCCTCTCACATTTCGCTGAAGGGTTTCATGAGTATTTTCCTCAAATTTATACTCCATGTTTCTCACGGAGAGGGGCTCAGCAAAGTTCGTCCTAGTTTTTCTTCCAAGTTGCCTCCTTAACAGAAGCCACATCAAATTTCCGAAACAGTTGTTCAGATCAAAATTTCCCGTGCACTGATTTCCCAAGGAAATCTTCAACGCATCCCAAGTGATTTTACCTTCACCGTCATGTACAACAGAACAGTGGACCAACATTTCGAGAATATTCCCCTGTAATCAAATTATACTTCACTGTCACAAAAAGCACACACCTACAGCAATGAACCCTGATAAGCTTCTGTTCTTGTATCTATGTCCTGCTACAAGAAGCCAAAAGTAAATGTTGCATGAACCAGATTCTTGTATCCTGCTTCAATCACAGGCTGAGACCATGGAACCCGTGTTGTTGGTTTCACAAAAAACACACCTGATAAAGTAATCATTTCATAAAACAAATAGTATAAAAATAATACTGAATTTTTTCTCCTCAAACAAGTTTCAAGAACAGCAATCTATTCTAATATCTTGCACCTAGGTTAGCTTAAGAAGTGCTACAAATCTTTTATTATCAGTCATTCAAACCAATCAGCTTAGCAGTCACAATTCAAGCATAACCAACTGCTATTTGCTTCAACACATCATATTGTACAAATCAACATACCAGGTCTTGGCCTCCTAGTGTGTAATTCTTCACTGCATTGGCTATGCAAGAATTATCACAAGTACAAAGAGCATGAAACACGTGCAAATATTAACTCAGCATGGTTAACATATCTAACCATATCCCATCAAGATAAGGAACAAAAGTAGAAGCAATTTCACCCGTGCACTAAAATCAAGGTGCTAATGAATTGGAGTGATTTTGATTGCTTTAATAAATACAACCTAAAAGCTTCAGAGAGAAATGGCTAAGCTGATCAACGCTTGTGCCAGAAACTTCACATTCTATCGGCAAAAATAAATATAAATGTTTACCACTGAGGAGCATTGCATTGGGTTACCCACAAATGATGACTGTAATGTTGCACACAGAACAATATATATTCCAGTATTTCAATCAATCTGCAGATGAAAGTAAAATAGCATGAGTGCGATAAGGATCCAGGAAATATTTGATGAACATTGATGAAGAGAGTACACCAATCCAAATGGGTCAATGCTGTGAAACTAAAACTTACATCTGAAATACAAGCCGCTTCCATTTGGAGGAATTCCTTGCCTCATCTGGGGGGAAAACACATCATATCAAAATAGATAAAGGACAACATGCACCATCAAAATTGAAAGATTAAAAAAGATGCCAACAATCATGAGAATTCTTAGAACCATGTATGCAGTAAAATATGTAAAACTTGCTTGATTTTCTAGTCTCTCTTTTTGTGAACAAAACCAATCAAACAAAATGAAGTTTCCTTTACAATATTATATGGTCAATACCTGATGGGTGTTTGGATAATCTGCAGCACCATAAAGAGAACCTGATAGTCCACAAAAGTACAATATATGATTACTATATTAAAATACCAAAAATAAGAAAACAAAAAGGAAGAACACTGTAAATCCAAAGCATACCACTTGCATATCCAGCCATAGGGTGCTAATAGTATGCCAGACAAAATCCAGCCATGCCATAGGGCAATGCACCATAGCTAAAACAATAGAAGATTAACTAAGAATGTGAATTGTTGACAGAAATGAAGGGGAAACAACATATTGCATTTTTCATGTGAAGTTTCATAAAGTTAAAAAAAGAGACCTAGAGCTGGCAATTGGAAAAGAACCGTCAAGACAGCCACGAGGATGGCCTTTCAAATCAGAATCCAGTGCATCATCACCCTACAGCATCAGTCAAATTTGAGGGCATGATGTGATGATGTCTTAAGAAAGCATAGGTTTACCAGCTTCATGAATTACCATTGCAGTAATTGCATGCTTTCCTCCACATAACTGATGTGGATAGTCTTTGACAGCAGCACCTGGCACAATAAACACAAAAGAAATAAATGAATTCCAAGAAACTAGTTTATGGGGCTGCTAGAAACTTCATGGTGTATGTTCAAATTACCAGCAAAGTGAAAAGAGAGTCATTGCAATAACTACCATAAGAAAGAAAATAGGATGTGCCAAAAATTGCCCATAGACCCCATACATAGATAATTACAAAAGGAGGATGTGTTGTGTATAATAGAACAACCCCCAGACTACATAGGCTTTTTAAGTCACCATTTGACCAGCATTAGAGGAACTGGTCAACCAGCAGCCATTGATGGACTTTCTCATGGAAGACCTAATAGCCACTTCATATATCTTGATAAAATGGGTCTATCTGTCCCTCAGTTTTCTCGTTTTGGCACATTCAAAGTAATTATGACTACATGCATGATCTATCAATGACATGGCTGACCTTAATTCCATAGGAATAGCCATAATTCTCATCATTGAGGCAGTGTTTGGATACCGAACAGCCAACCAGCGAGTAGACATTACTCAAGGTAGACATCCATTAATCATTTATCCCTAGGTTAGTAATATCCCCTGTTTGGTTGAAGTTTGAGGATTAGTGGATTAAGTTGCAGGAAAAAAAATGAAAAAGGAAGAGGGGAGAAGAGAGCGTTTCACAGCTTAAACTTATTTCACCGAGAACGGTGAAATAAGTTTAGCCAGGTTAAGCACCTATTTGGTTTGTGGACCAGCTGGAATTATTCCCCATTGTTTTGACAGTGTCTCACTGGTTAAGTGGATGACCATCTGCTAACCCCCACTTATCCAGCAACCAAATATTACCTCAGAGAATACGCTCACCACTAGCATAGCACCTATAGATAATTTACTAATTGCCTTCGTTGGACACATAAAGAATATATAAACTACTTTGACATTAAACTAATCATCCTTAAAGCCAAGGTTCAAAAACTTGGTTTCAGTCTGAGTATGGTCTGTCAAGTTTTGGTTTGTGTAGGTCTGCAGTTTCAACAGCTGTGGTTCAAGTTTCAACATTCCAGCGAAAAAATAATCAAGAAAAGTTATGTAAATCACTCTCTTAAAATGCAGTGCATAAGGTCACATATGCATGTGCCGTCTCCTGACCTCACCAAACACCATGTATGCAGCCATGTTGCATATAGGCCAGGAAGATGGTTGCTTGGCACTTTATGGACATTTGATTAGCATTGTGTGGCTGCATATGCAATCTACTTATCATTATATGACCGGATAGGTGGGCACTTTAGCATCATGCAACCACATATATTGCCACCCTCATTGAGGCCTGTGCAAATAAGCATGTTCAAGCTAATTGTTGGGTTAGATGTGGATTTCAAGCCACCCAATTATGTGTAATTAACAATAAAAATATGTTATTTATGATATAATTATTACTAGTTAAGATTCAAGTACCGAGTAATAAGCACTAATAGATGTTATTGTTATTACTGTTGATATTGTTTATAAAAAAACATTGCTATGGCTGTTATTTTATATAATTTATTATTTATTTTTAACTATCTAAAATATTCATTGCATATGCACATGCATATGTGGCCCATGTAATGCATATGCGCCTGCAGTCACCTGACTGCTCACATGCTGCAGCTGCCTTTTAAAACATTGAAGACAAAAAGAGGAAATAAAGGAAACAAAATAAACCAGGAAAAAAATATCATGTCACAAAAAAAATTTAAGTGATGCGTATTGTCTGTAATCTTTGGATATATGATGTCAGTGTCCTCAGGCTGAAAGCCTGAAACTATCAAAAGTTATTAACATTTTTTAATAACAACAAAAATGTCAAAAGAATCATGCTGCACATCAAAGAGAAGCATATCTTTTAATTGTTTCCCAAAAATTTTGTTACCTACTGCATGGCAATATATATAACAACTTCTATACAGAAATATTACGGAGAATCAGCAAACTGAGAATGGAACTTTCGTTATATCAGAAATTTATATTAGACTAAAAAAGCAGAAACAAAACTACAAATAAATTATGCAGAAATCTAAGAATCTATTTTTGTCTAAAGATTTGAACTCATGAAACAAGACACTCCAAAGTTTGCATCAAGGACCCAAGCAAACAAACAGATCATTCTAATTTCACATTGCAGAAGTGTGATGTTGTACCCAATCATGTCATATTCAAGTACCCTAAAGTTTCAGCACTACAAAATTCCTCCAACAAATGAGGTGCTCACTGAACAAACGGAAAAGAAAGCATAATTTTCAAAAAGTGGACCTAAAACTATGAAAAGGAAAAATAGCATGAAATGAAGTTATAGAGAAAATATAACCAATGATAAATGGAAAGAAAACAAAGTGGTTGAATCTAAGGCAAGATAATATTAAAAATATAAATTAGTTGCGATCGATATGTTGGTACCAAGTGTACATTAATGATGAAAATTGAGAAGCATGAGAAAAGATTGAGGCTTGCTCTTAACGCTAGAAAGATTCCCAACAAAAACCACTCATAATTGTATGGGATTGCTAAAGGATAAAAATATATACTTAAAAGGAAATTCAAGGTTATCAACCTTCACTACATTAAAAAGCCACACATCTGCAAAAGTTGTGTAGAATTTCTTATATTGGCTTTACCACTATTACATTTCTTCGCACCAACTACCAGAATTAAGATCAGGTGGAAACTAATTGAGCATGAAATGACTCCAGACATAAACATGATTACCAACAAGCAAATCATAACCACAGTAAAATGGAGGATGAAATTAGTAGACTTGAAATAGCTCTGTGAATCATCTAATATAAGAAGATCATTGAGTAAAATCCCCATTAAATGGAACACAAGTACCTCAGTAATTCACCACAAAGCATACCTCCATCATAACCCATCCGTCCCTGTTTCCAAGTGGCCTGCTCCCTCAAAACCTTCAGAAGTTCATAAGTTGTAGAAGATTTCTTACACCCACCACTAGTAGTATGACCACCCTCGAGCGACTTTTCCTTGTTGGAAGAAACAGTGGCTTTTGATTCGCCTAGGAAAATGGTCAGGAAGCAAAGTTCAGATGTACTGAGATCATGCTTTATCAAGATTCTTTAGAACTTTCAGCGCCAATACAAGTAAAGAAAATTTTATTGATATCAGGCAAAATCATTCCTTAAATAGTTGCTTATGAATATATCACATTGAGTTCCTTCTATGGTCAACCTCTTGGTTCTTGGACAACTTGCTACTACAATCTGCTAGATAAACAAGAAAATACCATGTGTGCCACACTCCATTCTTAATCAACAAGTTTACCGGCCAAAAAGGAAATGGTTGTGTCACAACAAAATTGAGAATCCATTTACTTCATTTTAAATGTCCATATATACATGATGCTGCAGAAGCCATGAATGAACTGAAAGAATTAACAAGGACAGGAAAGTTGTAGGAAACTGTTCAGGAAAAAAAATGCCTGGGTAGTGGGGCTGAGAAACACAAGGGAAAGGAGAACAAAGAGTGCCATATTCTTTTTTTCTTTTTCTTTTTCTTTTTTTTGTTTCTGGATTAAAAGGCATACAACTTCAAATTCTAGGGCCAGAGACATGAAGCCAGCCTAAGGTCTTTCCTGATATAAATTATTAGATGATGAGACGATATTTCTAATACCAATTTCTAATGATCTCTTTCAAATATCCTGCAGTTATCATGTCATTTCATCCATCACAAAACATTCCAGAAAGAAATCCATATTGTACAAATTCTAAGTGGTCTCTTACAATTGCCAACTCATCTATCATTGAGATTACATCAAAAAACCTCCACAATGCCCAGACACAAAATCAATATCTCATCTCCTTATAGATTAGCCTTTTACTTTTGAGGGTCTGGGGGATTCTCTCCCTTATTATGTAAACCATGTCTTCCATGAACTAGGACCTCAAGGGCAAACTAGGCTTACGTTCTTGGATTTAAAAGAAAGATATACGGGAGATTGGCCCCACTTGTTATTTTATACAACAAAGATTTTTTTGGAAATAAACAATATAATCCCTTAAACATGAGAGGAAGGTTAGGAAGAGAAGCATTATGATTTCAAACATAAAATCTTATGTTATATGCCTGGGTGGTTTTACTAAAGCTGATTTCACTTCAATACTCCAGCACCAAAATTTATCTTTGTGCTGATATAGTTGCTGATTCCTTTTGTTCAACAAGCCAGCACTTCTGTGGTTTTCCAAAGCTTTCCTCATAAAACTTCAGCATATACAAATCACAGCAAAGTAAGAACACTCCAAGTACCTAAGTCTGCAAAATAAATCATAGCAAAGAAAGAACACTGAAAATACCTCCACTTTAGCAAACTCTGCAGCAGCCTTCTTGGACTGAGCTGCCTCCTTGTACCTCAAGAAACAATACCCTTCGTTCTTCCCCATTTTCCCGTCCATCATCATCCGGACCTCCACAATCTCTCCGACCTTTCCAAAAACCTCCCTTATGTCTCCCTCCTTCGCATCCCTATCAAGCCCTCCAATGAAGATCTCGGTCTTCATCCACCTTTGCCGCTCCGATATCCCCACTCCGTCATCCCCAGCAGCTGCTCTTGTTGCCGCCTCCACTGCCTATCCCTTGTCCTGTTCTACTGAAACATCCTCGTTCTCCTCTCTAGAATCAAGATTATCTGTCTCCATTGCATCCTCTTGCTGAGCACGATCATTGCTGCTAACATCCTCATTCATGCCAGCCTTTTCGGGCTCAGGCTCCTGGGCAGGGGTTTCTTCCGCTGCCGACGCCGGTAAATCTACTGCTGCTTCTTGGGCTTTCTCCTCCTCTATCGCCGCAGATGAAGCCTTTGGAATTTTTTTCTTGATAATCTTCTTCTTCACCACCTTTACTACTCCGGTGGTCTTTGTGGTGGGTTTCGGGGCAGCTGCCAAGGGTTCCGATGCCGCAGGTTCAGAGGCCTTCGGAGTGACAATCACCGGCGCGGAGGTGGGTTCAGCAGCCGGTTCTGAAGCTTCCAGAGTATCCTCCGCAGCGGTGACAGGCTCCGAGGCTGGGGATTCGATGGAGGCGGGCTCAGGATTGATCGCAGGCTCGGTGATGGGGTTTCGGTGGCAAACGGAGAGATAGGGGGTGGCGGAATCGTGGATTGGGAGGCGGGAGCTTTCAGCGGCGGTGGCGGAATCGGAGGCGGGGTGTTGGGATTTTTTTTTTTTTTTGGGTAAACAGCGGGGTTGTTGGATTTGGGGGTGGATTTGTGAACGGTTCTGACCGGATTTGTGAACGGTTCTGACAACTCGCCTCCTTGGCGTTGAGATCTCCTTGGCTTTGAGGCATGGATTTGGATGAAATGTGAAACGTGCAAGCACGGTTTTTTTTGTTTTTCTTTTAATTTTTACAAACGAGGGATCATATTAATCTAGTGCGAATATAATCAAAAAAATCATAATATAAAATATCATACAGTAATCCTAAACGGTCATCATCCTGACACAATTCAATCTTCAACATGATTAATCATAAAGAAAGTAATCTAATCCACAATAATATTCGCCACATGTCAAATAGCATGGAATGACTGGGAGCCTCTCATATATCACAGAGCAACAGATGAATATCAAAATGCTTTACTTTGTTATGGATCCAGTTAATGGTTATAGAAAAATCATCTTTAACGAAGATCTTCTCTAATTATTGGGGGTGTGCAAACGATTCGGTTAATCAAAAATTAAATCAAATCGTTAATTATTTTGATATTTAGTTCAATTTTTTTTGAAAATTTTAATTTTAATTTAAAATTAAACTGAAATATTTTTATCGATTCGATCTTTGATATTTAATTTGATAATTTTAATTAATCAAAAATTAAAATTATCTTATTTTTTATAATTTAATATTTATATTTGGACTAAATATTAAATCAGATGGTCCAATTAGACCGTGCCAAATCTCATGGTAGATAACACGCTACATTACCCCTTGTATTTGATCAATTCTCGATTGCATGCCATCCACCGTGCATCTACTCTGTGAGAGAAGATTTCTACTTTGAGTTTAAAGTAGTTTATTTTTAAATATTAATATTATGAAAATATATTTGTATAGATTTTGTATTTTTTTTAATTTTTTTTAAGGCCTCGTTTAGGTAAGCCAGATTGATGTTATTTCTTTAGATGATATTCATGTTTCGGAGAACCTTTGACAAAATCTCAAAGTAGATTTTTTTTAAAAAAAAAAAATATCTTTCATGACTTATTTAGTTTAATTTTGAATCAGACCACTTATTACGTCCCTTCTAAATCATGGTTCACCTGGACTAAGCCTAAATACAATTCTGTAGCTCAAATAATGAAACTATTAAAAAATTTAATAAACTTAAATCAAAATCAAAAGCCCAGCATAAAGAAGCTCAAAACCAAATTATCAAATCGACCTAAAATTATTTTGGTTTGGTTTGTTTGATTTTAAGCTATTTCGATTTGATTTTTGGTTCGACAAAATATAAATTCAGAAGTTTAATATTTTAGAACTTCGATTCGGTTTAAACCGTAAAAATCGAATGCACACCCCTACTATCCGCAGCTTCTTACACATGCAGATAATGCCCGTCCAGATGGCATGAAGCTCCGCACTAGGAACCAATAGCTCAAAAAAGAGTGAGCCCCCAATAGCTAGTAACCAGGCATCCAGATCTCAGATGACATAACCCGCACCACCTTTGTCATCTTTAACACTGCCATCAAAGTTGAATTTAGACAAATCCTAAGGATGGAGGCTCGTAGGAAATTGAAAGAATCCTTTGAGTCGTTATATGAGCAGCAAAGGAGTTTTAAGAATTCGAGACGATAAAGGACTGACGAGCGGCATCAAAACGATCATACTCTTCAACAAGATAACAGGCTCTCCCCCGCATTCGATGTGTAGACATCACCTTAGCATCGAAGACCAAACTATTCTTGGATAGCTAAATCTGATACACGACATACGCCATCCTATCATCCGAGAGCTAGCCCTCAGACGTACTCCGACAGATTGCATCCAAAAAAGAGGGGACCCCGGACCTACTAGTTGTCCCCTAAGGTTGGCCACCCATCATCCCCCAAATCAAGCACGCTCTCGAACACCAAAGCAGGACATGCTCTATTGACTCCTCTAGCATGCAGATCGGGCAGTAACTGGAAGCTCCATGCCTCTGTCCCTGAGAAGAATCTGGATTGACAACCGGTCCCAAGCACCTTCCAGAAGAAGAGTCTAACCCTGGGATGGACAGCCACTCTAGATCTAAGCCGCCTTGATCTTCCTCTCTGACACCAGTCTGCTCATTACAACGAGACTCTCATAGGGACCTTGGGGCTCCAAGACCAGCACCACACCCTTAAATCAGGGCTCTAGTGAACATGGATAAGGATAGCAAAAATCCTAGCAGTAAGCAAGACCAACCTCACACACTCAAATTATGGCTTTGGTAAATAAGGATAAAGAGAGCAAAAATCCTGTCAGTAAGCTAACCACCAAAGAAACGTATAACCTTTTGAGACCTCCAACCCCTACCATCGTCAGTGATTAGATCATGGACCCGCATATCATCGTCCACCTCCATGCTAATGTAAGTCAGCCATCATGAGAGAGGAAGGCTAAAAATCTAAGCATCTTGACTCATGACAACCAAAATCTCATCATCAATCAACCATCTGATCTGGGCCACCACTATAGGGAGCGGCTATAAATATTTCTCCAAATGAAAGAGCAACCATGATCATTACGGATCTCGAACCCCTGACTTCAAGTCCCATACCAAGTCCTTATCATCTTGTTCCACAAATAATCAAACTAAGTGAGAAATCTCATCGCATGTATGAAAATCACCGCCTCCCTCCTAACCAATAAGAATTAAATCTCCATACCCCCATCTTGCACAGGTTAGCAGATCACTTTCCACTAAAGTAGGTGAAGCCCATGTGCCTTATCTAGAGCCCTAGAGAAAATTGTGGAATTGCTGCTCTAGATCTTGAGACAAAAGCACAGCACAACAGTATTTGTCAAGAGATAGATCGAAATGGAACTCAGAACTGATCTCACGAGAGTAGTCATCCCGTTCATGGAGAAGATATTGGCTTGCCAGCTCTTGAGGCGATCCCGAATCCACTGCTTCATTGGCCTAACATCAGCCCTCCAAAGTTTCCACCCCATGATAGGGATCCCCAGATAAGTCAAAGTCTCGGTTTGCTCAAAGATCCCTAGTCTGTCCTGAATCACTTGCTTCATCTGAGCCTTCATCTTAGGGTTGAAGGTGACAATGGACTTCTATAGATTCACGAGCGGATCAAAAATCCGATAGTAGGTCTCAACAATAGACATAAAGCACCTTGCATTTTGGATGCATGTCTAACCAATGAGCAAGCAATTATCTACAAAAAGGAGGTGTGAGAGCGACTAAATCCCAGAGGTAAGCCAATAGGATTCCAGCTCAGCCCCCTGCCATTAAAAGAGTACGAGAAAAAGCATTAGTACATAAAATAAATGGTAGGACGAGTGAGGATACCTTTGATGAAAACCATCCATCGAGTGAAAGAACTTCATCGGAGTACTATTGATTAGGATGGCATAACTCAAAGACCTCCATATATTGTGTATCAGTGAATTTTATATTTTATAAATTATGTATTGATTTACTCAAAAATATATATTAAATTATTTGATAATTAATTTGATTGATATATATTTAGCATATACCAATAAAATGTATATTTTAAAAACAAAGAAGAAAAAAAATAATATATTTTTTTTTAATCATGAGACCGACAACTCTACTAGCCGAAAATATATTTGACTTATATATATATATATATATATATATATATATATATATATATATATATATATATATATATATATATATATATATATATATATTTTAAATAGATATTAAAGAAAATATGATAAAACCGATAACTTGCTCCATATTTTTTTGTATGATGTCCACCCCATATCATTTTTGTTCACTTAACGTGCTTGGTCAGATTAGTGTTTCATAATTTCATTAGGAATGCTTGGTCAGTGGATCGATTTGGATCTCCATGTCTTATTAAACATCAGCCATCCACTTGTTTATTAAAATATTTTTTGTGACCGTATAGATTTTTTTTTTTATTTTTAATAAGGGTACATAAACTTATTCTAGATAAACAAAAATTATATATTATTATCCATTTTATCTTAATGCCCTAGATCATAAACGGCAGAATCCCTCCCACTTTCAATCAAACCACTTGACCATACGCTGTGGAAAGAGAGAGAGAAGATGGATAATGCGGATAATGGGGTAGACTCTAGACATGTTTTTAAGATAATGTCCTAGCAATGTTTAACTTTTTTTGCCTTGAACTGCCCTAAGCAATCACATGGATGAGATCCTTATGCTATATCTCAAGTGAATTATGAGCTCTTTATGGTTATTACACCCATTCAATTTTTTCAATCACAACATGCCAAGCTAATCAATTTTACTCAAATACTTAAATCAAGGCCCAATGACTCAAAATCACATCAGGGAAGATGTTCCACTTATTTAGAAATACTGCCTAAGATTTGTCAATATGTAAATTCACATATGCACATAGCCCGAATGCATGTTGTTATAGAACGATGGAAAAAGACATTAAATTTAAGCAGCACAGTTTTTTAGAAATTACAGGCTAGGAGGGGAAGGGGCGTGAGCTTTTAACATTACTCCTAGCTTGAAACTCTCAACGCACAATATGCATATCTATGCCTATGAATCTCCCTAGGTACATCATTTATTATGGACCACATTACTAACTTTACCCGACTATAGGTTACTTCTTTCTATTCCCTGAAATTATACTTGGCAAGAAAAATGTAAAGTTTAAATTCGACATATGATCCCTGCATAAGATTTAGCAAGGTAACACAAAGTGATCAATTGCTCAATCCCCAGCAAAAAAAACCGCCTTGACAGTCAAATATATGAACCTGCTACTGGCACAAGTTTTAAAGTCATACCAATGGCCAACTGAAGAAACTGCTACTGCTTTGTCACATCAAGGACCCAACAAATCACTATGTTGTTTCTAAAGATACAAAATAAAACTGCATAAATATGGCAGATCCGAAGGAGCAATAAAAGAGCAATGAATTTGAAGGATTCAAGATTTGAAAAGATGACGACCCAATTTCGATAGAAAACAGGAGAAGACATCAAAAATCTTGAAACAATATAAACAAGAGACTGTAACGAAAAAACTTTGAGAAAAGAATACCCACGAAGGCAATAGATTAACCTAACGCCAATCAAATAAACTAGTCTAGGCTCCATGTGAATGGCTATGGATTAGAAAAATTCACTTCTCAGCCTTAAAATATCTGTAATGCCATTTAGGCCACACCGAATAATCCTTTTTTTTTGGCCTGAAACTGCAAAAGGCTTCATATCTAATAATCTTTGCCACGGAGAGGAGAATAAACTATCAAGAGAAATGAATGCTATATAATTTGCGGTTAGACGTACATTTACCTTCAAATCTAGGAATGGTAAGAGGCAAATCCACTGAATTCATGAAATAACAGAAGATAGCTAACACTTAGCACAAGGAGTTGATAAGGGGAGGTTTATCAAAACCAGCAGAAAACAAACGAGTATAACTCAGGCAAATATGAAAAGGAGATTTTACCTTAAAAAATCACGGGAAAATGGCAGGGTGCTCTACAAGCGCATCAAATATATGGCAAACATAAACAGAAGAGTATTCATGAATCTGAGAATATCTAATCTACAGCCACGTTTTTTCTGTTCTTTTTTAAAAAAAAAATTCATGCAGCCATGTTTACATATCAAAAACCATGAATCCTTAACAGGACATCTATTAGAAATTGAAAAACGTGAGAAGAGACTGGAAAAAAAAAAAAAAAAAAAAGAGATAGCTCCAACGCATTCGATTGAATTTAAGGTCCCCAACCTTACTGTCCAGCAAATAGGGCTAGGTAATGAGATCTCACCCACAAGTCTTAGTAGTTCCTTAGCAAACCACCTTGTACTCAAATGCAAAACACAAATTAAAAACAGAAAACAAAATCCAATGGAAATTTCCAACAAAGTTGAACTAAAAACCTTGTACTACCAGCATTGCTCACTGCGTAACACCTAGCCACTTTGAAAAGTTCTCAAATTCAGTATAATCACTGTCTGAAATCATAGTCTTGTACCACGCCCTCCCAGCAGCCTTGATTGCAGAAGCTTCTTCCTGCACAAACCAAATGGACACATCATACCACATTCTATTGGACTGGAAACTACCAGCTTACACCAATAAATTAATAAAATTGAATCTTAACAAGAAGATCATCAGAACCTGCACTTTGTGACAACACTGCAACAAACATCAGATTTTTCAAAGGACTTAAATTAACACACACTGTTAGTTTACAGAAGCCTATCAATAGCTCCATAAGACTGCTCCCGCACTAGACAATCTGGACACACCCAGCCATCTCGCAGCCACAAAGTAGAACCAAACAAGGTTTAAGAAACACTAGACTAAGAAAATACACTTACATGTGTAGAGACAAAAAAACTATTGCAGTATATGTAGACAAAAATATCAAACTAAATGGATAATTGGATACATAGCATATCAGTAAGGGGGAAAAAATTGTTTTGGTGTTGGGCTCAGAGTGAGGTTTTTTTATTTTTGGGCATGCCTCATTTCCTTGTTCTCATCTCTATCAACAAGTAATTAAAAAAGAAAAAAATAGAACATATTTACATGAGGCTAGAAGGTTAGTCTAACCAACCATAAACATGATGACAGAATAACACCATAAACCATGCAATGAGTTTTTCAACCATAGCTTAAGAAATATTTTGTGCAAAACTTATCATTCGCTCTATGAAACATGCTGGAAACATATTTCACTCCTAAAATGGAGATCATGTAGGAAACATTACGGTAAGTACACATTGAGTCCTTGTAATAAGGAAGAAACCAGTGCAAACTGATTCGCAATGGATTGTCTCCAGACAACCATGCATCTTTCTACCAGTTATGATTCGAAGCAACAAGACATTTTACTAACACCTTCCGACATCACATGCATGTAATGCTTGCTGCAATCCTTTCCTATGAAAAATGATTTCAGCAAAATTTAACTTATTTCTAGCATGACCTAAATACTAACCACCCAGTGCCCGGCCATGTCAAATTCTCCAGCATCCAGAAAGCATACCACAGAAAATTACTTAAAAATACATAATTAAAGAAACATGTCCACCACTTGACCACTTATAGGTGTATTTATTAAAAAATGTACCTATTATTTCTATTCAAAACATCAACAAAAGGTGTGACATCCAAAGTGCACAAAACTTCAGCATATCTATTATTAAGTACTTGAAATTGGTGAGACCTGATCACCACATTTAATGATGCATCCTTAAAATAGGTACTCAAGTTCTACATATAGAATCCAAGAACGTCATGCCATATTTTGCAGTGTCTAAGCATCCAACAGTGTCAAAACCATAAATTTCTAAAAACTGAAGTGTCCAAGTAACAATGGTTCACAACTCAGGACCTGAACATTGTACAAGTTTGATCAAATTGCTTCAATAAAGGCCAAAAAGAAAATATGTTCATAAGTAGATGATTGTCATATTAAAAAAAAAAAAGCAGCAAGCAATATTTAGATTTATATTTATCTAATCATAACTAAAAATAATATCATTTACAATTCACATAGTCTAAAATGGGCAGGATTCAATCATAAAACATGTCAAACAAGACCAAAACAATTTCCTCTGACACGACACCAGTGCTTTGCAAGATCTAGTTAGAGTCTAACATCCCAAGAGAATCAAACTATCAGCAGTGCACCTCACTTTTAACAGCATTTTAGCATGGTTACACATATAATCCAAAAACAAAAAAAATAAAAAAATAAAAAATAAAATATTCTATGCATGTTCATCATTCCCTGTAAACATTCTGACCGCAGCCAATAGGCCCAGTAACTTTCTTATGGTTCAAATTTAAGCATCCGGGTATGATCACCAAAAGATTAAAACATTTTATGAACAAATCCTGAATTCTTGACTCAAACTCAACCTCTAAAATGATATCTCCTAAGTTAATTATATATTTGGAGAACACTTGTCACAAAATCTAAACAAACAGCTGCCATGTCAGAATCCTAACCTTAGTAACTAAGGTAATCAGAACACCTGATAAAATTGGAACATTATTAACTAAAAATCATCAGGCCCTCATGATATTGAGCAACCCTATGCCAACACAATACTACATGGTTGTGATGCAATGACATATATGGCACAACTACAAGCCAAATATTCTAAAATAACACCCAACATACTAATATATGCATTAATACAAATTTTTTCTACAGTGTCATCAGCATTTTGCTATTTGTTTTATTCACCAGAGATATAGGCATCCATACGCACATTGTCACATTACGACACAGACATCTGGAACAACAGGTAGGTTTTGTTGCAAAAGATGACATCTAGAAAAAATGCATAATAAGTTCAATATTATACAAGTTTAACCCCAAATCATGGTGACAGAGAAACATAGAAAGAAATAAAGAAAACACTTTAAAGCTCCATAAAAATAAAAAATATAAAATATTAAAAAAATATTAAAAAAAGGAAAAGAATCTTGGGATCACTAAATTGTTAGTAGCCACCTAATGAGATCATAAACGCATATATCCTTATGTTAACTATACAGTAGCATAACAAACATTACAGTATTAAATCATAATACAAAAGAAACGTAATCGGGGTGTTGCCATCATGTCACAAGCAATCGAAATACCACTAGAGATATATACCTTGGAGAGTTGGGTCCTCTTCTTGTCGAGCTTCTCCTTCTTGGCCTTAACATGCCGTGCCTCAGCAAGAAGAGCCATCCTCCTGGCAGTCTTAGCGTAAGGGTTCAGCTTCAGCAGAGTGTTGAGATTCTTAAGCGGGTTCTTTTTCAGCGAGCGGCGCTTGACCTCCTTCTTGATCGGCCTCACCACCGACTGCACCTCGTCGGAATTGATGATCCTGGACAGATCGGCATTTATCATCTTGGACCTCGGCAGCACGTAGCCCTTCTTCTTCTCAGAAGGCTTCTCGAATGTCCCGAACACTGAGTCCAGCTTCTCGAAGGCGGACTTGGTCCAGATGATGAACCTACCAAGGTGTCCACCGGGGGCGAGCTTGAGAAGGTTGAGGCGCTCGACGTTGGCAACGTCGACGCCCGGGATGTTGCGGAAGGCCTTCACGATCTTGGATCCCTCAGTACCGTACACAATGAGGGGGCCCTTGCGAGAGACATAGCGGCGGTTGCGCATCTTGCCCTTGCCAGAGCGGATCTGATGGGAGTCCTTGGCCTTCTCGGCGTCGGGGTAGGCACCGATCTGCTTCAGGATCTTGATGGCGGAGGAGGTCTTCTCAACGGCCTCAGCGGAGTCGGAAATGACGAGGGGGAGCTCAGGGACGGACTCGACGCGGTGGCCTCGGGCCATGACGAGGGAGGGGACGGCGGAGGCGGCGAGGGCGGAGACTACGGCGAAGCGACGCTGGTTGACATTGACGCGGCGGTGCCAGCGGCGCCAGATCTTGGTGGGCGCGAACATCCGGCCACCGCGGACCATGTTGCCGAACGCTCCCTGGCCGGCGCGGTGGGTGCCACCACCGGGGACGCGGGGGATACGGGAGACGGCGCGACCGGTGCCCCAAGACTCCGCGGAGGTCTGGTGGCCGGCGCGCTTGGAAACGGCGTAGGGCTGGCGGCGGTTCTTGGAGAGGTTGGCGTGGACGAAACGGACGACGTCGGGGCGGATCAAGGCCTTGAGGACGTCGGGAAGGGGGACGGAGTTGGATCCGTCGGTGGCCATGTCTCCCTCAAGGGGCTGGACGGTAACGAGGGGGCGGACGGCGGCGACGGCGGCGGCCATCGCGGCGGGTGGGGGGGGGAGTTAGGGTTAGGGTTCGATGGCGTGGGGCTAGGGTTTTGGAAGGAGGGAGAGGCGACCAGGTGGGGGGCCTTGAGAATGCTTATAGTGAAAGGGCGTAAAGCGATTTGATCTGGACCGTCTACTGTATATCACACAATTGCGTACGGACGTGGAGCTGTAGCATTTCTTAAGGTTTAGGTTGGGCTACAGTGTTTGGTTAGCATAAAATGTTCCCACCGTACATGTGATCGTCGGTTTGAGGACATGATTAGAATGGATCTGTGATTTGTTGGTCGTAGATTAGATTCAGAATATCAATGGTTAGAGTTGCTGATTAGAATGGATCTGTGATTTGTTGGTCATAGATTAGATTCAGAATATCAATGGTTAGATTTGCTGGTCCTCAAAATGGGCAGGCTGAGGGCACAATTATGCATTAACTTGGATGGGGCAAGCATTCTTGGCCTATCGACAACCAGGGTTGGTCCATTTTGTCATCGACGAACTTGACTGCAAAAATTCTCTCAAATCCTGATTAGAGACCTAAATAATGATTAGGTTAGATCATCATATAGATTTTGATTCTTAGGCCTTTTCATAATACAGATCATGCTCGACAATCTGAATCTTGAATTTGAATGGTACATCATAGATTTTCTGGAAGGATCTACTGATTTTTCTTTATATTTGAGAAGTAATATAGGAGGAAGTCCAACTAAAATTGGGTCCAACCAAAAGTAGGGCAAGGGTAGGTATCAATCTAGTTAATTGATATTCAATTTTCTTCATAGTATTTTGAATTCAATGTAATTACTTATTATTTTTGTTTATCATTTGGAAGTATCCATTAGTGTGCATGGGTTATAAATAATTCAGAATTTCAACCAAAAAAATAAGCTACTGCACATTGTTCGGATTCATTGAATCTCTCTCTCTCTCTCTCTCTCTCTCTCTCTCTCTCTCTATATATATATATATATATATATATATATAGTTATATGTCAAATATTTATTTAATTTATATCTGATATAAGATTAAATACATACTCACTCTAATTTTTAGATAGGATCAAAAAAAAAATTAACATCAATAATTTATTTATTTCTTAAAGCTGTAAACACATATAAAATCAAGCAACCACAATTTGATGCTTCCTTGACCATAAGCCATCCTCTTAAAAAACATCAATAGAGCTGGCTGCTGTGGCATTTAGAAAATTGAAAGAAGAAATACTAGTAGAGCCAAAAACATATACCAAGTAGCATACACACTGTTGTGGGATGGACATCGGGGGCTTCGAGCCCGAAAGTTCCATACCGGAAACAAGCAAGAGATCCTACTGTTTATTAGTACGAGTTTCCTCTCTCCCACGTGAGGCACCTTTTGCAGGGCAAAACCGTGAGGGGCAGCGTTGTGGTTCCCTATAGCGGACACGTGCTGTTTCAAAGCGGACAATACTTCACGATTGGATGGAGGAGATGGTTCCGTACTGATGGGCAGTAGATCTCCAACATTGGCGCCGTCTGTGGAAATCCGTCCCTTACCTGTAGCAGTACGCTCCCTTGCTTGGGGGGGACTGTTGTAGGATGGACATCAGAGGCTTCGAGCCCGAAAGTCCCATACTGGAAACAAGCAAGAGATCCTACTGCTTATTAGTACGAGTTCCTCCTCTCCCACGTGAGGTGCCTTTTGCGGGACGATTGGGTGGAGGAGATGATTCCGTACTGATGGACAGTAGATCTCCAACACACACCATGTATGGACATCCATGGAGAATTTCATATATATATATATATATATATATATATATATATATATATATATATATATATATATACATATTAGAATAAAGCAACAACCATACCGGTGTAATTACTATTTCATGGTTAAAAATGTTGGGTGGATGTCTGGCCAGGACACCACCTCCCAAGATCCTTTCAGTACCACGCGATGCAGCAGGAAGAAAGAAGAAACAAAACAAAAGAAAAAATAATAAAAATACGTGGATCAGCCACAAAAGGACTTACCTCCACGGGGAATGCAAACTTCACTATGAAAAGAAAATTTTACAAGAGGAGACCTCACCCTCAACCCTTGTACACCCAATTCTCTCTCACATAAAGTTCCCCTCACAAAAGCTCTCTCTCTCTTGGAGACCCCCCTGAACCCCTGAAGAGCCTGGCGACCGCTGTCCAGGAGCCTCCTGCTCCTTCTCTCACAGCGCCCTAGCCTCTCTCTCTCTTCTCGGTTCGTATGGTGGCGAGAAACCGAACCACCCTTCTTCTGTTCGTTCTCAGGGCCTTTTAAAGGCTTAAACATAGGTTAAAACTTAATTAGAGAGTGATTAGGAGTCCTAAATAAAGCCAAAAAACCCCCTGGACCGTCGGATCAAGATCGGGAGCCTCCTGGGCCGTCGGATCGCGCTCCGGTCCACGAAATAGTGCCGTGGATCGCGAGAAACGCGTGGGAAACGCCCACGCGGTCCACAGACCGCTCCGTGGACCACCCGGTCCACGGTGGACCGGGGCAAGGGGCCAGCAGGCCGCTGGGTCGCGCGTCCAGCGCGGGCCTGGGCCTGGGTCGCGCGTCCCGCGCGGGCCTGGGTCCCGCATCCCACGCGGGCCTGGGACGCGCGTCCCGCGCGCCACCGCCTGCGGCCGCACCGCTGCCGCCCGCCGCCGGTCGCCGGCGGTCCTCCGCCGCCTCGATTATCATGCCGACTTCAAAAGCTCGTATCTCCTCCATCCGAGCTTCGTTTCAGGTGATCTTGGTCTCGTTGGACTCTGTTTTTCGCCGTGAACCTCACTGTGGGCTCAATGTGGGCTGAATCTCGAGACGTCAAATCCTAACAATCTCCACCTCGACTCGATATTCGGCCTCCTCCAAACTCTGAGAGCTTCTAGATCTCCTCGACCCATGTCTTGGGGCAATCGCCTGCTGATCATGGATGGGCAAACATGGGAGTCGAGCCAGGCTGCTCGATCCCATCTCCATCGTATGCTGTGCTCCTCCTGACCTGAGACCTGCTCGGGGCATCATCCTGTGGCAATAAGAATCTTACCTTGCGACGTCGCCTCTCGTCCTCCCGAGTCTCCTGTCTCGTGCCCGATCCGCCTCCTGGAGCTCCACTTCGTTCTGGGCTCCACCTGACTCCCGATGCTCCACCTCGCACTGGGCTCCCTGCCAGGTAATAATGTCCTCTGCTCCCCTTCTTCCCCTCCAGCACAATCCTATCGCCGCGTAGCACCTTCAGGATTCCTCCACCAGCTACCATCCTGTAGCCTCTCGAATCCAATCTGCTAAGTGAGATAAGATTCCGCCTGAAATTGGGTATGTATCGGACCTCCCCCAATCTCCTCACTGCACCGTCATGTGTCCTCCAACTGACCGTCCCAATGCCTCTGATCGCACAGCTCGATCCATCCGGCAGATATACAATGCTCTCACTGTTCTCCAGGGAGCCAAACTGCTCCTCTCTGCAACACACATGATAGAGGCATGCAGAATATAATATCCACTGCTGGGAAGAAGTAGATACCTCGTCAGATATCTCCAGGACATCTCCATCTGAATCACTGCCGGCCGTCGCTACAGCAGCCACCGTCCGATTTTTCAGTTGGGGGCAATCTCTAGCTAGATGCCCCAACTCCTCACACCGGTAACACCTGGTTTTGCTCAAGTCCCTCCTAGACTTAGACCGCCCTCGTTGCGATCTCCTGTCGCTCCGTCTATCGCCTCCTGCTCCTCCAGAAGCCACCAAAGCTGAGCTACTGCCACCTGAGCTCGAAGCTGGGTTCTCCCTCCTGAGAACCTCATTCTGAAGTATCACCGCGGTGACCTCGTCCATCTTGATAGTGCTCTTCCCCACTAGAAGAGCAGTCACCAAGGACTCGTACGAAGGGGGAAGAGACGCCAGCAAAACCAGCGCCCTGGTCTTCTCCTCAACATTCTCGCCAACGCTGAGAAGGTCGGTGAGGATCTTCTGGAAGTGGCTCAGATGCTCCTGCACGCTCTATCCCTCAGACATCTGCAGTTGGTAAAACTGCCTCCAGAGGAAAAGAGTGTTGGTGAGAGATTTCGCCATGTACAACTCCTCGAGTTTCGACCACAGCACCGTCGGGGAAGTCTCGCTCAGCACATGGATCACCACCTCATCCGCTAGGTACATACGGATGGTACTCACCGCCTGCATCTGTAGCCGTTTCCAATCCCGCACCTCCATGGTGGTCGGCTTCTCATCGCACAAGAGAGCATCGATCAACCCCTGTTGGATGAGAACGTCCTTCACCCTTGCCTGCCACAAGGAGAAATTGCTCTTACCATCGAACTTGTTGATCTCCATCTTGATTGTTTCCATTTTCTCCATCTTCAATCTTGCTCACCACCACTGCAATCTGCGTCCTTGTACTGCCTTGCTCTGATACCACTTGTTGGGTGGATGTCTGGCCAGGACACCACCTCTCAAGATCCTTTCAGTACCACGCGATGCAGCAGGAAGAAAGAAGAAACAAAACAAAAGGAAAAACAATCAAAATACGTGGATCAGCCACAAAAGTGCTCGCCTCCACGGGGCATGCAAACTTCACTATGAAAAGAAAATTTTACAAGATGAGACCTCACCCTCAACCCTTGTACACCCAATTCTCTCTCACATAAAGTTCCCCTCACAAAAGCTCTCTCTCTCTTGGAGACCCCCCTGAACCCCTGAAGAGCCTGGCGACCGCTGTCTAGGAGCCTCCTGCTCCTTCTCTCACAGCGCCCTAGCCTCTCTCTCTCTTCTCGGTTCGTACGGCGGCGAGAAACCGAACCACCCTTCTTCTGTTCGTTCTCAGGGCCTTTTTAAGGCTTAAACATATGTTAAAACTTGATTAGAGAGTGATTAGGAGTCCTAAATAAAGCTAAAAAACCCCTGGACCGTCGGATCAAGACCGGGAGCCTCCTGGGCCGTCGGATCGCGCTCCGGTCCACGGAATAGTGCCGTGGACCGCGAGAAACGCGTGGGAAACGCCCACGCGGTCCACAGACCACTCCGTGGACCACCCGGTCCACGGTGGACCACCCGGTCCACGGTGGACCGGGGCAAGGGGCCAGCAGGCCGCTGGGACGCGCGTCCCGCGCGGGCCTGGGACGCGCGTCCCGCACGCCGCCGCCTGCGGCCGCACCGCTGTCGCCCGCCGCCGGTCGCCGGCGGTCCCCGCCACCTCGATTATCATGCCGACTTCAAAAGCTCGTATCTCCTCCATCCGAGCTCCGTTTCAGGTGATCTTGGTCTCGTTGGACTCCGTTTTTCGCCGCGAACCTCGCTGTGGGCTCAACGTGGGCTGAATCTCAAGGCGTCAAATCCTAACAAAAAAGAAAACCAGAAATGATGTGAGGGAGAAAGCCTGTGAACACGTCCCTGGCAAACGCCCATGCAACGGGAGAGTTTGCACCAACAACAAAAAAAGATTGCGTTAGTGACCGGTGAAGTAGCTCACGAAAGTTGCTTTGGAATAAGTTACTGTAGCTAATCATCTTGGAATAATTTTATCATATATTTTTATCAAATTTTTAATAATTTTTTTTCTGATTCCCACAATCGTATTTATTGTAAATTGGTTTAATGATTTTGATTAATTAAAAAAAAGTTACTGGGATAAGATGAGATGAACACCAAAGAAAAAAAAAAAAAAAAAAGCGTCCGTATATATCAAGCTAATTTTGGTAAGAATTATATTGAAAATGATACATCTGCAATTTGAACCCAAAATGTTTATTGGACCCAACCAATTCTTGTTAATTCATATGCTTAACATCACAAATATTGTCCATGCATCTAGGTCTCTTATCCAACATATCACTTTTAATCTTGCATCAAATACTCGAGTTACATATGGATTTTAATTAAAGAAAGAAAATCCTTCTTTGAAATTCCGTACATATAAATTGGCAAGACTCGTCATATATAATTCTAGGGACCATGAACAACAATTCGATGCTTGACCCTAAGTTGCATAAACATTAATAAAAAAAGAACTTGCTTCTATGCAAGGAAAAAAAATAAAAGGAACACACACTACTAGTGCTTAAATCATTCATTAATAACCATAAACATCCACGTAAACCTAAGATACAAACATGATTTTACTATGATGCTTTTTTATATTATTTTATTATAAAAAATATTTAAAAATTTATACATAATTTTTATTTTTTAAAATAATGTTTTTTATTTTTTTCTTTCTTCTTCCCCTTTCTGCCCGTGCCTTCTCTCCGCCCACCGTCCCCCACCCCGACTGGCGCGGTTCCTCCGTCCTCTTCCCCCCCCCCCACGCCGGCCCGCCCTGTCCTCTCGGCTCCTCCTTCCTCTTCCCCCCCTCCCTGTGCGCTACCAGACCCCCATGTCGGTGCGACTCCTCCATCCTCTTCCACCCCTCCCCGCACTCCACCCCTCCGGTGGCCCGCGGCTTCTCCGCCTCCCTGCCGGTGCGGCTCCTCCATCTTTTTCCGCCTCTCCTCGTGCTCTACACCCCAGTGGCCCCGGACTTCTCCGTGCCACCGTCCTCCCCTCCCCCCCCCCCCCCCTCCGACGGCCCGGCAGCTTCTCCACGCCCCCCACCCCCGTGGTCGGCAATTTCTCCACGCCTCCGCCCTTGCGGCCGGCAGCTTTCCCATTCCCCCCCTCCCTCGTAGCTGGCCGCTTCTCCGCTTCCCTACCCCCGAGGCCGACAGCTTCTCCGCGCCCCACCCCCACCTCCACCCCCGTAGCCGGCAGCTTCTTTGCGCCTCCGCCCCTGCGGCCAGCAGCCTCTCCGCATGCCCCCACCTCATGATCTGCGGCTTTGCTGCTGCTCCACGCTCCTTCCCTCCGATCCCCCACCCTCTGACGGCCCACGGTTTTTTCGTGGCGCCGCTGCCGTCCCCCACCCTTAGAGCCTGCGGCTCCTCCGCACTCCCCCACCCCAACAGCTCGGCTCGTGGACACCAGTTGCTGTAGCTGTAACGCGGCAATTTTCAGAAGCTTTCTATGCATCCTGCCGGCTGGAATATCGTACACAAACATCAAGATGAAGACTGCCTAAATCGAAGGAAGTGGGAGTTTGGCTCATTTAACTTGCATTTTGCGACAAGTTGTGGATACATGTCAAGCTAAATTAAATTACAGCAAGAGATGGAAAAGATTTGGCAATTTTACGAGTGGCAAAGCATCCAAATCACTGCATGCACCTCGGATAGTATCATGCCAAGCAACTATATCCTCGTTCTTCGCATAGTGAACCCAAAAAAAAAAAAGGATATTTCAAGAAAAATTTTTATGTGGCATGAGTGCAACAAGGTCTATGCAACATGTTAACTAGTGAGCATGGGTATTGTCTTGGTATCGGCCATTTGCTTTCAAACCACCTTCTTTGGTCGAGAAGTCGTGATGCATTTTTCAGACACATAAATACTTGTAAAGAAATGCATTGAATCATCTAATTTTTTAGATTTTGAGAGCACTGAAAAAGTCCTTGGCTGTCACATGATTCTACTCTTTAAGTTTCCAAATGTTAAAGTGAAAAATGAAAGCGGAAAGAAGAAGTGATGGCTACAGACTTACCAGATCCGGCACAGGAGGATTGGTTTCTTCTCTTTTTCTTTCTGCTCTTTTCTACGTTTGATTGAAAAAAAGAATGCAAGAAACCAGGTGTGAAGATAGTAGAAAATAAAAAGGCAAAATAAGGAAATTGTTGTGCAGGATAAAAATCCTTGGACGAAGTTAATGTGGTTTGCTTGTAAGGGAAAGCCCCGCAAATGCTATAAAATACAGTGTTATTAAACCCGACCCGGCCCGGCCGGTCGGACCGCAAACCCGGTGACCCGATCAGAAGACCGGGCCGGTTATCTAATTAAACCGTTCATGTTTAAAATTCGGTTAAAACCGTCCGGCCCGGCCGGTTGAACCGTGAACCGTTCGACCCGGTCTAACCCGGTTGAGCCGTGGAATTAAAAACAAAATTTTGATTCGAGAGTCGAGACGACGAGATCGACGGTTCGTCTGTTTGTTCCTGGCTTCCTTCCTCCTGTCGTCCCCGTCCCTTCGTTCCCGAGCTCAAAGCCTCAAACCCCAGCCGCAGCGGCCCAAGGGCCCCAACCTCAGAGGCTCAGCCAGTCCGCCATCTTCCCTCGGCGTCATCGGCGACGAAATCAGCAGCGGCAGCCGGCAGCGGAGGAGAGGAGAACCGAGTCTTCTCCGTCTCCGGTCAGCCGGTGAGTAATCTAAGTCTAACTTTTTTTTTTTTTTTTCAAATCTCCGGAGTCCGGCAGCTCTGCTCCGTCCGCTCCCTCCTCTGCTCGCCCTCCTCTGCCTCTTTCTTCTCCGCTCGGCCACCTTCGCCCTCCGCCTCCTCCTCCTCCGCCGTCCGCCTCCTCTTCCTCCGCTCGATCCCCTCCCCCCTCTGCCTCCTCCTCCGTCGGCTCCTTCCCCCCTCCGCCATCTCCTCCTCCTCCGTATGCTCGACTCCCTCCCCCCTCTGCCTCCTCCTCCCTCGGCTCCCTCCCCCCTCCGCCGCCTCCTTCTCCTCCTCCGTACGCTCAACCCCCTCCCCCCTCGGCCTCCTCCTCCTCCTCCTCTGTACGCTCCCTCCTCCGCCTCCTCCTCCTCCTCCTCCTCCTCCTCCATATGGCCGTCGGTCGTCCGCCTTCCTCCCCCTTCCGCCGCCTCCTCCTCCTCCGTATACAGCCGCGGACACGGCGATTTTTTTTTTTTTTTTTAAATGCTGTGACCTGTGGCTGTGACTGTGAGCCTGTGACTGTCTGCGCCTGTGACTGTCTGCGCCTCTGCGCCTGCGGAGTGCGGTAATACCGTAATACAGTATTACTGTAAACAGTTTTACTGCAGTGTCACAGTAATACAGTATTACTGTAAACATCACAGTACAGTAAACAGTAAACACCCATAATTCCGTGAACATGAAAATTTTTTTTTTTTTTTAATGATGCTATACTAATTGATCCGGTAAATATTAAATATTATTTTTTTAATTTCTGTAATCTATGATCACCATGAGTTTGACTCTATAGGATCATGAAAAAAAAAATTTGGATAGAAATGAAAGAAGATGTTGATGACTTCATCTTGTTATTTATTTATTTTATCTTCTACTTATAAATTATAGCTTAATTTAATTTTCTTTGTAGATTATCAAAATGGCCTCTATTGAGGGAAGTATGCCATCCATGGATGATTCAAGTAATACTTCATCCACTCAAATAACTAGGGTTAGAGGTAAAAGTGATCCTGCATGGAATCATTGTAGAGAAGCTCCTGAACTTAGTGGTAATACCAAAAGGATGAAGTTGGCATGCTTGTATTGTGGAAAGTCATTTGCTGGTGGTGGGATCAATCGCTTCAAACAACATCTTGCAGGAGTAAAAGGAGAAGTAGAACCATGTCGCAAGGTACTGGCGGATATTCGCCATCAAATGATACAAAATATTCAAGCTATTAGTGAGAAGAAGAAAAGAACAAAGAAAATGGGTGAAGATTACAATCCCTTTAGTGCAAGGCATAAGGAACATGAGGAACAAGTATATTATAGGCAATTAGGTGAAGATGATGACATACAAGAAATTCCTCCCTCATCAAACAAGTCTACGGATAATACAAGAGGTAAAAATATAGAAGGTGGAAAAGAAAAACAACTAGGAATAATTGGAAATTATTTCATGCCCAGAACAACTCCTGGTGTTCAACCAACTATAAAAAGCTTGTTGCAAAACAAAGAAGCAGTTGAAAGGTGTGATCTTGCAGTGACAAAATGGATGATAGATGCATGTGTGCCATTTAATGCTGTCAACTCTAAGTATTATCAGTGTATGATAGATGCAATAGCTAGTATGGGGCCGGGTTACAAGGCTCCAAATTTTCATTCTGTTCGTGGTTATTTGTTAACCAAGAATGTTGATGAGGTGAAAAAGTATGTTGAAAGCTTTCGTGCCACATGGAAGAAAACTGGATGCACAATCATGGCTGATGGATGGACAGATCAGTGTAGGAGAACTTTGATTAATTTTTTAGTTTATTGTCCTAGAGGGACCGTATTTTTGAAAAGCGTAGATGCTTCAGATACCTCAAAGACAGCTGATATGTTGTATAAGTTGTTCAAAGAAATTGTCATGTCCGTTGGTTTTGAAAATGTGGTTCATGTAGTGACTGATAATGCTGCAAACTATGTTGCTGCAGGTAAAAAGTTGGAGCAAGACTTTCCTACACTTTTTTGGTCACCTTGTGCTGCTCATTGTCTTAATCTCATCATGCAAGATATTGGCAAGTTAGTTTCAGTGAAGAACACCGTAGCCCATGCTGCAGGTATCACAAAATATATTTATAATCATTGTTATCCTTTATATTTGATGAGAAAATTTACTGGTGGAAAGGAGATAATTCGTCCGGCACCTACACGTTTTGCTACCAATTTTATTGCTTTACAAAGCATATTGGGCCACAAAGATGCATTAAGAGCAATGGTGACTTCTAGAGAGTGGACAACTTCAGCTTATGCTAAAGATAGTAAAGGAAAAAAGCTTACCGATGACGTGCTTAATTCTCTTTTTTGGAATGAATGTGCAACCATTGTTAAACTAACAGAGCCTTTAATTCGAGTTTTGAGGATTGTTGACAGTGATGATAGACCTTCAATGGGTTACTTGTATCATGCTATGCATCAAGCTAGAGATGAAATGATCAAGAGATTTAGAAGGAGAAAGATTGTAGTTGAAACTTATTTGAGAATAGTTGATTCTCGGTGGGATTTGCAATTACACCAAAATCTTCATGCAGCTGGGTTTTGGTTGAATCCATGTTTTCAATATGACTCAGAACTTATGGATAAACATCCTCGTAGTGTTTCTAGACTCTTAGATGTCATAGAGAGATATTCATTTGGTAATCCAACCTTGCAGGGGAACTTAACTAATGAGATGAGATTATTTAGAAATACAGAAAATGACTTTGGATGCTCATCGGCTATAAATGATCGAAGTCGCTTGGCTCCAGGTAAGCTTGTTCCTTAGTTATGTTCTTATGCTTTCATTAGTTTTATTGATATAAAGTTTTTTCAATTACATTCTATTTTAACAAATACAATATTTTGTATCTAGATGAATGATGGGTCACCTATGGAAGTTGTGCACCTAATTTGCAAAAGTTAGCTATTCGTGTTTTAAGCCAAACTTGTAGTGCATCCGGGTGCGAGAGAAATTGGAGCATCTTCGAACATATTCATTCTAAAAAGAGAAATAGGTTAGAGCATCAAAGGCTTAATGATCTAGTATTTGTGCACTATAATTTGAGACTACAACAAAGGTAATTTTATTGTGAATGATATCCAATTGCTTGTATTTATTTTTTGTTATTTAATTTTCAAACTAACAAATATTAAATACAGGTTTTATTTCAAGGGTCGCAACTATGATCCTATTGACTTTGAATTGTTTGGTGATAATGATGCGTGGATATTAGTCGATGAGCCATCGGAGTTAACTAGTGAGGAATTAGAAACTTTTCACCGTGAATTGGCATCATGTTCTATTCAAGAAAATAATAATAATGGTGAGCGAATTATTTTATTATATAGTTTATGAATAAAATATTATTATAATTTTATTACATATGATTTTTCTTTTTAACTTTTTGTTAAAATTATGGTTTTATAGATATATTGAACTTGGAAGATTTGGATGGTGATGATGGTGAAAATGATGGAAATGATGCGAATAGGAGAGAAGATGGAGGAGATGAGAACATTGCAACTCAAGAAGATGTTTTTGCAAATATTGACATAAATTTCAGTCCATTAGCTTGAATTTTTATGTTGTGTACTTGTTTATCACTTTTAACTTTTTTTTTTAAAAGATATTGAAGTGAAATGTACTTGTTTATCACTTTTAACTTTTTTTTTTAAAAGATATTGAAGTGAAATGTCGTACATTATTATGTACTTGTTTGTTAAAACTTTTCATTTTGCTAGCAGATGTGGATGGTTATGTTTTAAAGTTTAAACTACTAGTTATTATGCATTTATAACTTTATGCCATTAAATCTTTATATTCATCAATATTTTAGTCTAATTATTTGTATTTATAGGATTACAGTTTTGTTTCATTTGTATTTTGATACTTGTAGCATTGGAATATATATTATCAGGACTATTATTGTATTTCTGGATATAAACAGGTTATTAAATTTTAGATTTTATGATTTGTGCATTGACCCGTCGGTTCAACCGTTGACCCGACGGTTGGACCGCTGACCCATTAACCCGGTGCCTTATCCGGGTTAAGATCGGGTCGGATTTAATAACTTTGATAAAATATGAATTTGAAGGTGAAAATTAATTAAAAGAGAAAAATTTTACAAATTAATGGATCCCTCAAAAGTACCCAACAAAAAAAAATTGAAAGATAATCTCCAAAAAAGGTAATTGATGTGATGTTTGTGGAATGTCAAATCGCCACCGCCGTTTTTGTTGTTGTATTAATATTATTTTAGTTATGGGTATTGTCAACAATTTTTTTTGACTTAATGACAACTAGATGGGGATCAGGGGATCGAAGGTCAACGATATGCCAAAGTGGTTGAGATTAATAAAGGTATTACTATAGCATGTCAAGCCACTTTGGTAATACCTATGCTACCGTACATTAGAGTTGCTTGCAAAATGTTTCCTGAGTAACAATCATAATTAAGCTTAAAAGAAGCCAGAAGTATTTGATATTTTTAAAGTATTTCCAGGCATTCTTTGCAGAATGGTTGAGATGAACTCCTGCCACTCATGGTTAATTGATAGAACAACTGATTAGCTAGGATATAGTGTCAATACCATCGTTGTATGTCAAGCATAAAGTGTATCTCGGTACTATTCTTTAAGTTAAAATGATACATATGGATGCTTTAAAGCATAATTATTGTCAAGCGGCATTACTGAGTCAATTTATAAATCACAACGATCAGTGAGGAAAATATATAATTTACTTCATTGTTAAAGGAAATATATGTTAGTTCTCTCAGAGGTGAAGTTATGGGGTTAACAAAGCAAAACTATCATGGCCGTCTGATGTACATAAATCTATTCTTCAGTTTATGTTTTATTGTTTAAAAGAGAAGAAACTTTGGATCATATACTAAGTGCTCAAGAGTACACAAAACCATATAGTATTTATATGAAAACATACTGAAGTACAACAAGAACTTTTTTTTTTTTTAAGGGAACTTGAATAATGTTACAACGGTTATATTTTCTTGAAAATCTATCAAGTCAAGAGTGCAGCATACAATAATTAAAAGAAAAAGACCAATGCGAGAATGGTGCCAATAATATGAAAAAACTATCTAGTAATTAGATGGAACCAGATTAGGAAATGTTGAATGCAATCCATGTTGACTTTTACTAAAATGCAATATTAAAATTTTACGTTGACATATGGTTAGGGTCTTTCTCTATACTATCAGTCTATAGATAGTGCTACAAATGAATCGTGCCACTCATAAGCAACTTGGTCTCATCTTTCTAACTTCTTGCATGAGTCCTCTACCTAAAAAAAAAAAGAGCCAAATGAATCATTTAGTTGAAAATGTCCCTTTAAAATAAATCCAACTGAATGATGGAGGTGGAAAAGCATCTTAAATAAAAACTTTAAAAAAGCCAAAGTAAAACCCTATATCTAAAAAAACATAGAGAAGTGCATCGCCATCTAGGTGCCAAAATTAATCATCAAGTGCAAAGGACTTGCATGCACTTTCTAATAGTTTTCTCTATTCATCAAGAAATGCAAAAGTATAACATTTGACTTTCCAAAGTATGCTTGCATCAAACTAATAGACAAGAAATGAAGGCATATACCAGATCATCTCAATTTCCATATAGCCCTATGATTTTTGCTGGTTCATATAACTTCCAAGTCTAACATGGCAAGTCTAAATCATACCTTGCTACACCTTGTTGCTTGCCTTTATGTAAGTATTAACAATAAAACATGCAGGAATCATTTTTGCAGTAAGTGTATATACAATGACCATAGGAAAGGAAGACTTTTAGATTGTCGGGTTTAATTAAGTTAAAGTTTTGAGCCATCATAGGAGAAGATGATGACATGTATTTGATAGCGAAGTTGACAAAAAGTATTTACTAATAATTAAAAATATGTAACGGTAGTCTTGCAAGAATGCATATATAACCTCACATTATATAGACACCTCATTACATATGCATCATACATGGTATATTCATCATTTAATAAAGAGTATACAATAAACAATTGTACTCCTATCAATCATTTCTCAAGATGAATACAAAAGCATACATCATATTTTAGTAACTACATTTCCAACATAAAATTAATTCGTGACCTCAAACACACTAATATCAGATATTTAAATTGGTGCATCAGTGTTGAGCAAGCATGGATTGTCTTCATTTCCCTCCAATAGAAAGAGCGAAAAAGATGAATCGATACTAAAATATTCTTCCAACACCCATGGAGTTGTGAATGTGTATTTGCATTAAACTTATTTATAAAAGTTCTTATCAAAACAAGTTTTATGCCAGAAAAAAATTGCCAATTTTACTTCAAATGTTAAGATGTTCTCACATAGTACCCCTACAATACCCAAAAAGGAGAAAAAAAGGTACCCCTACCAATGTTGGCATCACAAATGTCATCACAAGGTGACATCGACTACAAATTTATAGAACCCTGCCAAATGCTCAAATTACAGACCCCCCGTATTTGTGATGCGGGTGATCGTTGTGCACTTCTTACAGCGGGCCGCTGTTTCAACTTCAGACAGACTATTTCACATGCAACCCCTTCTGGAATACCAAAATAATAAAGATCTGAGTTCTGTCATGCACGTGATTCCTTAAACAAACGTAACGTAAGGTCGTTTATCGACATATCTTTTTCATACAGACCCCTGTCAAAGATTGAAATTATAATTTTAGCATGTGCGGGGGAATATCCTTGGGCGGCCAAAGATTTCGTCATCCGTGGCGACAACATCGAAGTCGAGCTCCGAAACCCCCATCCCTCACCTCGTAGTCTCCGTCACTCTGTAGCTAAACCAGCTCTCCGTCTTCCCTCAAGTCCTTCTAATTCTCCGCCCCCGCTCGCCAGCGAACTCCGTCTCGTAGGGTTCCGCCCGAGAAACCAAGAAATGGCCCAATCACTCCACCTCCTCGCCCCTCCCTCCCCGTCCCCTTCCCCTCGCCTCCTCCGGCCCTGCCTCCCCTCCCTCCCCCATCATCACCGACTCCTCTGCCGACAGATCTGCCGCGCCTCCGCCTCCCCGCCCCCGGCGCCCGATCTCGGCCCGGTGGTCCTCTCCTCCGACAACGGCATCAGCGCATCCGCCGCCGCCGCCGCCGCCGCGGCGATCGACGTGGACGCGGTGACGGAGGCAGAGCTGAAGGAGAACGGGTTCCGGAGCACACGGCGGACCAAGCTGGTGTGCACGATCGGGCCGGCGACGTGCGGGTCGGAGCAGCTGGAGGCGCTCGCCGTCGGGGGGATGAACGTCGCCCGGCTCAACATGTGCCACGGCACCCAGGATTGGCACCGCCGCGTCATCCGCCAGGTCCGCCGGCTCAACGAGGAGAAGGGGTTCGCCGTCGCCGTGATGATGGACACCGAGGGAAGTGAGATCCACATGGGTGATCTCGGCGGTGCCGCCTCTGCCAAGGCCGAGGTGAAGATTCTTGAGGGTTCTTTTTTCACACATAAATTGGGTTGCCATTTCTTTGGCTTGAATGTAGGTGATGTCCGATCGTGACTCAGCTGATCCAGTCTGTTCACTAGTGGGTTAACATTTTTCGATGTAATTTTAGAATTCTAATTTTACATGATGAAATTAAGTTGCTAATGATGTGCACTAACTTTTGTTTCCTTTGCTCTTCTTTTTTTTTTCCTTTTGGGTAAGCAATTGGGTTCCCGCAGTTTATGCGATAACTTAGAGTTGGAAATATATGAAAGTACTAGTTACTTCTAGGATTACTGATACCATCGCCTACTTTCACTACCAGAAATGCCTATTTGTAATTGATATAACTTGTTTAAAAGTCGAGTTTACAAATCAACAAGAGGGAAGCGGTGAACATTTTCAGCAATGCCATTTGTTATAATTGACCATCAATTATAGTGGCCCTCTAGCATATTTTCCTAGAGCATGGCTCAGGGAGGGTTATAACTAGGGATGTCTATGTAATAGAAGTGGGAACCATAATTTGGATTCATGTAGCAAATTCTCACACGCATTTTCATGCGTAAAGCAAGATTTAGACCTGGGAATGTCCCCTTCAATTTTAAATGGATCAATGTATACTAGTTGATTGTTTATCACAAGTGCAGTTCATTCATTTCCATTCTAGGAAATGACTTTATTTCTGCAAGCTTCTCCAGATGAGTGCATCGCCTTAATTTTGCTGCTGAAATTTTGATGACCTTTTATTTTTCTTGTCCCATCTAAGGCACCTATTTTCGTGCTCTTGCTTTTAGACAATAGACTTATCCAACTGAAATCACTTTTAACTTCTATGCCCATCTGTTGTATTCACAACATAGAGTTTGGACTGTAAATATATATTTGCATGTTTACCATGTTATGTGGTATTCTATGCTATGCAGGATGGTGAGATTTGGACGTTCAGTGTCAGAGCTTTTAACTCACCCCTTCCGGACCGCACCATTCATGTGAACTATGATGGGTTTGCTGAAGGTTATGGCCTGAACCATTGTTTGCTTATGAGAGAAGGCCCCTTTTTGGTTCTTGTATTACTTCTGTATTATTTAATGTTTAAGCTGTTGGAATTTTTGACAGATGTGAGGGTGGGTGATGAACTTATCGTGGATGGGGGAATGGTCGAGTTTGAGGTGATCGAAAAGATTGGTCCGGATGTAAAATGTCGCTGTACTGATCCTGGGCTGCTGTTGCCACGGGCTAATCTAACTTTCTGGCGTGATGGCAGTCTAGTTAGGGAACGTAATGCCATGCTTCCTACAATTTCTTCTAAGGTGGGTACATCCTTATGAAGTGGCTGAAAAATCTTTGAAAATTGTAAGTTAAGTGGAAGAATCTGTTGAATTGATTATCGAATGTCATTATATGCTTGAATGTTGAACTTGCTAAACTTTTGTAACTACTCATTTCATGGATTTCATTTTGTTTTCCTTGTTGACATAAAGAGCATTACCCATATTGAAAACTTGCTATTTAATAACTTCCGCCTGCATCTTAAATACAATGGCTACAATGAAAGGTCATCGACTTGCATATGAACATTCATGAATGAGTTTTCTGTTGATTTTTGTGGAATGTTAATGTAACTTGAGGAATACAAATGTTTGGATATCTTCTGTCTCTCATAATTTTCGTCAATGTTGTGAATTTCTTCTCTTGTTATGTCGAACTCAGGTCATCCCCTCTTAAATTCTTTCTTCTCAACCTTTTGCCATGACTTCCACCGGGGTAGTTCTGGTGATTCTCTTTCTGCATTCTCTGGATCAGGTTCAACCCTGTCATTTTGTTGCTATTGAAGACTGACACAACTTGGTAGATAAGTTTGATTCCTTTTGCCAATTGCTTGCAGATTATCCATGGCATTTTAATCTTCGTTAAGATTAACATGCAAGAGCTCTCTTCTAGGTTGCAGCTTGATGTCTGAACTTGTGCATTCTTGAACTTGGCTGTTTCACTTGTTATACTCTTCAGTCACTATTTCTTATTACACTAATATATATATATATATATGGATGCGCATGCTATGGGATGAAATATTAATAGAGGTTCACTAAAGTGGCTGTAAACAGTTTAAGTTAGGTTCTGTTCTCTTGTCCAAGAAATAGTAACTATGGAAATATTTTCATAAACTGAGATTTTTGCTTTATTTTTTGAATTGCCTATATATGCATGCATGTATGCACATTTCAAGAGAAAAAGGGAAAGAGTCAGAAGTGGGAATAAGAAAGCCCACTTTATCACCTTGACTTGACAAGAACCTCATTTCGGAGATGAGGACAAAACTCTTGTGAATTGAACATGCCTCTTCCTTTCAAAGCCTTATTGAGAAGCCAAACTGGAATTCTCTTCTTGTATCTTTGTTTTTGTTAACTATGCCACTATTTCAAATGAAGTTTGTTCAACCGATCGATTGAATTAGTCGTGATTGACAGAGATGAAGCATCAAAGGTTTTTGGGTACGCATCTATGCATGCATGTACGACACGCTGATTAACTGGTTGAAGAATCTCACTAGTAGAGAGTATGGAAAGAAGAGTTAATTTTGGTAGCCTGCTAAATGCTATGAAAACTTCATATTTCTTACCTCGTGCTTTTGGATCTTTGCAGGACTGGCTGGATATAGACTTTGGGATTGCTGAGGGTGTAGATTTTATTGCGGTTTCATTTGTCAAGTCTGCAGAAGTCATTAGTCATCTCAAAAGCTATATAGCTGCACGATGTTGTGACAGGTAACTGGAAAGGGCTTTCTTTATGCTATTTTTTTCCCCTTTGTTTAGTTCTTTTCTTTATTGGAGGTATAGTGTCTGTTGGAATTTATGAAGTATCAAGTTGAAGTCACAAGCACTCTAGCATAGGATTGGATAAAAAGTTGCTTGTCACAGACATTTTAGCTTATTAACTTTCTGTAGTCTTTTATCTTCCTGGAGTGGAACAAAACTTGGACAAGAAGTCATTTTTTTAATGTGCTATTGCATGGTGATGGGAAGCATAATAATAGTCTTAATAATCATCTTATGCAATTGATTCATACTCAAGTAACCATGCACTAATTCTTCACTTTACTATGCCTGATGCCCTAATTTCAATTAGATAGCGTACGAAACCTGCTTCGATGATTGCATCAATGCTAACATGGTCATACAAAAAGGTGCTAGGTTCTATTCAATATTTACTACAGTGATGGGATAAGGTTCTCTCATAATGTTTATCTCCACAAATTTCTATTCATTTTCTAAATCCAAGTGCTGGACAACTGCAATTGTATTCTGTTGTTTAGCCAGTTTGTACCCTTTAGTTAAAATGTTGGTTATTTTTCTTTCACATGATGCAAAGATATGAGGTTTCTTTTTCTAATAATACTGCAAAGTGGAGCATCTTGAAGTTAACCAGAAATGTTAAATGAAACCAAAAATTGGGCTGTATTTCTTCCCCACTCTTTACAAGCAAGAAGTTCTCTACAAGTTACTTCCAGTACTTAGAATTGTCAATGAATCCCAAATGTTTATATACAACGTCCGCACATACATTCTGGATTAATTTTAAGACTGTCCAAACTAATGCTCATAATGATGCTTTATTTCTTCATTGCAGAAATATGTAGAAATGTTCAGATATGGTTGTTATATGGAGTTACTTTGTGTATACTGATTTTTTCCAAAATAATTGAAATCATGAAGGCACTTCCCAACTATTAGCATTTTTATGTTCAATAATGGCCAAATTTAGGCTTCTAATGATTTTGTTACCCTACTCTCTGTGGATTTTTATTATATATTTATACAAGAAATTGGAATAGGAAGCGCTCGTGTCATCCATTTATTTAGTTATTCATGCTTGAGCCTTCTTTTTGCATGCAACAATTTTGCGAGACTGGTTATGCTAAGAATTGAGAGGATAGTAAAAAGAGCTCAACAAACTTGGAAATAGTTGCCTCAAAATGTAGTGAGTAGGTGCTGATGCTTTATCAGTGCTATACTCTTGCTTCAAATGGAAATCTTACATAACGAATTATTCATATGTAATTATATTGCATTTGTTTTGCACGTGCACATATAAACACCATCTTGTGACAAGTCTTTTTTTGGTATCTACTTCTAGATGTTATAGATGCCTTGTCGTCCCAGTGTCTTTGTTGCAGCACTTAGTGTTCTACTTTTAGTTTTTGACTATAAGCATCCAATGTAATATGTAACACCAGCATTGCAAGTTTTCTACACGTGCTTTTCAAGATTTAAAAGCCAGAGAGCAAAATTAAAACAGGATTCCTTTAACCCTAAAATTTTTCCTATAAAAGAATGAAAGATACTAAAGGGATCCATTCATTTGGTAATGATCCATATATCCATGACATATAACTAATTGTGTGCTAAATAACTATATCCAAAACTGGGCTTGTTGAATATGGTTACAGAATATGTCTAGAAAAAAGCAATAGGATGCTCTGCATTTTAGACTATGGTGGATGGAGATGGGCATCAGTGCATGGGTCCAGAGTTTGTAATATCATCACCAACTTAATTCTTTGCAACCACAGTTCTGCCATTTTTCTTCTGTACCTGTTCATGTTGTAATGTGGTTCCTCCCTTTTTCCATGACCTAAGTTTGTGTTATTTATTTCTAGCATCATTGTCAAGTGCTCCAGCCGCTGGCATTCTATCTTCATTTTCTATGCTCATCCATAACTTAGGGCCCAAATTTAAGTGACCCAAAATAATGGGCAAACATGAGGTTATAGAATGGGTCTTCGTTTGGTCAGAAGACAAGAACTATAAATGCAAACAATTACATCCATACAGATCTAGGTACACATGGAGCACATGAAATGACCATTTGAATGCATTATTTAGTTTAAGGAAAGCTCAAATATATCTACCAACATCGACCATCTTTAGTTTTGAGACTAGAAATTCTCTTCTATTTTAGTGTGATTTGTTAAGTTTTGCTGGCCTTTGCTTGTCTTAATAGCAAAAGACATAATTCAATTCAACCAGAAAGATACATGTCTGCTATATTTCATGCCCTATGGTAGAATACTCTAATAATGACCCAGTATTACCTTTTGGATAGCTTGGCATGAAATACAGGTTGCTGGGGATGGCATATATTGTGCAGATGCAGACAATGTCTTGTAGGTTGTAAAGGCATTGTTCTTTCTGTTATCGTGTGATTGTGGGATATGGAGCTTATCAGAATATTTTCAATAAATGTATTTGTATGGATATCTGCTGGTTTGTCTAATTAACTCACGAGCACACACTGCCCTTACAGTCATTAATTTACTTGTATATATTGCGTTTTCAAGTTGTTAGCATTTATATATGCTGTCTTATGCTTCAGTGCCCTTCTCAACTTCTTATGAGATAGCAAGTAGGAGTCCAGGAGCTATAATTAATTGGTTGTTCTGTCCTCATGCTCTCTATTGGGATGATGGTTTCCCTTGACCCATCAGTATTTTGGTGCTGGCAATTATAGTGCCAATGTGAATGCAGCTCGTCTGCATCCATTGCCTGTCAGCATTGGGCTGACGTTTGCTGTGTGATAGGAAAACAGCCTATCTGCATTTGTACAGAAATAAAAGGTCATTTACCGGAACGGCCCAGCACATCTATCAGAAACTAGATTTGTTCTTTTTCTAGTTCAGAATGCGTTTTCCTTTTTTTTTTTCCTGGTTGTGTTCTCTGATACTAAAACCACCATGCGTGTCAGTTCTTCACCAATTAGCCTTAAAATTGTTTAAGACAAATGTTTCTTGATCTTGAATTTCATACCAAAATGGTGCATGATTTTTCCCTCCTGAAGGTTGAAAAGTTATCTAATTCAATTATTCAACAAATCTTTCATGGTTCACTAGTTTACCATCAAGTGTAACATTAAAGTATAAAATAAAAGATGAATAGCTTCCCACCCCCTCCTCTCTTTCCTCCTGCCTATGAAATGTTCTCTTATGTGCTGGCTTTGCCTTCCTAAATGATATATGTGAACCACAGTGATATTGCGGTAATTGCAAAGATTGAGAGTATTGATTCGTTGAAAAATTTGGAAGAGATTATTCGCGCATCAGATGGAGCCATGGTAGCCAGAGGAGACTTAGGTGCTCAAATTCCACTGGAACAAGTTCCTTCAGCGCAACAAAAGATCGTTAAACTGTGCAGGCAGCTCAACAAGCCTGTCATTGTAGCTTCTCAACTTCTCGAGTCTATGATTGAATATCCTACACCAACTAGAGCTGAAGTTGCTGATGTATCAGAAGCGGTCCGGCAGCGGGCTGATGCTCTTATGCTTTCTGGTGAATCAGCCATGGGTCAGTTTCCAGAGAAAGCACTCACTGTCCTTAGAAGTGTAAGCCTCAGGATTGAAAGGTGGTGGAGAGAGGAGAAGCGCTATGAAGCAATGGAGCTCCCTGACATTGCATCCTCTTTCTCCGACCAAATCTCAGAAGAGATCTGCAATTCAGCTGCCAAAATGGGTAAGCAATCTCATCATAGTGACCCTAATTCTCTGAATGATGTCAAGTTTGGTCATTTTTGCAAGTCAACAATTACATTGTTCTCATTGCAAACAGTGAGCATTAGGCTTCATAATTAAGGATCATATGATTTTGCATTTGCTGTCTGGACTGAACTTTATAGAGTCACTTGCCTTTTATTTATAAAATTGGTTGCTTTCCATTGAGATATGTCAATGCTAGCATGCATGTTGCAATCCCTAGGCACAAAAGATTTCCAATTATGAAGTCATTGTATTATTACTTTCAAGTTCTCATCACAGGTCCTCACTCTTTTTCCCCTCTAATGGCAATGAAGTTGTTTCCCCCTTTTCTTTGTCAAAGTGGCTTGAAAAGTGTTGTGTTTTCCGATTTGTTTTCTTTTTTTTCTTTTTTAAACTTCACCAAGGCATTCTAGAATCTCATGTGTTGTATATACCTACACTTTTTCTAAGTATTTTGCTGAATCATGAACCTCTTTTCTAGGCAAAACAACACTGAATTCCAACTTTATATGCCCTTTTTTCACGGAGTCACGTTTAGGTCTGGTTGTTCTTCGCCATGCAGATACCGATCCTTGATCACTAAAATGGTATCCTTTTATTTTGATGACATACTATATGAACATACCCTTGAAATGTTTTGCGAAAGAAAGTCATATCCTGTCGATGACACCTTAATTCTTTTGATGGTTATGCTGTTGACAACTATTAAGTTTGCGGGTGCGATCAAAGTTTAAGTAATGTTCTGATCCGCCATGTGCTATTGGTGTCCAGTGAACTGCCCTCCTTTGCAAAAGACTCTGAAAGTACAAGCTATGCTTGCTTTTTTAAAGATGAAAGTACAAAATATGGTAATATTACCTGGTATCTGATTACATTTGCTTTCATATTCAACTGCCACTCGATACTTGTTTACATCTTCCATGTTGGCTCCATGATCACATGGTTAAGCTTGCTGTAAGTGAATGTTCTATGTGCTGTAGCTTACAAGTTGGCAGCAGACGCTTGTGTTCTTGTGTCATGTTGTTAATGATGTTTATTATGCTTTTCAGCTAACAATTTGGGAGTAGATGCACTTTTTGTCTACACAAAGACGGGAGACATGGCCTCTCTTCTGTCACGCTGCCGCCCTGACTGTCCAATTTTTGCGTTCACAACTTCAACGTCTGTAAGGAGACGGCTGAACCTTCAGTGGGGTCTGATCCCCTTCCGCCTCAGTTTTTCCGATGACATGGAAAGCAATCTCAACCGCACTTTTTCTTTGCTCAAGGCCAGGGGAATGATCCAGTCTGGGGACCTTGTCATTGCTCTCTCTGATATGCTACAGTCAATTCAAGTGATGAATGTCCCATAGCGGTAAGTTTACTACTGTTGTATCGTTTGCCTCCAACGTTAGCTGTCCCAAGCTCAACTTCAACTTTTGAAGAGTTAGGAAGTTGATATCAAACTTCATTTGTTTGTTATTAGTGAACAATAGGAACTTATCTATCATGATTGAATTTCCGATCATAGTTGCATATCCTTTAAAAGTTGCTGCTTTTATGTATATTCATATTCTTATTATTTGGAATTATCAGACATCAGGATTCACTGTTTCAGTACTGAATCTTATATCAATAAAAACCAACTATAATATTGATACATGGTTCGATATGATATAATAGTATCGGTATATTTCAAAATAGTATATCGGTACGAGACCGTTACAGTATGGTATATCTGATATGGAGTGGTATGATATTTCATGTCAGGCATGAAACATTTCATCATGCCGGAAGCCTTCCTTTCATTATGAAAATAACTGCTGCCTTGATTTGGTATATGCTCTGTAGGTTCCGTTGTTTTCTGAGAGAAGATTTTTACTCTGGGTGAGGGTGGATGTTGCTTAAATGCTCGAGCTATTTTTGTACGTCCATCGCTGTTCAGTTATCCCCAGTGACATCATTAATTTTGAAGTATCTGAGGTTAGGTTGGAAGGAGCTTTCAGAGTTCCTGTGATAAATGTTTTTTGGGACTTCAAGTCATCATCTTGAGCTGTCCAAAATGGTATGTTGTAGTGGGGGCCATTGGATATTTACGTCCTATAATTTAACCCGAACCCAGACTGGAGAAACATTGGTACGGAGCCAACTCCTCAGAGATCTTTTACTGTTGCAGATAAGTTGAAGTATGCGATGCGTAGATGTTTTCGTTTCTCTTGAATTCCCTGTGTCACAAAATTTGTTTCCCTGCTTGAGATGTCTTGTCGGTTAGTGAATGATAGTTGATTAAGAGAGGTGGGGCCAAAAGGGACATGATGTTTCTTTTCATTAATGGAATTTGAGTTCAGGCACGACGGCTGTCATCTTTGGCGTTATTCAATGTATTGGTGTGGTGTCATGAAATATCTTTCGATGGCTGCAAGAGAGTGCGCATCTTGCGGTGGAGGCTGTTGCGCACAAACACGCTTTTGTGCTCAGGCTTCCATATTAATCCGGCCCTCATCGTAGGCCAGCATGGAAGATATTCCAGCGAAATTCGGAAAGAAAGAGGGAATGCCTAATCCGAAGCAAACCATTAGGATAGCTCCTGTGGAGTGATTCGAGTGCTTCAATTCCTTTTGATTTAGAAGCACTCATCGGGCATTCCACAGTATCCTTCCAAGCCTGTTTTTGAGTCGGCCGAAGAGCCGCCCAGTGGGTTACCGAGAAGATTGGCCTACGATTGATTTATGTGACCTAATGATAGCTGATATCTCTTGCATGCTCAAGTCTTAACCTCTTTTTGGATAATCCCTACCTTGAATAGGACGATGAATATCGTTAAAAAAATAAATAAAATAATAAAATAAAAGGGCAAAAACAAGACCGTTGAGGTCTGTCTCCAGTCTAGCTCCGAGGTCTTTTGATAAAGCTCTCAATTTACATGCCCATACATGCAGCCGAATGCAGCTGCGGGGTCCTATGATCCAGGGGGTATATTGTTTCTTTGAGGCAGGCCTTCTACTTTGTAATGAATGGTTTTCAGGAGGCTTCCGCCACCTGCATTGTTCGAGTTTTGAGGACTGCAATAGTTTTTGTATCACGTTCTAGTGTCATTTATGTTTTTATTTATCTATTTATTCAGTTACTGGTGGGAAGTCAGAGGAAAGAGGCGGAGAAATTCATTTAAAAAATGATGAATGGTTTCGACATATGAAACTGTGCTACGATTTGAACCCAAAGGACAACCTATAATTGATTGATCAACACAAGCATCTTGTTTCTAAACTTTCATCCTTACATGTATCATTGATTAATCTCTCATAGATTGCAGGGTGGTGGGAACGCATGTGCAGATTTGGATGGACGGCAAAATTGCCATTCCAGACCACAAATGGGTGAAGAGCCCTTAGGAGGTCACAATTTCGTAGCATCCAAAATATCACTTTCCTGTTGTCATACCATAAGCATGATTCATCGAAAGTGTTTGGTATGTTATGTAATTGGCACGCCATATATTTATTGCTCGAAACATGTCAGACTTAAGTTTACGTCAGTTTTAGGGCCACGTAGCTGCTTCGCATAACAAAAGAGGGACTCCAAGAATATGCAAGGTGTTGTAAGTTTTCACCGTTGCCAATTCTGTGGATCGCCAACTTCCTGGCAGCTGTACATTCGGATAACTTTGCGCAAAAGAAGACGTTAATATAACATTATAGCTTTCCATGCAACCACTGCATGCATGGATGGCTTTAAGCGGATTATGGCACCACGCGTGCCTAAATTTGGTGCAAAGTTTTGCCTGGGGCTAATGCGGGAGTTTCAGTCACATAAATGGTCGTGTCCGTTTTAGTCCCGTTGATTTCATGTAGTACTGAGATGCGATTTGAAAAAAAACAAACAAACAAACAAAAGAAAAAGAAAAGGTCAAGCTTTTGAATGCTAGGCGGGACGAAAATTGTCTCAAGGCAACTAGCGATGGACGGTCGATAATGGATGTCTGACTCCGTTTTGTGCGTAACAACGATGGTCCGTCGAGTCAAGCATCCAAGTCACCAAAAAGAAAAGGCCATGCATCTAATCAACCAAAGTCGTGCTAATTCAACATAATTAACAACAGTTTGGACGCAGCTGTTAATGAGTTTTAAGTCTGAAATTTGTTTTTTTTTTTTTTCCTTTTTAATGAAATTATTTCATGATGGTGTAACTTTAGAAGGCAATGGAGGATTTTTTTTTTTTTTTTTTTTAAATTGGAATAAACGGGGGGACTAAGTTCCAGTGCTGATATGGTTATCCTCGAGATTTTTCCCTAGGTCATTGAGGGACATTTTCAACAGTTACTCTTAAAAAATAAAATTGACTGTTTCGTTGTAGTTATTTTATGATATTTGGATGCTGTTCAACGTATTACGTTTATTTTTTTATTTTCAAAAATAACATAGTACTTTTATTTTCTAAAATTTTATAAGTATATATTAATTATTTTTATAAATATAAATCTAGTGATAATGGTGGAAGTTACGATAGAGAAAGACAGCAACGGTGGAAACAATAGTTTGATAAAAATGGCAATAAATGCATATTGCGGGGATAGCTCAGTTGGGAGAGCGTCAGACTGAAGATCTGAAGGTCGCGTGTTCGATCCACGCTCACCGCATATTTATTTTAATTAAAATATAATAAATCTAAATATATTTTCTTTTATTTTTTATCATTTTATTTTTACAAACAAAAAGTAAGAAATAAAACAATGCGATGCCAAGTAAAAAAATAAAAAAATATAATAACTCTAAACATATTTTCTCTTATTTTTTATGATTTTATTTTTACAAATAAAAAGTAAGAAATCAAATAATGCCATGCCAAGTAAAAAAATAAAAAATGATAGCTCCAAATGTATTTTCTCTTATTTTTTTATGATTTTATTTTTACAAATAAAAAGTGAAAAAAAACAATGCCATGCCAAGACGACCCTTAATTTTCACCTTCTTTCTTTTTCAGTTATTCAACATAGTTCACCGCACATATTTTAATTAAAAAAATTAAAAATAATACCTCCACACATATTTTCTCTTTTTTTTTTTATGATTTTATTTTTACAAATCAAAAAGTAAGAAATAAAACAATGCCATGCCAAGTAAAAAAATTAAAAATAATAGCTCCAAACATATTTTCTCTCATTTTTTATAATTTTAGTTTTACAAATAAAAGTAAAAAAATAAAACAATGCGATGCGAAAAAGATCCTTAATTTTCACCTTCTTTCTTTTTTTAGTTACTCAACATAGTTCAAACTTTTAATATAACAATTTAAAATATTTTTCGCACTATTTGCTCTATTAATTAAAGACATCTAGAGAATCATCAAAACTTTCACAAAAAAAAGAAGTCACTCTCTATTTATTATAGTCTTAATGAGAAGGTAGGTAGATCCATTTTAAAAGAATAATCAAGTTACCGTGTTGGGCTATTTTTCCTTCAATCACATATTCTACTTGTGGTTGTTGAACACACAAAATTACATGGTCTTTGAGATAGAAAGTTTGATCCAGATACAATAGTGGAGTTGCAAAGTTATGAGTTTAAAACTAATATTTGAAAAAATTTTAATTATTGAAAAAATCTTGTACTTTAGCATCTTTTTTAATTTTTTAGCATATCATTTCAATTTTTGTAATCTATTATATATACTTTATAAAGTGTTTTAGCGTTAGCCTACCGTTTACCAACATCCAATTTTGCTGTTAAAGTGTCCCGATGGAAATGACATGGAAATTTTTAAAATGATGCAGAATAAATCAAGTTAAACGGGAAATAAAAAGGTTTTTATGTTGTTTTCCTCCTCCCTCACCTCTTCCCATCTCACCTTGTCAAATTTTTATTTAATGCTAGAATCTTAGAGCAAATCCCATATTGTACCATTATTGTAATCTCTATTACATTGTCTATAAACTTTTCTACAAAGAAACAAACAATTATAATTCAAGAATTGAATAGTAAAAAAAAAAAAAAAAGAGCTTAACATAGATATTGTTCAATTATTGCCTAAAACATGCATGTAGCATTAGATTGCAATTTTGAGTTACTCAAATGACTGTACATGTTGTGATTTTCTTTCTTTTGCTCGACATGGAAAGCAATATTTGTTCAAATTTCAAAAGATTTTAGAGAAAGCAATATAATACCGCTCGCATGCACCTTCATTTAATATGCCATATCAATCAATTGATTGTTGTGATTGCAGTGAGCATCCAGCTTCTTTGAATGAAATTACGTGACCCAGAAAGAAAAAAAGAGAATGAAACTTTCAGAAATCTTGAGTGCATGACGAAGGTACTCATCAAGTCCCCCAAAGCTACAGGAATCGAAGTTCGTAAGGGAGAAACAACCTCATCCATCATTGACATATTTAATACTGAGACTTCGAACATCATCAAAGTTATAATCCTAGTTCGGACCATACCGTTCATCACTTCATTGGCCCCTACTTGATCTGATGTTTCTGAAACCTTGGCTTCGTCCCCTGAAAGAATAGGTGTATGGCCCTGGAATGAAGCAACGTGCCTGAACAACTTATCCTTCCTTGAGAATGTTGTCCGACAGGAACGTAGCCATTTATCACGACCACAGTGGTTCTCATCATGAGTTTTCACATCTACAATAATTGAAAGCTTCGTGGTATTGCATTTAAAGTTCTTGTCATAGTGACTTCTTTTATAATAGTTTTTCACATAGAGAATTGTCTTGAGAGATTGAAACTCTTTGTACTTCTTGTTCCTCTTGCACCCTATAAAGGGGGGTAAGTACCTTTTATAAGTGCTAGTTCGGAGCTTGATTCCTTGTTAGGCTTGGCAAGGGCAGCTGGGATCTTGTACTCATCTTTATGGCTTCTCATGTGCATCCTTAGGTTAGCATCTCTCTTGAATCTTTTCCCACGTAACATACAGAAGTGGGTATGTGGTGCTAAACTCTTCTTGTTCCTCTTAATCTAAAGGTCCAATTTTTAAAGGAGATTGCAAGGGATTTGTAGCAAGGGGAGAGGTAGAGGTGGAAGGACTTGGGAGAAGGAAGGTGAAGGATGGACAAGGAGGAGGAGAGAGGTTTGGGTAGAGACAAGATGAGAGAAAAAAAAAATTTTGTTTTTCATTTAACTTTATTTCTTCCATATCATTTCCACCTCAATTATTATTTTCCACGCCGTTTAGTTGAGATTTTCATGTCATTTTCAGAAGGCACTTCAATGATAAAATTGGAGCTGATTGATGGCAGACTGATATTGCAACACTTTATAAGTATATGTATCTAATTACAAAAATTAGATCGATATGCTAAATTTTTTTAAGAAACACTAAAATATAGGATTTTTCAGTAATAAATTGCCACCCCTCCGAGCTAGAGAGAGAGAGAAGACTAATTGATAATGAGTGGAAAAGTATAAAAACCAAAAGCCACGTAAGTAATAAAGCTAATCAAGTATAGTTCAACTGGTGGGTATCCCTCTCTCGAAGAGGTCCAAGGTTAAGTCTAATATCCCTTGGTTTATGAGACTAACTAGAATTAGTAAAAATTTGTATGCAATTAAAATTTTTGAACTTCATCATCGTTTTGATGAAAAAAATTTGTAAGTCATATATATTCATATAATGCTTACAAGGAGATGATAAAGTGATCATCGCACGAGCAGATCGTGTCACACACGAGTCTATCCAATACATGCAATGGTGATCAAATGGCACAGATCGATGCAACAATCAAGGTTTATGGAAGTTTAAATGTGATACAAAGGCATGCAGCAGCCAGGTGCTACTCAGAAATGCCTCCTGTCATGCTTTAGACCCGTCTACTGTCCCTTTACCGAAGCTCGTGAGAGTCTTCTGGATCTGACCTGTTTTCTCCCACTTGAACTGGAGCAGCAGAGTAATTCATAGTAATTCAGCAAATTATATATAAAAAAGTCTTGGGCATAGAGATATATTCTAAAACTAAATATCGATCTAAAGATTGTTCATTTATTATGTTCTTTGTACTTCCCACAAAGAAGTACACACATTTCAGAGCAGATCCTCAAAAGGAGGAAAGCTTCAAGCGAAAGCGGACAGAAAACGTAAAAGCCTCACTAACGGCTGCTTCAAACGAAAGCACCTCCAAAGCCCGTGAACCAGGAAAACGAAGAACGTTAAAAAAGAAAAGGAAAAATCTACCTCCACATAAAAAAAAAGCCATGGATTTGTGGGGTCCAGATCTCCCGACGATCGCGGGATCATCCACTGCTCGCTTTAAGATCAGCCGATGGCCCTTCGCCGGATAGAGGTATCCGGGTGGGGCCCAGAGATTTAACGTTGGAGCATGCACCGCGACCCCAAGTTCACCGTCTTCCTCTTTTCGACCGCCGGGAAATGGACGCGCCGACGTGGCGTCTCGTGGTGAAGTCCCAGTCAACGTGTCACGCCTCGTTTCCCCCGGGGAGCGTACAAAACAAAAACCATTTCATCCCTTGCCACCACTTGGACTTTTGTTATTTGCAAGAAGGGAACTGGGTGCCGGTTTGCCACGGCATGCACTATATAACCATGCACACGGTCAATGCTTATTTTAATGCACCACCATATAAATGAAGCGACCGTGATTGATGATATACACAGTTATATGATGTATGTCATGTAAGATATAATTTCAAATGATTTTTAGCCTCTCCCTAATCTTCGATTTCTTTCTTAATCTCTTTTTGCCGCACAAAGTCATGCAAGAAAAAAAAATCAGGAGTGAAAAGTATGTAGTTGGAATATCTATTCTTTTTCTACATTTCTAAAAGAATGTTTGTTGAAAAATAACAAGCTGTGGGATCTTATAGTAGGACCTTAATTCATGAAATCATGACCGTTCATATGTGGTGCATTGTCTGTGATAGAATAGATCCCAGCAGTAATATATATATATATATATATATATATATATATATATATATATATATATATATATATATATATATATATATATATATACATCAATGAGATAAGATTAAACGTGAGTACCAACAAAATTAAATAGGCCTTTGGCGAGTCATATTTATCATAATTTGGTATCTTCTTTTGGTTTTTCATAATTAAGTTTCCTAACATGGGCTATAATTATAAATTACAGCCTCACTCCGCATCTTTTAAATCAAATATCTACTTCTCACTGTCATTTTTCTCTGATATCCATTGCATTTGCTTGGTTAAATTATCCCACATGAGCTTTTTGTCGCATATCTCAAATGTATGTATGCTTGTTCTACCTATTTGATTCCAATTGCCATGTTTTTCTACATTTCCACCTATTATTTTTCTTCCTTGCCCTACTTTCCTAGGTCCTCATCAATTCTTAGAATTTCAATCCATGTCATACGCTGGATCCTATAGATATTGTTAATTAGGCTGCCCTTATCAGCACTTAAAATGTTCCCAAGGCATATGAAATACATGACCGAGTCCACATTTTGAGGTATCTCTTTCTACTCATAATGAATTTAACCAGCCTTTTGCCTGGACTTGTGCAAATCACTTTGAACTTGCTATTCTTCACCTTACTAATGTTTCGAGTAATGCATGGGAGAAATGAATCAGGCAGATGATATGGATGCTTATTTCGATTCAAATCTTGCATTGCATGTACAGTGCTTAGAGGTTCTAAGCGAAGTCACCATCTCATGAAGTCTCCAGCGACCGTAATTTCCACTGCACTAGAGAGGATAGCATATTGCTCATATCGAAATTATGAGTTCACACAAAAATAAAGATGTTGGTTAAAGCAATTTATCCATAGTGATTACTATTCTTGCTTAACCAAAAAGAAAACAAAAATAAATAAGAGGGGACTTGTGTTTCGACTTTAATAGAGTCAAGCAACCAATTAAGAATGCAAACCCTGCAGGTCAATTATTATTAACTCGTATTTTGTTGTCAATGACGAAAGCATGGCATGTGCAATGCACCCTGGTAAGATGATGCCAATGTCCCCGGAACATGGAATCAGGAGCTTTGAGAATAATCTCCACATTTTTTTGTTATATGTAGTAAATTAGATTTGAAGGGCCAAATGTGGCCGGTCCCTTTGGGGCATAGAAGATCTTTTTTTTTTTTTTGGTACGAGGGGCATAGAAGATTTAACCCTTTACAAAGCTACGTGTTTTTCCTGTGAAGGCTGGGATGGTTCTTCATTCGACTAGAAAGCACTTAGATTCCTCCCCTTATTGCATTTGCTAACTCCATCAATGTGCCGTGCTTCGAGGGTGAAATGAGAAATCTTGCCTTCAAATGAGAAAAAAAGAAAAAGAAAAATAGTTTTTGTCATCTATTTGCATAAAATCAATTCCTTTTCAAGAGAAAGGAGGACAAAAAAAGTTTCCTTAGCTGAACCATCTTCATGCTTAATGCAAGAAAAAAATCTGTAAACAAATAACAGGGGACTAATTTTATCACCAACACTGGATTGTTTGGAGCAGAATGAACAAATATTGGCACCAACCCAGCAAACCATTACTCAAAACATTTTGCTTATAGAAAAGGGATAATGATCCCACAACCAAAGGTAATCAGTGGCGACAAACCTTCTCAAATCAATCCTTATCCATCACGTCCCTGTCCGCATCAATACTGAGCTCAGTAGATGTTACACCAACTTTGGTGCAATCGAAGCTTACAGGAGGATATATCTTTCTTGCAGGAAAAAAAGAGAGAGGTAGTGGGTGAGTCATGTTGTCATCCTCCTCTAGCATTTGTAACAAAAGTAAGTGATAAGCCTGTTGGAGAGCAGACCCTGGCCAAGTACAACAAGCTATAGGAACCGTGTATCATTTCCTCTGGGACCAGTCCATTGAAACAAGTTCAGGATCAGTGGACGAACAAGAAGTACGGCTATAATGGAGGAACAGTCCTATTCTCTTATTGGAGTCTTCTTTTTCAGTTGATGCAGAGACCACCAGTTCATAGGAGGACCCATGGTTTCCTTTTGATTACAAGAAATGGTTTCCAGCAAGTAGTGTTTTCTATTAGCCATTTTATTCTGTTTCATATTGTGACAATCTAGATGATAACTAAGAGAGTATTTTATTTTTAAGGTGTTTTCATGAAAACAACATTTGACGTGAACTCTTAAAATATATTGGGGGTGTGAGGGCCACAGCAAAGACTTTTAACGACTACTGTTAATAGTACAAGTACAGTTATGCGTCCATGTTGAGCTTTGGAGTGATCAGTAGAGAATGGGACCCATTTAAATACTTATCCAATTGTGAGTTGGAGATTTTATATCAAGCTGGTGCTCTGAGGACAGTGATGTAGAAGACTATTTATGACGGATAAATATAGTGATGATATCCTGTGGGCCCCTTTTGGGGCTCTTCTCCTTGTCAGATAAGCTGAGGTCTCCTATTAATTTAAATAAGCCCTTCCCATCTCTGACCATTTGAGAACACCTTGTTCCAAAGTATTCAACATGTACCCTCTTATATATCTTGACAAGAAATGTTATTCTAAACAAGCATATCTTTGAAAATTAAGTTCTCATTGGTCCTTTTCTAATATTCAATGATCTAAGCTTATTTGTTACAGTACTGATGTGGGTCTCAGTCACTGACTTCATGAGCCAATTTGTACTCGGTAATAGTTTCCTTGGGTCCTTTCCCATTGTCGAATGGACCTCTTACCACGGAACAACCAGAGGGAACTACAAAGAAGTATACATCAGGAGGAGGGCAAAGAGGAAAGCATATAATCACAATCTCATTGCTCTGCTTATCTTTTCAATCTCATAGAGTGGGTTTGTTGTTCGCTGGATCCAATTGACTGACAAAAGCTGGTTGAAAGTAGTGCCAACTTGCTCAATTGGACAGCCTATTCACAATGGATCTAATGATGATTAAAACCATCATTATTAGCTAAATGGCTAAGTAGTAATGGCTACTTCATTAAGAATAGTAATAAAATAAAGGATATCTTACACTTCCTAGCAGTGAATGTTAATATGACAAATCAATGGCTTACCATTGATCAAACCTAGAATTGCTTCTAACAATTGGTTATGAAAGAAAATGCATGCCTTTCTATATCCAAAATCTTGCCAGTAGTACGTCATGGTGGGAGAAAGTGAAAATAAAATAATTTTAAAATTTATATTTATTTTTAAATATTTTTTTTGATATATGAGGACTGTGGTGTTGGTTACTTCATCCTATAAATTTTTTGATTGGTTAAATATTTTATTTTTAAATTTTCATAATTGTATTTTTGTAATATATTGATTGATCTAATAAATTTGGATTCCTAACAATATATATATATATATATATATATATATATATATATATATATATATATATATATATATATATATATATATATATATATATATATATATATTTTAAAAAATATCAAAAATTGGGGGCATTTTAGTCACAAAAAAGATATAACGTCTAATGATGGAAGCGGTCACCTGTGAGGCCGTAACTCCCCTCATCAGAGACAGGGAATTCTCACCAACCAGATACCATTGGCTACATGATAGGATTCCTACGTAATAATTACGAATTGATAGATGACTTTGGACTATCCATTGTTACGTCCAGCTAACAAGGTCATGTCCATGCTCGGGTAGCTGGGATAACCACTGCTGCTTTAAGTATTGTTTGAGATATTTCACCTCGGTCGCTGTTTTAAATTGAAACCAGACATAGGACTGTAATTCTGAAGTAGCCAGTGTCTTGTGGGAGAACGGGTTCAACTCTTTGAATGGAGTTTAGCTAGTAAGACACAAGTGGATGCATGCCAGACTAACAATGCCCATGCCGTGTATTTCAGCCAATAAACACAGAAAATTTAGAGTTTCACGTGAAAGAACAACTAACAACAATCTAAGTGTGAGGATCTATGCGGATAAATTTCTAGTTTCATATTGATTATACATTAGATCTTGAATATTTTCATATAAGTAAAAAATTTAAATAATATATTTTAGCTATTTTTTTTAGCAGTGTCCTGTTTTGTTGAAAATAATGTCAGAGTAGATCCTATCTATGGCTAGATGGAATAAAGAATACTGTGGTATGAATTTATTTGAATTAATAATAAATTATTTGGGATGTTTATGGTTGAATTTAAATAGGTCTGAATATTTAATCTGATGAAGATATTAAGATTTAAAAGAAAAAAAATATGTGAAAATTTATAAAAATATTTATTTAGTTTCATGTCAGTGGTGTACTGGGTATATTTTAGATATTTATAAAAAATTAATAGATATAAATAATATCTTTTAATTTATTTTTTTGGGATAAGATTACGGGTCATTACACTGAGCCTGTAAATATACCAGCGCCTAGGAATCTCAAATTCTGACCGCAATAAATTATCTGTGCACTGGAGACCACGGCCTCTAACTGCTACATAATTTAGTAACTTCTCTTATAATATAAATATTGTACATCCTTCTTTCCCTGTTCGATAGCAGTCTGGATGATGTTTTGTGATACTTCACGGAACTACAACAAGCTCAGAGGAGTTCAAGAATGGAGTTGGTTTCTGTATGTAATCATGGATGCAGTCATGGAATGGTGACACAATATTAATCTGTAGCTATCACAGGTCACAACAAGTATTTAATGGCAATGGATGGATAAGAACACCATAAATGGTAATGCCAGAATCAATTAAGGAAGGATCTAGTGTTTAACCTTCAAGCCAAAAGCATGCTTAGAAATTTGTTTTGCCTGGTTGGAGGATGAGATACTCTGCAGCCTCTCAGATCAGGATGAACTCGTGTATATATACGAACGCATTGGTATGTCGAGTGTGACGTTGCTTTTTCATTTTGTTTTGTCTTAAACAAATTGTTGGCTTTCAATTTGATTAATGTTTTGGCTTTGGTGACTGTTGGGGAATACCCACCGACCGATCGATGGCCGAAGGGACCGACCGACCGACGAACGGTCGGAGGGACCAACCGACTGACTGACGGCCGGACCGACCTTCCGACCGACCGACTGACGGCCGGAGGGACCTTCCGACCGACCGACTGACGGCCGGAGGGACCGACCAACCGACTGACAGACGTCATCACCAGCCAATTAGCGGCCCATCACCGACTGGTGATATGTCGGGCGTATCTTTTCCGACCAACTGAGCCCGGGGGTCTGATGGCCGACTCACTCGCCGACCAACGGAGGGCCCCGACGCCACTCAGCTGGCCACCGACCTAAGGTCGGTCGACTCCTCCGATCGCCGTACAACCGCCAGAGCTCGTCAGTCCTGACAGCCGCATGCGGCACGGCCATCTAGGGACATTGTCCCGCCGAGGGCATTGTCAACCCTAGCGATTTGACAGCCCCACGGCGACATGACACTTTCACGGCGACTCTGACAGTCTACAGTGAGTTGACAATTCCTCACTTGTCTGCGTCATTAATGACGACGCCATACCGTGCTCCACTATATAAATCGGGGAAGGCAACAGTGCAAGGGATCCGCTCCCCCCACTTCTCGACTCCAAAAATATGGGCTCGCACCTCTCTCCCTCTCTCCCTCGATTGAGCTCTCTGTCTTCATTTCACTGTTGCCCAGTCACCTCTCTGACTTGACCGTCGGAGGGTCCCCGCCGGAGCCGCCTCCAGTCAGTGTGGACTTCTCATTTTTGCAGGTGCCCGTTCCCCGACGAACGGACGATGAGGCGATTGGCCGTAACAGATTGGCGCGCCAGGTAGGGGGATCACGATGATGAAGACAAGAGCCCAACGATCGAGGATCACCGGGTCGGCGAGGCGCTCTTCCCGCCGGGAAGAGGCCTCCCCGCCACCGTCGGCGGCGGAGCCTAGCTCTCCACGCCCCGCAGTGACCACGGAGGCGCAGATCGCGGCCATCGTACGGCAGATGACCGTACTGACAGACGCAGTCAAGAGCCTCCAGCAACAGCCGGCGGCCCGTCCGATACCTTCCAGGAGCAGCCGCCGACGACCGCGTCGGTCCCCGTCGCCTCCGCGCGAGCGCCCTCAACAGCGATCCCACGGAGACGAGGAGGGACGACCATGGCGCGATGACCGACGGTCCCACCAGCCCTCTCCTTCTCTGCTGGAACGGGCGAGGAAGGAGAAGCAGCCGCGAACGCCGTCCGCCTCCCCTTCGGAATCTTCTGGAGACTCCACTCTTGGGGTCTCCCAGCACCGACGGGCAGACGACTACGAGCGTCGATTCGAGGAGATCGACCGTCGGCTCGCGCAGTTGCAGGTGGACAGCCAGAAGTCTTCGAACGACGTTGACTTCCAGACCGCCCAACCTCTCTCCCGACTAGTTCTCGACGAACCGATTCCCAGTCGGTTCAAGATGCCGCACGTGGAGCCATACGACGGCTCCACCGACCCGATCGACCACCTTGAGAGCTACAAAGCTCTCATGACGATCCAAGGGGCAACCGACGCTCTTTTTTGCATCGGCTTCCCCGCCACACTCCGCAAGGCTGCCAGGGCCTGATATTCCGGTCTCCGATCGGAAAGTATCCACTCCTTCGGGCAGCTCAAGCACTCGTTCGTGGCCCACTTCAGCACCAGCCGGAAGCCACCGCGAACGTCGGACAGCCTTTTCTCCCTCAGACAGGGAGAAAATGAGACGCTCCGACACTTCGTGGCGCGATTCAACACGGCCACACTTGAGGTCCGAGACTTCAACGAAGACATGGCTATCTCAGCCATGAAACGGGGGCTGAGGGCATCCCGATTCACCTATTCTCTGGACAAGACCCTCCCCCGGACGTACGTCGAGCTACTGGAGCGCGCATACAAGTACATGCACGCGGATGAAGGGGCTTCCGACCGACGCTTGGCCGAGCCCAGAGGCCCGAAGGAGAAGCGGAGGAAGGGTCGGGAACCCGCCGAACCCAGCAGGCCCCCGACCGATAGTCGGGTCTCGCCACCCCGACGAATCCAAAAATCACCCCGGCAACAGACTCCAAGGCCGGCACGCCCCAGGTATGACTCCTACACTCCTCTCTCCGCTCCTCGTGCGCAGATTCTAATGGAGATCGAGGGGGAGGAATACCTGCGACGGCCTCCGCCTCTGAAGGCAAAGGGCCTCGACCGTTGAAAGTACTGCCGATTTCACCGAGGCCACGGCCACAACACCGAGCAGTGCATCCAGCTCAAGGATGAGATCGAAGCCCTCATTCACCGGGGGTATCTCGGTAAATTTCGGAAGGGCCCGCCGACCCAACCAGTTGCCGATCGACGACCCAAGCCGACTGAGGAAGCGGCGACTAATCAGCCGACGGCCGGAGTCATCAACATGATCTCTAAGTGGCTGGGCCCGGGGACATCTGCGGGGAGGGAGCCGACGAAAAAACTGTACCTGGACGACGTAATCACTTTTACGGAGGAAGACGTTCGGGGCATCCAAACTCTCCACGACGATGCTGTCGTTGTTTCGGCAACAATAGCGAATTATGATGTAAAAAGAATTTTTGTTGATAATGAAAGTTCGACAAATGTTTTGTTTTACTCGACCTTCTCCCGGATGCGACTGTCAACCGACCGACTTACGAGGGTCTCCATGCCCTTGATCGGCTTTGCCGGAGAAGCCGTCACGACAGAGGGAGAAATTACCCTGCCCGTGACGGCCGGCACCAAACCACGGCAAAGCATGGTCCACTTAACTTTCGCGGTCGTCCAAATTCCTTCAGCCTACAACGCCATCCTTGGACGACCCGGACTGAATGCCCTCAAAGCGATCGTCTCGACGTACCATCTCCTCGTTCGGTTTCCGACCAAAAATGGGGTCGGGGAGATGCGCGGGGATCAACAGCTCGCACGACGATGCTTCCAGATCTCCGCTCAAAACGACAAGTCGGGGGGCTCCCTGACAATCGACAAGCTGGACCAACGGGAGGAGGAAGAGCGAGGTTCGCCGGTTGAGCAACTCGTGCCGATCCCAATAGCGAAAAATTTGGATCGGAGAGTTTGGGTCGGGTCTCAACTGCCCGACCCCGAACGACGACGACTGACGGAGCTGCTGAAGGCCAATACCGACATATTTGCTTGGTCGGCAGCAGATATGTCGGGCATCCCCCCAGAAACAATAACCCACCGACTCAACATCGACCCGACGATGAGGCCGGTGAGGCAGAAGAAAAGGTCTTTCGTTCCAGAGAGGCAGAGGGCCATCGACGAAGAAGTGGACAAGCTACTCGAAGCGGGCTTCATCCGAGGATCCACGTATCCCGATTGGCTCGCCAATGTTGTCATGGTCAAAAAAGCCAACGAAAAGTGAAGGATCTGCATCGACTATACCGACCTCAACCGAGCCTGCTCGAAAGACAGCTTCCCACTTTTCAAGATCGACCAGCTGGTGGACGCGACGTCCAGATTTCGACTGCTCAGCTTCATGGACGCCTTTGCCGGATACAACCAGATCCGGATGGCGCCTGAGGACGAGGAGCATACCGCTTTTGTGACTCCCAAGGGCCTCTACTGTTACCGGGTGATGCCCTTCGGACTGAAGAACGTCGGCACCACCTACCAGCGACTTATCAATAAGGTCTTTAAAGCCCAGATCGGGCGCAACATGGAGGTGTACGTGGACGACATGTTGGTGAAGAGCGCGCAGGTCCCGGATCATGTTCGGGATCTTGAGGAGACCTTCCGCACTCTACGACGACACCGAATGAAGCTCAACCCGACCAAATGCGCTTTCGGGGTGACCTCAAGGAAGTTCCTCGGATTCCTCGTTTGTCAGAGAGGGATTGAGGCCAACCCTGAGAAAATAAAGGCAATCCTCGACATGCATCATCCGAACACCAAGAAGGAGGTCCAACAGCTGAACGAAAAAATCGTCGCTCTCAGCCGATTCATTTCCCGATCAGCTAAAAGGTGCCTCCATTTTTCAAAACTTTGTGCCACGCAAGTAGTTTTTCTTGGTCGGATGAATGCCAACGGGCCTTCGAAGACCTGAAGAAGTACTTGACTTCCCCACCGCTGCTCGTAAAGCCGCAGGTCGGGGAAACCTTGTATCTCTATTTGGCCACATCTTCCGAGGCGATCAGTTCGGTCCTTGTCCGAGAAAACGAGAACCGAACCCATCAGCCAATCTACTACATCAGCAAGGTGCTTCACGGCGCCGAAGCCAGATATTCGGAGACGGAAAAGATGATCTTCACCCTGACCGTCTCCGCACAACGACTCCGTCCATACTTCCGGGCTCATGCCATAGTGGTGCTCACCGACCAGCCCCTGAGGGCGATATTGCGCCGACCGGACACATCTGGACGACTGGCAAAGTGGGCGATGAAGCTCAGCGAGTTCGACATTCAGTACCGACCGCGGCCTGCCTTGAAGGCTCAGGTCTTGGCCGACTTCATCGCCGAGTGCCCGACAACCGACCAAGGATCGGGAGCTGAAGACCCGGGATGAGACGCGGTCTCCGAGCCAGACCCGGTCTCCACCTGGGTACTGCACATCGACGGAGCTTCAAACGCTCAGGGGAGCGGGGCTGGGCTCCTGCTCACGAATTCGGATGGGGTGGTCATCGAGTACGCCCTCCGATTCGACCTCAAGGCCTCCAACAACCAAGCCGAGTACGAGGCACTCCTCGCTGGCTTGAGGATGGCGAGGAAACTGGGCGTTGACAGCCTCCGGGCATTCTCCGACTCTCAGCTGATCGTGGGCAGGTCAAGGGCGAATTCGAGGCGCGAGACCCGACCATGGTCAAATACCTTCAGAAAGTAAAGGTCCTCGTGGCACGCCTCAGGTATTTTGAAATTTCTCACATCCCTAGATCGGAGAACGCCCGTGCCGACGCACTCTCCAGACTGGCGACTTCGGCCTCCGATTCCTTGGGTCGGACGTTCGTGGAGACCCTCGAGCAGTCGAGCGTCGATCGGGTCGAAGAAGTACAGCAGCTGACGGCCGAACCAAGCTGGATGGACCCAATCGTTCGGTATCTGACCGACGGGATCGGCCCCGAGGATCCCGCGGAGGCCAAGCGACTCCGATGGTCGGCCTCACAATATGTAATCATGGACGGCCGACTCTACAAGAGGTCGTTCTCCCTCCCCTTGCTTAGGTGCTTGGGACCGACCGACGCCGACTACGCTCTCCGAGAGGTTCACGAAGAAATTTGCGGGAATCACTTGGGGGGCAAGTCCCTGACCTACAAAGTCCTGCGACAGGGCTACTACTGGCCTACCATGAGGAAGGATGCGGTCGAGTTGGTCCGAAGGTGCGAACCTTGTCAAAAGTACGCCAACATTCAACACCAACCGGCCAGTCAAATTGCTCCCATTGTTGCTCCATAGCCCTTCGCTCAGTGGGGGGTCGATATTCTCGACTCTTTTCCCCCAGCGTCGGGTCAAAGAAGGTTCATAGTTGTCGCCATCGACTACTTCACCAAATGGGTGGAGGCCGAGCCCCTGGCGCAGATCACCGAGCGGAAGATGGAGGACTTCATCCAAAAGTCCATCATCTTCAGGTTCGGGTTGCCGCATACGATCATCACCGATAACGGACGGCAATTCGACAACCAGGACTTCCGAGACTTCTGCGCCAGGTTCCACATCACGCACCGACGGACTTCAGTCGGGCACCCCCAGTCCAACGGCGAAGTCGAGGTGACCAATCGGATCTTTCTCCACGGACTCAAGACCCGATTAAACGAAGCCAAAGGCCTCTGGGTCGACGAGCTGGGCTCCGTTCTGTGGGCTTACCGAACGACCACCCGCATCCCGATCGGGGAGTCGCCTTTTAGCTTGGCCTACGGGACGGAAGCAATGATCCCGCTCGAGATTGGATTGCCATCTTCAAGAGTCGAGCGGTATCAAGAGCCGGACAACTCCGAGTGTCGGAGGGCCGACCTGGACCTCCTCCCTGAGCTACGAGACGAGGCTCAAATTCGCATGGCTTCGTACCGACAGAAGGTCACTCGGTATTACAACGCCAAGGTCAGACCAAAGCTTTTCAGGCCTGGTGACTTAGTCCTGAGGAAGGCTGAGGTCTCGAAGCCCCTGGATCAAGGGAAGTTGGCTCCAAATTGGGAAGGGCCCTACAAGGTAGCAGACACTTATGGTCCCAGAGCCTACCGACTGGAGACCCTTGAAGGGAAGCCCATTCTCCGAACTTGGAACGCCGACAACTTGAAGTTGTATTACCAATGAACTTTGTAATTGTTCGGTCGGAATACGAACTTGGTTTGAAATCTCGGAGTTTTAACTCTTCGACTAACGAACGGAGCTCACCAAGCCCAAGCCCCGACATACCGACTTGGACTTGGTATCCGCCTGAAACCGACGGCCTTATCGTCGGTAATGCATCGGACCCTTACAAGGACCGGTGCACCCATATGAACGGGAGTTGACACTCCTTCGACGGTCGATGGTACATCGGACCCTTACAAGGACCGGTGCACCCATATGAACGGGAGCTGACACTCCTTCGACGGTCGACGGTACATCGGACCCTTACAAGGACCGGTGCACCCATATGAACGGGAGCTGACACTCCTTCGACGGCCGACGATGAATCGGACCCTTACAAGGACCGATGCATCCAGATGGATGGGAGTTGACACTCCTTCTACGGTCGGACTTTCGGGCCAAACCATCGGCTAACAAGCCGATCAGGCCCCGACCAAAGAGAGGCGAAATGCCTACGCGACCGACGTCGCGACTCCCGACCAGGCTATGGCCGGTCGAAGGATATTCGGCTTACCACCGTCTATCGCACAACGCGATCTTAGTCGCATCCACGACTTACCGACCGAGCCACGATCGGCCGGACGATATTCGGCTTACCACCGTATATCAAAAGGCGCAGCATGAATACCCGACGCAAGGGCATCGGGATCCGACTTATCGTCGTTTCCCCGACTGAATGCGTCGGACGACATTCGACTGAACGCGTCAGTGGAGACCCGACTATCGAACCTTTGCCACCATTCGGTCGGCTCTCGACTCAACAAATGCGCCCGGCTGACGACCTTGACTATCGAAGGCCGATCCAAAGTCGGGACCTACTCTACCTTCGTGGCGGCACGAGTTGCCGAACGTCCTAACCGACCTATATGGGTTAGAGACTTATATAAGTTAGCGACTCACGAAGACATTCAGCAATACACGTGAAAGAAAGAGATGAAAGAAAAAGTGAAAGAAGTTTTCATTCAAAGTTAAAGGTAAGATTTACAAAGTCGGATCGAAGCCCGATTACAAGTGTTCCAAAAACAGGAAAGACAAAAGAAGGTCGGCAAGGCCCGATCATCCTTCTGAGTCGATCTCCTCGACCGACGGAAGATCGGGGATGACCGGTGTGTCGGCCACGATCGGCGCTAGGACGACGGCTGAAGCTGGACCTTCGGTCGGCGGGGGACTGGCAGTCGGCGCCACCTGCTCCGGGACGGCTTCCTCCGCCACGACGACGCCTCCCGACCATGGTCCGGAACACATGGTGAGAAAAATTCTAAGGAGAAAGAAGGCGAAACAAAGCTTACCTCGACCATGGTCGGATAGAACTTGGACAGCATCTCGGTCACTTGCCGAGACCTCAACGACTCCACGCGGCCGGGAGGAGGATCCCCTGGCACAACCTCCTCGTCAGGTTGTGGTCAGCCAATGCCGACGCCCCTTCGGGGAACTGTGCGCTGGGCGGCACAGAGCGGCTCCCCGACCTTGTTTCGTCCGCGGGGTCCATCGGGGCTTTCCCTCGATCGGCCGCCCCGACCGACGGAACCGACAGCGAGGGGATGCTCGAAGTAGAACCAGCACCCCCCGTTGCGGCCACAGACATCGTCGGATGATGTTCGGTTTCCCGAACGTCAACCGGCTCCACCGCTGCCGGCGAGGCAGCCGACATTCCTTCGGCCGCTTCTTCCACCGGCCTCTCCTCCGCACACGCTGTCGGAGCCGCGAGTGCTATGACGGGCTCCGATTGGTCGGTCACCGATGCTTCGATGATCGGCGCCGCTGGAGCAGGCCTCTTCGGAGGGCGCGAATGTCCGGCCCCCGATGCTGGCCTCTTCCTTGTCGCGAATTGCCGAATCTCAGCGTCTGTCGGCCGCATTCTCGGAGGTGTCCCTGCGATACCGACAAAGGTGTGAATCAAAGGACCGGACCAAGGGACGAATGGAAAAGAGGATCGGGGGATCGGGCGATACCTAGTCGGGGGACCAAGCTCAAGCCGGCGTCATAGAGAGCTTGTTCGGTAACAAGCTCCCTCTGCTTCGGGACCGACATATCTTTTAGTCAGTGGAAGTCCTCCCGGTCGTCCGCCTCCACCCGGCTGTTGTCATTGGCTTCAGTTCGGGGCACGCCCCAGTGAGAAGGAAAGCCCCAAGAAGATGGAGAAGAAACAAAGAAAAACTGATTCTTCCACCCATGGATAGACGATGGAAGACCAGTGATGAAGGAAAGGCCCTTCCAGGGGTTGAAGAGCCACCACCCTCGGGCTTTAGGGTGGGGTCGGAGCACAAAGAAGGCCCGGAAGAGCAAAATATGAGGGTTGGTCGGCAAGAGCTGACACAACAGTGCAAAACTAATTATGAGACGGACGGAGTTCGACGCTAGTTGCGCCGGACAGAGTCCGTAATAGTTCCACAAATTTCGGACGAACTCCGGAATCGGGAGCCGAAGACCCGCGCGAAGGTCTTCGACATACAACGCCAGATGGCCGGGCGGAGGGCTGTTTGAAGCAAAAATTTAGTGCAGGGGCAAAATGGTAATTTTAAATTTTTTTCAAAATTACTATTTTATAGCAGAATTATTAATTAATCTTATTAATTAATACTAATTAACCCTACACTAGGATCTAAATATGATACAACAGCATGCATTTAAATTTGAAATTCAAATTTGAATCAGTAAACGTTTTACAGTACTGTGTTCAGAACACATCACCTTTTGTGGGTAGTCGATCACCGCAATCTGATCACCGTCGGAGGGCTCTGATCGTCACGTCACAGCCACCCAACTATCTGGCCTCTGCGGATCGTCCACACGAAGCTCCCGTCTGATCAGCTCCTCACGAATGCTAGTTCGTGATTTCACCCTTTTAATGGCAGATGTTGATCGAACTCCTTCGATCGATGTGTGCCGACTTCTTGGATGCTCTGGATCATCTGGACAGTTACTTGAGAGGCTGATGGATCTCTCTCTAAAATTTGGTGGACTCACGATACTCGTGGCACACCAATCTCACTTCCCGAACCCTAGGTAGAAACCCTAGGGTACACACCAAAAACCCTGCGCCCAATTTTCTCTCTTTTCTTTCTTTTTCTCTCGGAAGGTTTTGGACCTTCACCTTGCACAGAAGCCTTCCTCACGCCCCAAAGTTTCTCTCCTAATTTTTCTACGCACGTCCCACCTTTCTCCTCTTTTTAAAACAACGTCGAACGTGTCTTATCCGCGTGAGAGGATAAAGACAAGAGGTTACACATTTGAATTCAAATCAAATTTGAATTCAAACGAAAACCAACTTATCCCTATCCTTTTGGGTGTGAGAAGAGAAGGGGCATGGCTCTTTGTGCGTGAAAAAGTTTCACGAGAAACCTTTTCTCGTGTAAGTAATGTGGCGCACAAAATAGATAAGGATGAAAGGGCAAGTGATAAGTTATCCATTCAAATTCAAACATGCTTTGAATTTGAATGGCTAACTAATTATTTTATCCATCCATATGGCACACAAATGAGGACGTGGGGAAGGGTTTTACGTGAGAAAAATTTCACGAGAAGTTTCTTCTCGTGAATTCAAATGGGTGCAAGGAAGTTGGGTGACGCAGGGAATTTAAAACAAGGTGGTTTGATTCAAATTGAGCCAACCTAGTTTAAAATAGGTTGAGCACAATTAGACCAAATTAAACCCAATATAATTAGGCTTAATTAGGCTTAATAAAATCCTAATCAAATCAGAAATTAACTAAACCTAACCCCTGATCAAATCAGAGACTAAACCACCTTAGCGATTAGGTCAACATTTAACCTAATCGGGTCAATCCAAACTGAATCCAATTCAATTGGACTTGATCCAAAAATAATTACTCAATCAAATTGAGTTAATTAGTGATTAAATCACTAATTAAACCTCTCATAAATATTGAGTCCAAATTCGATGGGCAATCAGGCATCAGAGACCATCGATATGAAACCCTGATCAAAGAGTTCAAATTTCAAATTCAAAATTCGAAATTCAAAATTTTGACCCCGGTACCCAAAATGTGTGGAACTCATGATTAGAGAATCCTAATTCTCAATCATAGAGTTCCAGATAGATAAGACTCATAATCAGCCATCAGATCAGAAAGGAACCTCTAATGTGTGTGACCCCGCAGGTTCGAACCTAAGCCGGTAGCACAGGAATCAATTTCTGTACTAATCGAAGTGACCATCTAGCAATGGTACCCGACGACCGGATAGGTCGAATAATCGCAATCGCAACATTCAGAACCTACGTGAATATGGTTACCGTATAATTCATCCCTTTTGACCCCTGTATTTAGGATGACTCAGAGTTAAACTGTCAACCCTGATGATATCATCCGAATCGTGCTCAACTCAATTAGTCCTGTGACTCCTCACTAGGACTACCCTGGCCAAGGTTTTGCTAAATTGAAACACGACTGTACACAGCTCCTAAACTGGAGTGGTCAATCCCATCTTGACACACGCACCGACAAGTCAAGTACTTGACTACACCCAGCAACCTTTCGTCACTGAATTAGAAATTCAGGTAGTCCAGTACCTAAGTGCAGTGAGTTGCTTGCAAGTCACCGTGGCGGTCTCAGGTCGGAGGGACATTTATACCCATATCCCATCGGAGCAAATCTTGACAGCAGAAATAGCTCCGGAGTTGGTCACGTTCAGTGCAGATGTACCATTACATCTCACCTGTATGCCATACCAGTGTCTCCACACTCTTTGGTTATGAGGACAACCAACCCATATGGCACACAACGACCTATGCTCGATAAATATTGTCGTCCTTGGTAACAACGTATCATTTGGTCGCGAACATGTTTAAGGACTAAACGACAAATCCTCCTTTGTCGAGTCTAAATAGTCCTAAGGACTTCACCACAACACAGGAGTTCATTAGAAGATGAAACATTTGTGATGAAAAAATACCAAAATAACTTTTATTTATTTATAATTCATGTACTAATACAAAAGGAGCACAACCGTCAATAGGCTGACGATTGGCTTTGGGACACTATTTCCAACACTGTTAACCCGACCGCCGGCCTCTGGGGCGGAGAGTTGAAACTGCTCCGGGATGCGATACTGCTCCCGAAGCCGATCAACATTCGGCCCCGAAAGCGAGGAAACCTCAACTTCCAGAGTCGACTGAGAGTCGTCAGTCGGATTTCCCAACCGAGCTCCCCGAGTCGGATTTTCGGCCATTACACCGGAACCGAACGAGAAGAAGAAGAAGCGAAGGGAAAGAAGAAGAGGCGAAGAAGAAGAAGAAGAAGAGGAAAGGAAGACCACGAACCGGAAGAAACCCTTCTGGAAGCAGAAAAGCTCTGCCCGCGACGATTGAGAAATCGCCCGGACAGAGTTTCGACAGCAAAATGGCGATAGTGAGGTCTTGGGTCCGGGTGGTCCTATATATATAGGGCCGTCCGACGGTCGAGATGTCTCCGCGCCGACCGAGGCCTCACGGATGTGCGACACGTGGCGGCTTCTGGGTGGCCTGAAGATTCGGCGCGCCCCATCCCAGGACGGCTGCACCGCCCATATTAAATGCGGAGGGCGCCGGCCAACCACCTTCGACACGCGGCAAACGGGGCCGCAGTTCTGCATTAATGCGCCCGCGTCGATTCGCGTTCCCGATGGGATGCCTGACGGTGCCCCACGCTCTCAGAATCGATGCCGGATATCCAGTCATCTGACACCGCATCGTCCGGCACCCGACCTGCTGACACCGACGTGACGTCTGACGACGACAAGACGTGACGTCTGACATCTGACGCCGACGTGACATCTGACACCGACTAGACGTCTGACACCAGCGAATTGCTTGGTATTCATGAGACGCCTGACATCGGATCAACCCGCGGTACGGTCGGAATCTGGCATACGACAAATCCACTCCTGATCGCCCAGGGTTGCTGCCCAAATAAAAGCATCGGCTAGCTCACCATCCGACTCAGGAGTGGAGGGGGGCAACTGTTGGGGAATACCCACCGACCGACCGATGGTCGGAGGGACCGACCGACCGACGAATGACCGGAGGGACCGACCGACCGACTGACGGTCGGACCGACCTTCCGACCGACCGACTGACGATCGGACCGACCTTCCGACCGACCGACTGACGGCCGGAGGGACCTTCCGACCGACCGACTGACGGCCGGAGGGACCGACCAACCGACTGACAGACATCATCACCAGCCAATTAGCGGCCCATCACCGACTGGTGATATGTCGGGCGTACCTTTCCCGACCAACTGAGCCCGGGGGTCTGATGGCCGACTCACTCGCCGACCAACGGAGGACCCCGACGCCACTCAGCTGGCCACCGACCTAGGGTCGGTCGACTCCTCCGATCGTCGTACAGCCGCCAGAGCTCGTCAGTCCTGACAGCCGCATGCGGCACGGCCATCTAGGGACATTGTCCCGCCGAGGGCATTGTCAACCCTAGCAATTTGACAGCCCCACGGCGATATGACACTTTCACGACGACTCTGACAGTCTACAGTGAGTTGACAATTCCTCACTTGTCTGCGCCATTAATGACGGTGCCATACCGTGCTCCACTATATAAATCGGAGAAGGCAACAGTGCAAGGGATCCGCTCCCCCCACTTCTCGACTCCAAAAACACGGGCTCGCACCTCTCTCCCTCTCTCCCTCGATTGAGCTCTCTGTCTTCATTTCACTGTTGCCCAGTCACCTCTCTGACTTGACCGTCGGAGGGTCCCCGCCGGAGCCACTTCCGGTCAGTGTGGACTTCTCATTTTTGCAGGTGTCCGTTCCCCGACGATCGGACGACGAGGCGATTGGCCGCAACAGTGACTGTAAGTTTGAGCTATTCCATTTTGGAATTGCTAAATTGCTAATTAAGGTGTACTCATAGATTTTTTTTATAATGACAACTTTTCAAGTTTGAGTTATTTATATTTAAATTCTAAAAATTTTAAAAATAATAATTAGCTATCAAACTTTTAATTTGTTGTGGTGTGGCATAGCCACGAGTCTCTATTATAAGATATTACTATATATGGATCACATGATAACTAATTTTTTTATAAAATTTTGGAATTGCCCATCTCACTAGATTAGAGTCTCTTATTTTGGCAGAATTTGAAGGAAAGGAGAGGGATAGTAGTGTTTTGAGACCTATACCAGTGGATGAATAACAAAGCATGGAGTGCTTTGAGATTTGTGTAGATAGATAGATGACAAAGAATGGGAGGCATCAAAATCTATGAAAACAAATAAATGATGGAGGTTGGAGTGCTTTGAGATTCATGTGAATGGATGAATGTCGGTAGATAGGATATCTTGAGATTTATGCATGTAAATGAATGATAGAAGATAGAGTACATAGAAGTCTATGTAGGTAGATGGATGACAGAGGATAAAGTGCATTAAGATCTATGCAAGTAGATAATGGCAAAGGATGGATCATTTTGAGATTTGTGCAAATAGATGGATGATAAAGGATAGACTATATTGAAATCCATGTAGACAGAGTAATGATAAAGGATGGAATGATTTGAGATTTGTGTAGATGGATGAATGATAAAAAATAAAGTATTTTGAGATTTATGCAGATAGATGGATAATAGAATATGGTGCACTTTGAGATTTGTGTGAGTGAATAGACGATAGAGGAAAAAGCACTTTAAGATTTGTGCAGATAGATAAATGGCAGCGGATAGAGTGCTTTAAGATTTATACAAGCAGATAGATGGTATAGGATGGAGTCTTTTGAGATTTATGTAGATGAATGATAGAGAATTTGGCATTTTGAGATTTGTGCAAGTAAATAGAATGTAAACGAAGTGCTTTGAAATCTATGTAAGTAGATGGATGATAAAGAATAGAGCATTTTTTGAGAGCTATGCATGTAGATGGATGATTGAGGTCGAAGAATTTTAAAATTTATGCTGACAAATAAATGATAAAGAATGGAGCATTTTATAATTTATGTAGGTGGTAAATAACAAAGAATAGAGTACTTTGAAATCTGTATAAGTGGTTGGGCGATATAGAATGAAGGGCCTTAAGATCTATATGGATGGATGGATTATGTAGGATGGAGTTTTTTTGAAATCTAGTAGATGAATGAAAAAAAAAATCGCTATAAATCAAGGATATTTTTATCTTTTCTTCTCACTCCATTAACGATGTTAGAGCCTAAATAGATGGCTGATCGTGTTGCATCAAATTTAAAAATTTTAATAAGTAATTGATACTTTTAAATTTTGGGGTTGAAGTGTAAATTGTCTAAACTTAAAAAGTGTAATTTTTTTCTAAATTCTTCTTTTGTTTGATACACTTCAGAGGTAGCAATTTAGTTATCTTGTTGATAGTACTTAAGTCTCAATAGTTAAACTACATTTTTTCTTGAAAAGAAGTATCCTTGTTGGTGTTTGAGATTTGTAGTCTATTTCAACTAAACATATGAAATGATTGACTGCATCTCCCGTTATTATTCTCATAGGATAAAAATTATTTGAAAATAAAATATACAATAGTCTCAATAGTTATATGTAAGCTACATAGCGGATGCTTAAGAGAATAGACTATTTAAATAAGGTTAGAGGATTTTGTTTTCAAAATTCAATATTTTTTTTTGGTTTAACTCAAAAATTTTAATATTTTATTAAAATTAATTTGCTATTTATCATCCTAGGACTACATAAAGTTTGAGAGAATGGCAATTTTTGCATCCAAATTGAAAGTCTTTTTCAACATGTGCAATGAGCAATGAAGTGCTAACCATGACACCGAAATGTTATTGATAATATTTATAATTTCATTAAGTTTCAAGATGCTTTTCATATCTTGATATCAGCTTCTACCAAGATTATCTCATGTAAGATCTCTAATAATACTTTTTACTTCAAATATATTTTTATTTCATTTATGTCAGTTCCTAATAGAAATTATGAAATTCTTACGCACAAATATATAGAAAGCCTCTACACCTACTTTATGCTGACCTAATAACTCTTAATCATTATACATGGCTCCAACCTATTCTTTGAATGTCTATCAAATCATGTTCTATCCACATATTTAAAGCATCCTAAATGCCAAATGAGTTTTTTCTTTCTATGTTAGTAGGTAAGAATGATGCCATTTGAAAATAAATGACTAGAATGCGCATAGTCTGGTTTATACTTTTGCACATTCAATTCTATTGTCTAAAATGCGTCCAGGAAGCCATATCCAAAATTCCCCTTGGCTGTGTTGCTTGTAGAGTTGGAAACCTTGTTCAACCCCACAAATTACCCACCCCATCCTTCTGTGGCACAAACGTAACAATTGAGCATGACGTTCAAATAAATCCATCTCCTTTTTCCACTGGCTGCTGCCCTCTTTTCCCACTTCCCTGCAGTACACGGAACGAATTATACCTTCAGTAACGTGTACCCAGACACCGTCTCTATCAGAATCTCCCATCAGACGGCCCCAAAGTTCCCGCACGATCATTCATTGCAAGCGGACATCCGCATAACAAGCCAGCGGTTTCGCGTCGCGGAGGCCGGCCATGTGTCGATAGCGACGCGCGCTCGTGTCAGGGAGTACGGATTTCCAGCTGTGGGACCCATAAAACCGCTTTCTCGAAGGAACCAAACCCCTAAACGTCCGCTTATCTTCCAAAAAGCCACGTACCCTATTCTCGCCGCTCCGATGGCCGAGCGAAGAGGTGACTTAGATCGTGAATGTTGGTCTGTAATAGGGGTATCTTTGGTATATGAAACAGTGTACCGCTCTAGTGCGTCTTTCCCGATGTGCCCCTTTCGCTTCGAGGGGGCACTTCCTCCTTCGACAGTGTGGGATCGTGGTACGTCGGTAATTCTGTAAATGAGTAGGAGCATATTTGGAAATTAGCGGCCTGAGGGAGTAAAACGAGGGGGTGGCGCGTCCAACGCTGGGACTGGCCGGGGGGACACGTGGAAAGATCGTGGAACGGCTATAAAACCGCTCCATAATCCGCGCCACGTAGCGGAGCTGCGGTTGGGCTCTATCCCAGCCACGTCGGACCAGGGGCCCCCGATCCCGAGTTCGATTTAAACCCTCTCCCCCACTCGCCCTCACCTCTCTCCATAGCCCCCGAGCCCCATTCTCCGATCGCCGTAGTAATTAATGGAAGGAATCTCCTCTCCGACCGTCTGGACTTCTCTTACGATCGCCAGAATCTCGAAGGAAATTTTCCGGCCATCGAGGACCCTTCTCTAGATACAAAGTTGACACCTTTATGGAGATCGAAACTCGTTTTCCATCGCTTGGGACTCGGTTTTTGAAGAGAAATTGCAGCGAGATTGGCGTGTTCATGGCTTCTCCGTCTTCATTAATGAGCTTTTGAGTTTTGACTGCGTTCTCTTTATTTTTTTCCTTCTTCTTCTTCTTTATTTTTTTTTTTGTTCTTTTGGTTGTGGCTTTGGTTGGAGCTTGGTTTTGTTCTAGAAGTCATCAGTAAGTTTCCAGTTTTAGTTTCCTTGCGTGTGTGATCAGGGAGGGGAAACGAAGGAATCCGCGTTGAATCTTCGCATTTATCTCCGATTTCCCCAATTTTGTACCTTGATCTCGGGATCTGGACGCCGACTTTGGTTGGGGTTTTAGAGTCTGGGGGTTTGGGAATGGAATAGTGGTCGTGGAAGGGTGGTTTTTTGTCTCCGAAAGCGATGCCGTTTCAGATGAAGATCCAGCCAATCGGGCAGAAGGGAGCGGTGCGGACCGATCCGGCGAAGCCCGCCGGCAAGTCGCGCCTGAAGCGGCTCTTCGAGCGGCAGCTCCCGAGCGTGCTGCGGATCTCCTCCGCCGAGAAGATCGCCGGCACCGGCGACGACAAGGACAAAGAGAGGGACGATGGCGAGGCAGTGGACCCTAGCTCGGTGTGCCTGGATAGAATGGTGCTGAGCTTCATCGAGGAGGGAAACGAGAAGCCGCCGCGGAGCCGCTGCAACTGCTTCAACGGCAACTGCGACGACATCTCCGACGACGAATTCGACGTCCTCGCTGGCGATGCCCCGGCCGCCTCCGGCGACGCCGCGGAGATTCTTAAGGTACTCATAATCTTACCCAATCGGGCCAATCTCCATCATTTCTGGACGATCGTCACAATCTTGCAATAATTCCTCCTAAAGTTTCCATTTTTAATCGGTTTCTTTTCGAATTTAAAACCCCTGTTCCCTGTTCCTACAGGGCCTAGTGCCATGTGCGAGCCTCGCGGAGAGAAATCTCTTGGCGGACGCGTCAAAGATCGTGGAAAAGAACAAGAACTGGAAGAACAAAGACGATTGCCGGAGAATCGTCACCGACGGCCTCCAATTCCTCGGCTATGACGCCTCCATCTGCAAGTCCCGGTGGGAGAAAACCCCTTCCTATCCGTCCGGTATCCATCTCTCCAAACCCTCATCTCCCTCTCCCTCTCTCTCTCTCTGCGTCGTTTCTATCGATGAGAGTGGCTGATTGATGGAGGGATGGCAGGAGAGTACGAGTATGTGGACGTCATCATCGCCGGCGGCGAGCGTCTCCTGGTGGACGTGGACTTCCGATCGGAGTTCGAGATCGCTCGGTCCACCAAGCACTACCGCGCCGTCCTTCAATCCCTGCCGTCGGTCTTCGTTGGCAAGCCCGACCGGCTCCAGCAAATCGTCGCCGCCGCCTCCGATGCGGCGAGGCAAAGCCTCAAGAAGAAAGGCCTCAGCTTTCCTCCATGGAGGAAGCCGGAATACATGAAGGCCAAGTGGCTGTCCCCCTACCATCGAACCACCGCCATCGTCAAAGCCCAGCAGGAGAACGGAAACGATGACGGGAAGGCGAAGGCGGAGAGTGAGAGCAAACTGCCGTGTTCCATCTCGGCCGTCAACTTTTCCGGTGAATTCGAGCTTCGTTTCGAGGAGTCCGGCAGTTCGCAGGTGGCTAATTCCGGTGTGGCGGCGGAGGAGAAGATCACCGTGGTGGTGTCTCCGTGTCAGCCGCCGGAGTTGAAGCCAGAGGATGGGAAGCCGGGTACCAAGGTCGTCGCCGGCCTGGCTTCCGTCCTCTGAGTCCGAATTTTTGTGGTTTTTCTTTGAAAAATTCGGTTTTTTCTTTTTCTTTTTGCTTTTTTTTGCCGGTTTTGTTGAGAGGGATATATATTATAAATTCTCTCTCCGTCTTTCTTGCCCTTCAAGGGATTGTAAGAACTAAGAAGAGTTTTGGTTGCCTACTGGTATGAATATAAACTAATATTAGATACGAATATCAAAAATATAAAAGTAAAATTGCTCTTTCTATTTAATATCATGGGGCCAAGTATCTGGTACGTATATTTTAATAATTTATTTATTTTTTTATAATCTGTTATAATATTAAATAGATTTGTTTACGGTGTTCTTGGATTCAAAGATTTTCGCAGTGGTGGTCTCTTAGAGGGAAACAGAGCAATGGAAAAGACGGAATAAAGGTGCTTCTCTCCTTTTTTTTTTTTTTTTTTTTATTTCTCCCTCCAATATTTTTAAGTAATTTTAAATTCAGAAAGAGAAAATATGGGGGGAATAGAAGTCTGACTGCATTAGGACTCGTGCAGTCTCGATCTCCGTGTAACGGACAAGAAGCCCATGCTGATCTCGTGATATTTCGCCTCACTTTTTTTTTTTAGACATATTTATATATGGTAAATATAAAATATTCTGTAAAGTTCCTCTGAGTATAAGGGTTTCTCCAAGAATTTAAAGATAAGGTCGAAGATGAATCGGATAATATTTTTTTAAAAAGTTATTATAAATAAAAATTTAAATATCTAATTAATATTTTGTACCTATATTTAGTAAAAAATATGGAAATGAATAGATGATTATTTGATTTATATCTAAATATTGAATTTTATTTATAATTTTATTTAATAATTTATAGTATTGATCAATTTTTATAAATATTAGTATGATATTAATTTGATTTATTTTTACTTAATAATACTTTTTGAGTATAAGATATAAATATGACATTCATCTTATAAAATAGAAATAAATATTAATATATTAATATCTGGAACGTCGAGTCTGCAGTCGTCTCTTTATTTTCACTGCACTTGCTTTGAAAACCTTGGGAGCAATGATCATGCTTTTTCCTATGCTTTTGAAAGTGGGGTAAAAATGAAAGGCGGTGAGTAAAGTTGGGTTGCCCCAACTTTGGGGCAAATAATGAAGCGAGGCTGGAGCATCTCGGAGCGTCTTCAAAATAATATGCTCTTATATCTCTCAGGTCCAGTCACCGGCTTCTGTGCACCTACATCATTCCCGTGATCTTGGGTATTAAATTGCACGTTTGACCGCCATTTTTACCGTGACTCACTGGTTCGAGTAACTCCCGACGGTATGATGGGTCTCGAGTGTTTGTTAGGTTAGCTGTGTTCTATTTATTATTAATGGGTATTTGGAGGATGATCATTTGTTATTTAGTCATTATTTTGTCTGGAAGATGGTAATATCATGGCTATCATGTGCATGGTTGTTACAACAGAAATTATGACTATAATTTTTTAAATTTTATCATTTATGAATAAAATAATATTTAGAAATTTTAAAAGGTGTATGGTTGGGAGGAGTTGGAGGTTGGAATGGAAATGAATGTTTTCGTTTTAATTATTTAGCTGAAAAAGTTTCACTCTAATTTCAGAATGAAAAACGAATGTTTCAATTTTTTTAAAATTTAATTATAATTATTTTTTAAAAATTTAAATTTTTATTTTAATTTTTTAATGAATCAAATATTTTTTTGAAGTACGGACATTTTTATTCTCGTTCTAACCCATACCAATTCTAATCGTGAATCATATGCCCCTTTAATTCTTTATAATTGTTATAAATAATTTTTTTGTTTAGTGAGTAATTGTTTGAGCAAATATGATCTTTTTTCCACTGTAACATGTGTTGTACGCTAATCACTTTGAAAAACTGAATTTGCACTGGATAGAAAATATAATTGATATTAATTTAGTTTTAAGAAATAATTTAATCTTAAAGGGAAAAGAACGAGACCATTCTCTAGTCTCCTCCTCATCAGTTGCTAATTGGAAATTGTATATCAATGAATCACGATGATTTGATTAAGTTTATTTTATTACAATATCTAATATTATTATTATAATAATTATATTTTTATTTTTCAAAAAATATAAAAATTTGTAATAGTAGATAAATAGCCGTTACTCTGATTATTATAATAATTATTTTTAAATTTTCAAAAAATATGAAAGAGTTATTTGAATAATTATATTAAAATTTTATATGATTCAGACATTGAGTCAGAGTTAGTACAATCAATAAAATCATAAGATTATAAATTAGGCTGAACTTATATTCATAAATATCTATACATAATTTTCTATGGATCAGCCTAAATCTCTGGAAAGAAAAAAATAATTTAATCTTGATAGGAGAACATTAAGTTCAATAATTTTTTCTCTGAATTCAAATTATCTAACTCCAAAATTATATCTGAATATTTATAAATATAGATTTAACTCAATTTATAATTTTAAAATTACTGATTTTATCGATCCTAATCATGAATTATATAAAATTTTGAGTCAAATTATCGAAACAGAAGCTGAAGAAAAAACTCAAATAGCAGATAAATAGCCGTTATTTCTTCTGTAATGATTGTTAATGGTTCTGTAGAAGACCACAGTGACTCAGACTTTTTGCTGCTGCACGTCATTTGGGGCGCATCTTAACTTGTATCCGTACCCACCTTCTCTTTTGGGAGGAAGATGGATGCTTGCTTTCTTCCACTCCCATCTATGTTAGGGGGCCAAAAAAAAAAAAAAAAAAAAAATTGTGAGGACACTTTCCACTTTGAAGACATGATACCAAAAGTCTTTCTCATAAGTCTTTCATGTCCCCTCCTAATGATGAGGACTGTGATGATACCAAATCACCAATACCAATACTTGCTTTTCACAAAGCAACTTCCCACCAACTTCCCTTGCCTTCCCCTGGACCCTTGTGGGGGTAGCAAACCACCCCCACTTCCAAGTCCCCACCCTCCTTTCTTAACACCAACTCATTAAAATTTTCGCATCACACAAGGAAGAAAAAAAAAAAAAAAAAAAAGGAATGATACTAATATTTATATTCCAAGTATACGCAAAAAATTATACAGTTGACGGTCCAAACCTAAGTCTTCTATTTGACATCACATAAAAAACAGTGCAGAGAAGCAGTTTTAATTTTAAAACTATAAATTTTACTCAAGCGTTGCTTTTTTTTTTTTTGGTAACAGCTCAAGCGTTGCTTTTGAAAGAGAGAGCAATGATCTCACGGTGGTTTTAAAAAAAAAAAGTTAGAAAAAAGGAAAGGAGCTCCTATGAAATAGGCACATCTGTCCCAACTTTACTCCGTTTATTTCTAGAACTCAACGCTTCATGATTCTCTATCGTGGTGTACCATAGCAAAGAAAAAGGCAGAGGAAAGCAGCTTTAATCTTCACCTGGCTTCCTAAAATTCTCACCGCCTGGAAAATGACCGCACTGCGGGTCCTATCTACCTTGCCTTCAATTGGGTGCACAACAAGCTGATCACTGCCAAGCTATATAAACAGCAAATTTTCAAGCTTGATTTCTTGAACAAGCTTGAAGAAACGCATTATCGAGCCAATCCCCAGCTCCTAAAAAGGATTAAAAAAAAAGGGGAAAAACCAGTGCCTAGCTTTTTACTTATTTTGCATGTTATAAAAACCCAATTTTAATGTTAACAAATAAACTTCTAACATCAAAAAAAAAAAAAAAAAAAAAAAAAAAGAAGATTGATCCTCCCTTTGGAAGAAGAATGAATCTAGCTACTCACCTCCAAATTTAGAATTAGAAGGACAAATCTTCCCTCAAGAGGAGAATGTGTCTACGCATCTCAAGTTCAAAATTAATAATAGAATAGTCAAATTAAAGACCACACCACTTAGGAATATTTCAAATTTTAAACGATGAAAAGTTGTGTGTTTGTGCGGGGTTTGTACAGGTGGGTGTAATTATTGAAATACACTTTTTTGAAGTTGATCATAATTTTTTTTTTCTCTCAAAAAAATTACTATACATTTCTTTCTAGCACCAACTATAAACATTTGTTTGTTCGCTACATTTATGTTACGAAGATCCAGGGAGATGTAGAGAAAACAAGAAAAGTGAAACTTGCGGTTATTAACTTCTATTTGTATTTGTGAGTGTCTATATATGCCCTTGATCTTGCTTTTGTTGCCTATCCTATGTATGAATATATATATAAATAGCCAAATAATTATTAGTTGGTGCCCAAAGAGCTTATTTTTTGAAGAGATTCTAAATTCAAATTCTTATATTGCTCAAAAATAATAAATAAATACATATATCATCCAATAGTTTAGATCATCGACAGTAAACTCTGTTATTTAATTATATATATATATATATATATATATATATATATATATATATATATATATATATATATATATGTTGGGTATAAGATACCTCCAGTCGAAGTTTGTAAAAGACCGATCCTTCCAGGACTTTTCCGGCTTCCGACCTTGTGTGGCGCCTCTCTGAACCCCCTCGACCGTCCGGACTTCCATAATACCATCCGGACTTCTCCGACAATGAGCTTCTCCATTCATCTATCGGGCCGCTCCAAAAGCTCTCTGGGCTTCACTATCAGTCGATCTTCTGCAGTAACCAGACTCCATCCAAGTTTCTACGATGGTCGACCGTTTTTCGAATTCCACCCGAGCTCCTGCGAGAGCCGAACTTCTACAGCAAGCAGTCTATTCCGAACTTCTATAGCAAGCAGTCTACTCCGAACTCCTATTGCAGGTGGTCTACTTCGGATATCTACTCCGAATCTCGGACGAGCTTCTACAACGGGACAGGCTTCACCGGCCAGGTCACTATTCCGAGCTTCCACGATAACTGATCTTCGACCGAGCTTCTACAACAAGCAGCCTCCTTTCAGCCTTCTGCAAGAACCGGACTCCGTTCGAACTTTCATAGCGGATGGATTCCGAACGAGCTTCTACAATAGACGGGCTCCAGCAGCTGGATTCCTACAGCGATCGATCGTCTCCGGTGTCTGTCGAACCTCCCCAACCATCAACCTTCAATAGCGTCAGTCGGACTTCAACAACGCCATCCAAACTTTCACAAGATCTCCAGACTCCTCCAGCGGACGAACCTCTCCAACGCCATCTGAAGTCCATCGCCGGCCGACCCTCTGCCAGATTCTTCATGGAATTAAACTTTCCTAACAAAAAGTCCCCGTCCGAACTTCTACAGCAGATGGTTTCCGCCTGCAGCATCAGTGTTCGGGCACCCAACAACAGTAGACCCGTCACAACCTCAGATGTTTCCGAGCTTCTCCTAGATCGATGAGATAGAGAGTCATTCCGCTCCATCGGACATCCTAACCGAGCTTCAGCCGACAGATCCAAACTCTCTGACAAGTCACGACAATGGCCACTACCCTACTCCACTCTCTGCAACGGATTCCGCTTGGCTCCACCACTTTCTGGCAAGTCGCGATAACAGACGCCACTCCACTCTCCAGGCTCCACCACTTTCTGGCAAGTCACGACAACGGACACCATTCCACTCTCCGTTACAAACTCCACGTGGCCCTGAATGACGCCACTACTTTCTGTAACAAACTCCACGTGGCTCTGAATGGCCCATTACCAGGCGGTTACAAACGTCGCTGTCAATCAGTTACGCTCTTCGTCTATAAAAAGGGATCCCCAGATACGTTCTTCTCTAAGCTCTAAACTCTATCTCGAAACTCTGCTAAAATTCTCACTCGAGCACTCCATTTCTGTTGAAGCAGAGTACTGACTTGAGCGTCGGAGGATCTTGCCAGAGCACTCCAACTCCGGTTTAGACTTTCCTTGCAGGTCCCGACGGCGGCCGGGATCATCTCAGCTCCAGCTTCTCCGACTTCGACGGAATTCTGCACCAACAATATATATATATATATATATATATATATATATATATATATATATATATATGTTGGGGTAGATCTTCGTCACTTAACCGACTAATATCTGTCCTCGTCTTTCCACCGACTAAGTATATGACCTTACGAATTGAGCCAACTTAGACCAATAGATAAGACTAAATCAGTATTTCACTGATTAAGTTCAATATACTGTCGATGTCTGACTGATGATTTCTTCGGTATTTTATCGACTATCTCAATCTCGAAAAATTAGATGTCGAGCGATGATTATTTGCCGAAGGTATTAACTACTCACAGTCGTAGGACATAATAGTCGCCCACAAATGGTCTGTTACTTGGTTTTAATGATGGTTAATGAGATAATCGCCCAATAAATGCTATGATCCCTATATCCTAAATTCTAGAGGTGGAAGTTATATAGTAACGGCACTCTCCATCCTATATAAAGTGGTAAGCAGGGAGACTGGATAAGTTTTTTATGATTATAAGTTTTTAGCTCTTTCATCTATTCCCTTTCTCTGACTAACTTAAGCATCGGAAGATCCTCTGTCGGATAACTTCTGGAAAATGGACTTCATCTTGCAGGTTTTCTGCCGTCAAGCATCTAGACTCTACATTTCGGCTCATAGTCAACCAACCCATCGGAGATTAACAACAACAGTTTGGCATACCAGAAAGGAGGAAGTTAGAGAAAGAATATATACTCTTTTATCAAAACCATCGTGGTCAAGATGAGAGCACAAAATGCTTCCACTAGCTCCACTTGACGTTCATCCCAATGTGATACACTTTCGACTATCACAGAGTCCAGTGCTTCATGTCCAGTGATCACAGCGGACTAACAACAATTTGCTGTCCTGATGCAGCAAGTGAAAATCCTAATAGAGGCTATCCACAGTCTGCAACAGAATGCAGAACAGCAGTAGCAGCAATGGCAGCGACCGGAGGAACCGATGCTGTAGATTGTGCCATCCAGGCACAATCGATGGTCCCGTTCTCTGTTTTGCTAGTCGACTCGACACTCCCATCGGACCAGTCATTGATTTATTCGGCACTTACCTTGCCTTGACTCCCGGTATACTCCACATGCCGATTCAAGGGATCATCGATCTTCTTCCCTTCGATGAGTCTCGCAGAAGGAGAAGAGATCATGATCTCCATCAAATTCTTCTGGGGAAGGCTCTATCTCAAAATATTCTCAATGCTTCGATGAATCTCAAAGATGGTTGGACGAGCACGATCGCAAACTAAAGGAGCTTGATCGACGGCTTGATTAACTCCAAATATATAGTCGGGATTTTACCGACATTCTCGGCATCAGTACTTGTCCATCATTCTTCCGATAAATTTTAGACGAGCCAATTTTCACTCGATTGAAGATGTCACAGATCGAGCCGTATGATGGCTCCATCGATCCACTTGATCACTTAGAGAGCTACAAGACTCTTGTACTACTATAGGGGGCATCTAATGTTCTCCTCTATGTTGCCTTTTCGATTACTCTCTGGAAGACTGCACGGGCCTGGTATTCTGAGCTTTAGCTAGGAAGTATTCGATCTTTCGAGTAGCTTGAGCAACTTTTCGTGGCTCATTTCAGCATCAAAAAAAAGATATTATAAACTTTTGATAGCCTTTTCTTCGTCAAGCAATAAGACGTAGAATCATTGAGAGATGATGTGGCATATTTTAACACGGCCATCTTGGAGGTCTGGGATCTTAATGAATCTACGGCTGTATTGACCATGAAAAGAGGACTGTAAAGTTTCGAATTTACTTATTCTCTGGACAAGATGCTTTCTCGATCTTATGCCAAACTTCTTGAGCACGCACAAAAGTATATTTGCACTGAGGAAGATGCAACTGACCGATGCCAATCCAAAGATAAAGATAAAAAATGAATGAAGAAAGGTGGAACCTCAGCGAGACCTAGCAAAACCCATGTTGAGGGGGAGGCTCCACCTCATCGATCAAGTCTGAAGTCAAAGAACTTCGACAGCAGGTATAACTCTTGCACCCCTCTTATTGCTCCTCGTGCGTAGATCTTTATGGAGATAGAAGGTGAGATCTACCTTTAATGACCCCAGTTGATAAAAGCACTGTCGACATCTCAGAATAAGAAATAATATTGTCGGTTCCATCGAGACCACGATCATGATACCAAACAGTATATCCAACTAAAAGATGAGATAGAAGCTTTGATTAGGTGGAGATATCTCAAAAAATATCTGCGAGATCGACCTGTGCAGCTGCCTGCTGATCCTCAGCCCTAGTCGTATGCTGAGGAAGAAACTCATGTTCAACCGATGGCAGATGTGATCAATGTGATTTATGAAGGATCGATGCTATGGGGGGCAGAAGACTCGGGAAGCTTCTCAAAATGTCAGTAGAGAGATGATGCCATCATTTTTTCTGAGGAAGACTTGTGAGAAGTTCAAACTCCTCACAATGACGCTGTTGTTGTTTCTATGATAATAGCCAACAATGATGTAAGATGAAATCTTGTTGATAATAGAATCTTCGCTAACGTATTATTTTATGATGCTTTCTTTCGAATGCAACTTTCTACTAATCAATTAAAATCAATTAATATGCCTTTAATCGAATTCATAGACGACTCGATTAAAGCAGAAGGAGAAATAGAACTCCCTGTTATTGTTAGACAATAATCTCGACAATCAATCGTGCGACTTAACTTCTTCATAGTTCGAATCCCTTCAGCCTATATGTTATATTGGGACGATCTGGATTAAATGCACTTCAAGCCATAGTTTTGACATACCATCTACTCGTATGCTTTCCGACGAGGAATGGGACTAGTGAAATAAGAAGAGATCAACAATTGGTCTGACAATGTTACTTGACTGTGATTAAAGAAAAGAGGCCTATCAAAGCCCTTCCCATTGACGGGTTGGACCAGGGGGAAGAAGAAAGCCGAGGAGAAACTATTGAACAACTCATCTTAGCACCCTCAATAATGAAGATCTGACTAAAACCATCCAAGTTGGATCCTCATTGAGTGATGACTTTCAAAAAAAGCTCGTGACCTTCCTAAAAAAAATATTGATATTTTTGTCTAATCAGCCTCCGACATGTCGGGCATCTCTTCCGATGTAATTGTCCACCAATTGAATGTCAACGCCAGTGCAAACCAGTGAGACAGAAGAAAAGAAGTTTCGTGCCTGAGTGATAGAAAGCCATCGACAAAGAAGTCGACAAGTTGTTAGCTGCTGACTTCATCCAAAAAGCAACATACCTCGATTGGCTTGCGAACATCATGATGGTCAAGAAAGCTAATGGTAAATGGAGAATGTGCATCGGCTATTCGGATCTGAATAAAAGTTATCCAAACGACAGCTTTCTACTTCTCAGAATCAATCAACTAGTTAACGCTACCTTAGATCATTAGCTACTAAATTTTATGGATGCTTTCTCTGGATATAATCAAATCCAGATGGCACCCGAGGATGAGAAAAAGATGGCATTCATTACCTAAAAAGACTTATACTATTACAAAGTCATACCTTTGGGACTCAAAAATGCTGGAGCTATATATCAACAGCTAGTCAACAAAATCTTCAAAAATCAAATCGATTGCAACATGTATTGAAATAGATAAAAATAAAATTAAAATTTTTTATATAAGTCCTCCTAAATATATAAAATTGTATGAAAATCCTCTCAAAGCTGCTAGTTGCATGTATATATAATTTTTTTTGCATGCCTACCCATTAAGGATGGTTTAGATATTTAAATTAAAAACTGTTAATTTTTTAATGGTGTTAGATGGTGTGGGTACATATGTAGGAGAAAGAAAAAAAGAGGGGTATATACACAAAGTATGTGTTTTATAAGGATATGTATACAAATATCAATTTTAGAAGGATATTCATGTCAATTACAATATTTTAGAAGATATGTAGCCAAAAAATCCAAAAAAAATTCTACGTATTACATACTTAATTATTAGGCACATTATTGAGTTTGAGAGAAAGGGAAGAAAATATATGCGCTTTGAACCATGTTGCACTTGAAAAAAAAAATTTCCTTACTAAAAGCTTGGGATGAAACTATTTTAGTTATGCATGAGGATGGAAAGAAATTTAAAAGTATTTCTTGAAAAGAAGACTTCACATAATTCCATACTTCTTAGGCTTAATTGCCTAAAAAAATTCTATACTTTTATGCCCTTTTCGATTTTGGCATATCATTAATTTTTTTCAATCAAATATGTATACTTTGTAATTTGTTATAATGTTGGCCTACCATCAACCGGTATCCAACTTTGCCATTAAACTGCAGACATAGAAATGATGTGCAAAATAACAAAATATGATGGAAATAATGTGGAATAAATCAAATTAAATATAAAATAAGACTTGTTTGTCATCTTCCTCCTATCCAAACCCCTCTCCTCCTCTTGGTCCCTCCCCTCCCAACTCTCTCCACCTTCGCCTCTCTCTTTTCCTTCAAATTCCTTGCCATCTCCTCCTCTTCTCCCTTACTACCACCTCCCACTTTCCTCTCAGACTCCACTCATACCTTCTCCTCTCACTGTTTTATCCCTATGTCTCTCAAAATGAATGTTTATGAAATTGGCAAGCAACTCGGATAAATAGTGCAGAGAAGATAGAGACAAAGTAGCAATCCAAAGAAATGATAATGGAGTCAAGAGTAAGCAATGGCTAGAAATAGAAAACCCATGCTTGGGAGGGCATGGGACCTCATAGCCCTGTCCATCTCTCCCATGGATAAGGTGAAGAAACCCATCAACTAAAAGCTCCTCCTCTTCAAAATGTCTAAAAGATTCAAGCTCCGCAGGTATTATAACTACGCTTTCATCAGAAAGTATGAGATCTTCCCTTGTAGCACTCTTCTTGTCTGCCATCCTCATGCTCCCTTGAAGAAGAAGAGTTGCTTCTTATATCTTATACATAGTGGGAATGACACCCAATCCATTGCTAAAAAAGCATATGAGAGGAATGGGAGGTACTATCACCACATGCTGATGAAGCTAGATAAGAGCCATATGAACTTTTAGAGCCAGAGGAAGAGGATGATTCATAATCCGTTAATCAGAAATAAAGAAGTTCATAGAGAGGTTCAACTAGGAGATGAGAATTCAAAGGTAGGAGTCTATAATGCATTGCATGGAGATGCTTAATAGTTTTTAAATTTTTATACATTCTGCATTTCTCCTCTTTTCTTTTTGATAGTTTTGGTTCCCCTTTTCTTTGTAGGTGGTTCAGTATATTTGACTATAGAAAAGTGTCATATTTTTGTTGTTTGAGTAGTTTCGAATGGTTTGTCTTGTTTTATTCTGTTATTTGTGAGTTATGATTAGGATGTGAAATATTATAAGTTGATGTGAGTAGACCGTGTAATGCATGGCTTAGTTTTTACTTGGCACAAAAAAAGGCAGCAATCCACACTATGCTTTCTTTTTCTTTCACTCGTATCCCTCCTAGCTCGCAACCACATTCACCTCATCATCCTGTCACCTTCTTCTCTCTCTCTCATTTCATCAGATAACTTGCACCACTCAAAGTCTCCCTCAAATTCTTATCTTCAACCATTAGCATCCTTTTGTCTTTGTTAGTATATTTGTTTTCCTTTTGTCTAATATATACATCGATATGATATCTTTGTTGTGACTATTAACTCGCATAATTTTTTCATAAGATTTTCTCATAGGATTTGCGACGACTCTAAACGCATGGGATGAGGAGAGGATGCTGATGAAGTCCAAGAGGATAGGAGGAGGTGATAGTAGAGGAGAGACAAGGGAGGAAGAGATGGCAAGAGATTTGAAGGAAGAGCAGATGTGGAGCTGGAGAGAGTTAGGAGGGGAGAGACCAAGAGGAGGAGAGAAGTTTGGGTAAGAGAAAGATGACAAAAAAGCCTTTTATTTTTAATTCGATTTGGTTTATTCCATATCATTTCCATCTCATTTTTGTTTTTTTTCACATCATTTCCATGTTGCCACATCAATGGCAAAGTTGGACGTCATTTTATGGCAGGCTAACATTGCAACAAATTATAAAGTATACATATTCGACTGAAAAAAATTAAACGATATGCCAAAATTGAAAAGAGCGCAAAAACATAAACTTTTTTAGACAATTAAGCCTACTTCTTAAAGCTTTATTAAATTTTTACATATGGTATTGTTTTTGCTCTCAGAACAGGATTGGACATATGACTCTCACTAGAAAGAAGAAGGCTTTACTAAAACCTATCAATTGATTGAAAAGTCCTGTAATTTAATTGCTTTCTTCCTTATATTCCCATTTCACTCTTCTTTGTATTCTTTTATCTTATCAGTAAATGTTAGGGAAGGGCTCCTTCCTCCATTTGTATGGAGGGAGGGGAGGGAGACATAGAGAGGGGCAAGTTATTTAGAAGGACAAAAGAAAAAAAATACTGTTTAGTTTTTTTCAGTATTTTTGATCTGTTGTACTTTTCTGCCTCTTTCATGGGAAAATATTTTGAAGAGAGGACTGCCGAGGGTGGACCATGAGGACTCGATCGGGCTGATAATGTGGACCTGATAGCATGTGCCATTCTTTTTCTCGATCTTTTTCATTCTTACTCAGAGAGAATCTCACCTATGCTAAAATTAATTGAGTCGCATTCTTCAGGAATATTACTTAAGATTCTAATCTTGCAAGCCCAACTAGTAGTCATGTGGTATGACCAAATCATGACATTTTTGTTTTTGAAATGATTTTCTCTGATAACTTTTATGGGCAGTTTGGTGCTATATTAAAATTTATCTCTAATTGCAAGTTATTGACTTACAATGAAGCTCATTTTTATAATTTAAAAAAAAAATAAAAAATAGAGCATCTCTAACAGACATTCCATTGAACATGTTTCAAGTGGACAATTCGGAGCACCTAATATATATGATGCATGGAGACAAGAATGCTTTGGATGAAGAGATCGACATCAAAGCCACCAGTGGTAAGAGCTTGAGCATGAAATTGAGCACCATAGTGAGGGAGCAGGTGGCATTATAGGCCTTGAGAAAAGTGGAGAAGGTGAAGGAGATGGATAGAGGGTTGGGTTACGATGAAGGAGGAGGAGAATAACATGATAATGTCTGAGATCGAGGATGCAACCATGGTCCTCTTGTAGGTGACAGAGGTAAGCGATGGCTCAAGGGTGGTAAGGAAGAGGAACTTGAAAATATGGGTGAGGGGGAAGGAGGGAGAAAGAAAAGGGAAGGAGTGGGAGGAGAGGCTTATTGGGGTGAAATCCAAGAATGAAGAGATAGGTGGGCCTCTCATAGATAATGAAGGTAAGTGACTGTATCGAGATAGGTGGTGAGAATCGAAGCAAGATGGGGGAGGAGAGGGGAAGGGAAGAAGTAGAAACAAAGATTTTTTTTTTTTTTTTTGTGGAATGTTAGAAGAGAACTACTAGACTTCAACTAGATCTCATTTGCTTCATTTCTAGTTGGAGTCATCCCTAGAAAAAGTGAGATTTAGCCGATCGGTATTCTTCATCAAGGCACGATGAGTAGAACCTAGGATAGATCTCCTATCATCCCCTAACCCAATGGCTCATGCTAGGCATGCGATAGACGGCTGTACATCTAGAGTTTAACCGTACAGGATATGCAAGGTTTATATTTTCATTTATATATATTCATATCCATCCAAACTCAGCAGTGGTATCAAAAATAATCTTTTAATATATTTATTTAATAAAAAAAGTTCATAAATTTTAATAAGGATGAATAACATAAGATCCAAATCAACGTTTATTCAAAGATAAAAGTAAGTACATGGCACTTAAAATCCTACACTCCTCACTGCTCAGTCCCAAGCCCTATATGCATTTCTAGATTTGAAAAAAATATAAAGAGGGAGAGGGAGTGAGCTTTATAGGATCAATAAGTTTTTAATATCTTTGAGAGATCAAACATAATATAAAATTTTCTTAAACAAAACTTAACAATAATAAAATATATATACCAACCTATTTTTTTTTTCTAAAATATGCCATATACAATAGTAAAATATAAAATTATCTTTTAGTCTTTGATGAATATGGCCATGATCAGCCTCATGATAAGGTTCGAAAGAGATTGGCCTCGAAATATAAAATACATGATCCATCAGTGTGTACCAATGATCAGTCCTAACTGGCTAGATTCAAAAAAAAAATAGTTCTAAACTACACGGCTACAATTAACCTCATAACAGAATAAAGAAACTAGTTTTGAAAATAAATATATGACATATTAGCGTATATCAACAATCAGTCCTAACTGGATAGGTCTGAAAGAAATCAATTTTCGACATATGGCCAACGATCAGTCATTTAGCTATACCTAAATTGTAGTTTTCTATTCCCATATCAATATCAATAAATATTTCATATTTTATGAATAAAAATATAATTTTCATTCAAAAGTTTATGCAAGCATAATACCATGTAACATTAAAATAGAATTATTTTATTCAAAATTTTGCGATCATGCTTGGGGGACACTATGCTTGATCCATATTTTTTAAATTACTTTTTAAGCCACATATTTTTTCAAACTTTCAAATTTATAAATATTTTAATAATTTTGGTATAAATTTTAATTTTCAAGATGCATGAAATGCATTATGAAAAATCCTAGAGATAAAGAAACTTATCATTGATGGGATCCAAAATTCACGATCTTCGACTCACGGCCTAATCTCTAGATCTGGTTCTCTCCTGGCATTGAAGGCTTTAGAACAAGCAATTTACCATCTTATTATCCTTCATTTTGAGAAAACATTAGGGTGAAGGGAGAGACTTTGGATCTGGTCTCGATCTACGCTTGATCATGGGCCTAATCTAAGTAGCTCAAATTGAGTTTCAGGTAACTAGTTTAGATCTAAATGAATTGGGGTTCTAATCAGATTTCTTCCTCTTTTTTTCTTTCCTCTCTCTCTCTTCTTCTTTCCCATGCCCAAACAAGACTCTTCCTATGGCTTGAGGTGGTGGACAGAAGAGAAAAGGAAAGTAATGTCCGATTGGTGTACAGCTAGGGTAGCCAGTGGTGGTGGTGTGGCTTGAGTGGCTAGGTGGTGATGGTGCGATGGTCCGACCATGCATAAAAAAATTGAGAGAGAGAAAAGGAGGAAAGGTGCATCCCATGTTGCTGCCTTGGTGGCAGCCTCCTCGACCAGGAGAGAAAGCAAGGAAAGGGGACTCATTGGAGGTGGCAACGGTGGTGGGTCATGGCCGATGGTGCTGGTTTTCGATGGCTGAAAAGGCCCAATAACTCTTAAAATAGAGGAGATTAGGGAGGAAGGGGGTTTTTAGATAACGATCAGTTGCAGTGGCACAGCAATTGCCAAAAGTGAGGAAGGAGAGGGAGATGGTAGGGGCATTGGTGGTGGCTTAATCATAGGGGAAGGAAAGATTTAAATGAAAAGTATTCTGGAGAGATTACCTTGGCTCAAATGGCAAATAAGGTTGGCTGTTCTTCAGGTACAT
>NC_025994.2:84263899-84416201 GCF_000442705.2 Elaeis guineensis
TTACTGTATAATATTCTTTTTATGTTGTTCTAAATTTTTTAGGTGCCGTGTGCACCTTCATGTATCGTTGCACTCTTTAAATGGCCATGGTATGGGACGGGACCCATACCCAATTTTCCATGGTGGAGATGATAATGGACGAGGAAAGACTCAAGAAAGCCTTGACACGTGCCTTTGAAAAAAATCATATACGCTGCACCGGATACATATCGCCACGTGTGTTGGAAATCAAGTAGGGTCTACCTAATAATTTCTCGTAGGACAGGGACAACAATTTTAGCTCGGGCATCGGACCTTTCCCATCTAAATGGGACAGATTTCCTCCCATCCACTTAAATTTAGTGATGGGTATTAGCTTTAGATATAATATCTAAAATAGATTTGGATCAAACACGAATGACGATATGTCTTGCTTCCGATGCGATCGAATATAATATATCCTCAATCCACCGTACCCCTCTTTGATTCACTCAAAAGATGATAACTGTTATAATCCCATTCATCTTAGTCTTGAAACTTAGAAATCAAACACACACACACACACACACGTATATATATATATATACTGTAAAAATCATAATAATTAATTATTTTTTATTTATTTTATTTTTAAGCTCTCAATCAATTTGACTTTTGCACGAATTATTTCTCATTAGAATATATTGTAATTATTGGTCAAAAATTCTCCCTATTTGAATCAAAAAATTAGATCATAAAAGGATAAGCTATAAGCCTTTCTCATTTATATAGCAGCCTCATCTATTTTTTCCAATCCAATCCAACATGATATGGAGCGACATAGATATAAAATTATTTTTTAATTATAAGACGAGTATGAGTATTGACCAACCTAATTATTGTCGTAAATATACAGGAGGTAAGAGAGACATCACACACTCACAGCTCGAAAATCCCTTCCACCCACATAAGAGAGAGAGCTCCTCCAACTATGGCTCACCGGAGCTACGCTCTGCTGCTGCTGCTGGTGGTCGTCACAACTTCTCTTGGCTACACAATGGCTTTACGGATCCCTTGGCTTTCGATACTGAAAGACTTCTTGGAAAACCCCGACGCAATAGGTTTTGTTTTTGTTTGTTTTTTATTTTTATTTTTAATTCCTTGTTTTCTTTTCTGTGGTTTTGGTACATCATAACCCAATTCCCCTGGCAGAATTCGTATTGAAGGCGGCAAAAGATCTCTATCTTTATAACGCAAGCAAGCCAGAGCACGAAGCATGCCTTTGCGGGGCAGTCTCGGAGGAGTGGATGCTGCAGCACAACATGCCGCAGGGGGTGCAACTGCAAGAAGCGCTAAACTTCTTCATCTCCCTACCGAGAAATCTCAGCTTGCCGAGATTTCAGATGGCTCTCAGAGTTACCAAAATGATCCAATCCGATGGCTCTGGGAGTAACCAGAGTCATCCAACACCCAGCCCCAGCCCCAGCCCCAGCCACGCCTGGACGCTGAAGCCTTGGGCCTCCTCCCACTTCTCGTTAATCTTCTGCTGTGCTGCCATCTTGATATGATGTTATTATCTTCTTGTGTTTTTAGTTGTCGGACGCTACTACATATGTCCAAACTGTTGCTTGTTATCTGATATGATGTTATTTTGGCCTCGATTGATACCAACCGTGTGTGTTGAAGCCCGTCTTAACTAATAATCTGACATACTGTTGCATATTCTTTTGTCGCACTGCTATGAAATTTGCTTGGGTCGCATTCTTGAGGATATATTAGATAAGATTCTAATCCAGCGTGCCCGGCTGGTCGTGGAGGGGTATGCCCATACCATGACCTATGGTTTTTGAAATGGTTTTCTCCAATAACTTTATAGAAGCGGTTTAGAGACTTATAATTGAAGCTGCACCACAACTTAGCTCGCATTGCTTCTAAGTTGCAACAGTTGATTTACAACGAAGCTCGTTCCTTATGTTTGAAACAAAGTTTGCGAAAAATAGAATATCTCTAACAGACATTCCATCAAACATATTGTAAATGGACAATAAATTAGAGCAGTCGATACTCTTGATGCATAGGGATAAGAATGTTTTGGACAATGAGAGCGGTGTCGAAGCCACCGGTGATGCGGTCTTGGGTATGGACCGGGGTGTCATGGTGAGGAAGCGGGTGGCATTATAGGCCTTGAGGAAAGCGAAGACGGTGAAGGAGATGGGTGGAGGGGTGGGCTACAGTGGAGGAGGAGGAGGTGGTAGAGGTGGAGGATGGCACGGTAAAGTCCGCGATGGAGGATGTAGCCGTGGGCCTCTCGAAATGACAGGGGCCTGCGACAGCATGAAGGGTGGCGGCAAGGAGGAATTTGAGAGCGTAGGGGAGGGAGAAAGGAAAGAAAGGAGGAGGAGAGGCCTATTGGGATGAAGTCCAAGATAGAGGAGGCAGCCGTGGGCCTCTCGAAGATGATGGAAGTGGGTGGCGGTATCAAGATAGGAGGCTAGAAGAGGCCTGAGAGCAAGGCAAGTGGGGGAAAGGGGGAGGGAAGGAGAAGAAAGATATTTAAAAATAAATAAATAAATAAAAAACAAACCCAAGCACCTCCATCTCATCCGTTAGTCATTTGACAAGATACCTTATCCCATAGTCATTCATGGCCATAAGTTGATCCATCATGCTTGTCCACATCTCCAACTCGAGCTAAATGCTGCTCCGCTTATAGAACATCAAACAACCCTTTAGATTTATTAAATATGCCAAAGTAATTTCAGCACCACAGCACAAGTAGCTAAGATTTATCGTTTCAGTACTACATTCTATATTGATGTCACCATAGAAAATGATTCAACATACTCCGATTCAACGTATTAAGTATCGATACAGATCCATGCCACATAATAGTAGCAAACTAATGCCACATAATAGTAGCAAACTAATACGATACGGTATGCTCCATATCATTTAATTTGGTGCAGTATGGTAAATCTTATTAGCAGCATATTATTGTGATCTTGAGTCAAACATAGATTTGACTGTACCTAGATCAGGTTGATCGGCCCTTAGTCCAATCTATCTGATATGCATCCCTAGTCCTTACTATTTTGGTCACATTGGCTGCAATTTTTATGTTGATGGATGGAAAGGTCCTCTATGATCTGAAGTATGGTCTGCCAGATTCATACGGCGATAATTAGGGTTGATTTTTTGTGTAGTTATCATATGGTTCATTTACATAGGTTAAATTGAGAAGCGTTAAAAATTTGTACATCAAATATTCATTCTTACATGCCCAAGACAGGATGTTGGCGTGAATGCAAAAATAACAACTTACAATTTGCACAAGTTATGAGCCTATTGGCCCTCTCAAAAACTAAAAAAATTATATCCTATACCACGTGATCGTGCATTACGCTAATCACCCCATTCCCATTCTTGTGGGATCCATTCATCATATGCTCATCTTGATGATTGGCTCATAGGAACGATCGGTGTGGTGCATGGGCAAGAGTGTAGGATATAATTTTGGAGCATCAAGCAGCTCGGCTTTCCAAAATCCATCTTAAATTTGTTAGCTTATTAGCTTGGTTGGTTGACATCCAACTCTTTGTGGGAGATGTCTGGGTTCAATCCTTGTCTGACAAATATTGAACATATTATTCTTAAAAAGAAAAATCTTGTATTTATACTGATCATCAGGTGTGTGAGAATTGAAGCTTGGCCTAGTAAAATCTATGCATCCCATGCGACACTGCATACAATGAACCAAACTTTTGAGAATGAATTCATTCCTGACATGGTCATCTTTAGAGTCTGTACTTTGTTTATAAGATTATAGTCTCTACTTAACAGCACCTGCATCTAAAGCCATTCACACAACGTGACATCAAAATCTTGCCACCAACTATCAGCCCATTGATTGGCCTTCCACGGGCGATAGAAAGCCTTGCTAGCATCTGTATCACAAACTTCCACTATATGGTGGAGCTTGAGACGACTCCAAAAAGATGCCTAAAAACATGCAATTAAACCAGTACTCCAAACCACTTGTGAATGAGCATCAATAACATTAGAATAAACAAAATAAACCATTATTATAAATTTAGGGAGTTAATCAGGGAACTAGAATTATATTTATACCATAACAACCAGAGAAGAGCGTTTAAATCAAATCAGAATGCTTTAGCAAGATCAGATAGCTTTCCATTCATCTTCTCTCCTATCACAGCAAGGCAGGGAGATTGAAGGGAAATAAAAACAAACATGGGACAATATCTAGCCTGCTCAGTGGAGCTCAGAATCTACAGTGTTTACACTGCAAGTCCATGTAATGGTACTTCTGCAATTGTCTTCTGACGGTTTAATTAATGAATTATCAATTCTATTTTGAACCCTTCCTGATTTAGCTAAGAGTATTGGCACAAATAAATGAAAACATAATAGCCTGCAGAAATACCTGACATAAAACCCCTCGCCCCCAACCTAATAAGCAATTAAATTTCCAAATCTATAATACAAGAGGCAGATTGCAGCAAAAGGTACCTATGCTTCCTCTCTAGCATTTTAACTTCCAGCTTCCAGAGCAAGAGAAATAAGATTGCCCTAAACTAACATGGCTACACTGGATACTGGCTTCCCTAAAGACTGTTTAACACTAGAGACTAAACAATAAAGGGAACATATCCTACTATTTTATTATTCGTATCTCATACATAGAAAAAAGAGTCATGCAGGAAAGCACTCATGCCATTTCTAGACCGAGTAACATCTTAAAAAATTAAGGCATAGCCTGAAAAGACTTCTAGTACGATGAGAAATAAAAAATTACACCCCTAAATATACTCTGAAGCAGTAACAAATAACAGGTAAATTCCAGACTGAATGCGAGGATCTATTTCCAGAACTTCCCCAAATTACAAGCTAGATAGCTGGAACCTTCCCTCACAAGCCCGATAGTAGACTGCACTCTTTTCCATCTGCTGCACGAAGCGAACCCAACCGGACAGGCGCCTGAGTTCCTACCACTTTCGAAGTCCCATATACCGACAAGTCAATACCCTGTGCTTTCTCTTTTTCAATTTGCTCCTTCATCCAGAAGTATGTGATCCTCAGGCCGTCCTGTGGAATTTAAAGAAGTCGATGTATGAAGGCATAAGATTAAACTACTGAGATGCTAAAACAAACCAAGCTGGATGAGTTCAAATGAGAGGAACTCTGTCGTACCTTCAATTTCATAGTAAGGGGGGCCCAGCCCAATTTCTCCTTCACTAGAGTGTTGTCAGAGTTTCGGCCACAGACACACTCTGGACCAGGAATATGATGGATGGGAAGCTTCTTGTTCTCAAACCCAAGTACAATTTCAGCCATCTCGTTCATGCTGACCATTTCATTCCAATATTCCCTGGCTCTCTAAAGTCTGACTTCGTCAATCGAAAGCATGACACTGGATTAGTAAATAGAAATCAAGAAAACAGCCTATGTTTAAGGAAATATTTAGAAACCAAAAAAATATTACCATTTAAACAAATTCTTTCCCTGTTTATTCATTTATTTATGAAATCTTCCAGAAACCGAAATTTTTACAATGCAATTGAAGAAGCAATCAATCAGGATATCCAGTGCAAGATTTAGTTTGCTTTGCTAGTTTAACAAGCGGAATCAAACTTATCAGGTCCGACATACAATTTTAAATATTGCAAATAAAGCATCTGAGCAGACATAAGCGTGGAGTCAACTGATTACCTCAATACACCTTCCACACATTCATCAATAAAAGTGAATGATCGTGTTTGCTTTCCATCACCCGAGTCGACATCTCAAATTTATCTGTTGATGTAATTGCCTTTCTACAGAAAGCAGCAGGGGCTTTCTCCCTTCCACCTACGGTACTGTATCATAGAAAAGCCTCAGAAGTTTTTGCGGAAACAAGGAGACCATCATGCAATCATAGGATTGACTAACAACTTATAAAATAGACTGATAACTCGCAAATTACCTTTCTATGTGTTAGGATTTGACGCCTTGAGATTCAGCCTACATTGAGCCCACAGCGAGGTTCGCGGCGAAAAACGGAGTCCAACGAGACCAAGATCACCTGAAACGAAGCTCGGATGGAGGAGATACGAGCTTTTGAAGTCGGCATTAGATTCGAGGCGGCAGAGGACCACCGGCGACCGGCGGCGGGCGGCAGTGGCGCGGCCGCAGGCGGCGGCGCGCGGGACGCGCGACCTAGGCCCGCGCGGGACGTGCGACCCACGCGGGCGGGCGGCCCAGGTGGGCGCGTGGCCTAGGCGGGCGCGCGGCCCAGGCACGTGCAGGCCCGCGCGTGGGAGCGGGCCGGCCCAGGCGTGGCCTGCTGGCCTTTTGCACCGGTCCACCGTGGATCGGGCGGTCCACGACTGGGCCTGTGGACCGCGTGGGCATTTTCCACGCATTTCTCACGGTCCACGGCACTATTCCGTGAACCGGAGCGCGATCTGAGGGCGTGGGTGGCTCCCGGTCTTGATCCGACGGTCCAGGGATTATCTGGCTTTGTTTAGGACTCCTAATCCTTCTCTAATTAGGTTTTAAACCCTGTTTAACCCTTTAAAAGGGCCTTGTGACGAACAGTGAAGCAGATGGTTCGAATTTGCGCCGTACGAAGCCCGTACGGAACCCAAGAGAAGAGAGAGGTGGAAGAGCTGAGAGAGAAGAAGCAGGAGGCTCCTGGACAGCGGTCGTCAGGCACTTCAGGGGTTCAGGGGGGTCTTCCAAGAGAGAGAGAGAGCTTTTGTGAGGGGAACTTCAGGTGAGAGAAAATTTGGTGTACAAGGGTTGAGGGCGAGGTCTCCTCTTGTAAATTTTTTTTTTCATAGTGAAGTTTGCATGCCCCATGGAGGTGAGCCCTTTTGTGGCTGATCCACGTATTTTGATTGTTTTTCTTTTGTTTTGTTTCTTCTTTCTTCCTACTGCATCGCGTGGTACTCAAAAGATCTTGAGAGGTGGTGTCCTGGCCAGATATCCACCCAACAAGTGGTATCAGAGCAAGGCGGTACAAGGACGCAGATTGCAGTGGTGGTGAGCAAGACTGAAGATGGAGAAGACAGGAACAATCAAGATGGAGATCAACAAGTTCGATGGTAAGAGCAATTTCTCCTTGTGGCAGGAAAGGGTGAAAGACGTGCTCATCCAACAGGGATTGATCGATGCTCTCTTGTGCGATGAGAAGCCGACCACCATGGAGGTGCGGGATTGGAAACGGCTACAGATGCAGGCAGTGAGTACCATTCGCATGTACTTGGCGGATGAGGTGGTGATCCATGTGCTGAGCGAGACTTCTCCAACGGTGCTGTAGTTGAAGCTCGAGGAGTTGTACATGGTGAAGTCTCTCACCAACACTCTTTTCCTCTGGAGGCAGTTTTACCAACTGCGGATGACTGAGGGACAGAGCGTGCAGGAGCATCTCAGCCACTTCCAGAAGATCCTCACCGACCTTCTCAGCGTTGGCGAGAACGTTGAGGAGAAGACCAGGGTGCTGGTTTTGCTGGCGTCGCTTCTCCCTTCATACGAGTCCTTGGTGACTGCTCTTCTAGTGGGGAAGAGCACTATCAAGATGGACGAGGTCACCGCGGCGATACTCCAGAATGAGGTTCTTAGGAGGGAGAATCCAGCTTCGAGCTCAGGTGGCGGTAGCTCAGCTTTGGTGGCTTCTGAAAGAGCAGGAGACGTTAGACGGAGCGACAGGAGATCGCAACGAGGGCGGTCTAAGTCCAGGAGGGACTTGAGCAAAACCAGGTGTTACCGGTGTGAGGAGTTGGGGCATCTAGTCAGAGATTGCCCTCAACTGAAAAATCGAACGGCGGCTGCTGTAGCGACGGCCGACAGCGATTTAGATGGAGATGTCCTGGAGATATCTGACGAGGTTCTACTTCTTCCCAGCAGTGGATATTAGATTCTACATGCCCCTATCATGTATGTTGCAGAGAGGAGCAGCTTGACTCCTTGGAGAACAGTGAGGGTATTGTATATTTGCCGAATGGATCGAGCTGTGCGATCAGAGGCATTGGGACGGTCAGCTGGAGGACACATGACGGTGTAGTGAGGAGATTGGGGGAGGTCCGATACATACCCGATTTTAGGCGGAATCTTATCTCACTTAGCAGACTGGATTCGAGAGGCTACAGGACGGTAGCTGGTAGAGGAATCCTGAGGGTGCTACGCGGCAATAGGATTGTGCTGGAGGGGAAGAAGAGGAGTAGAGGACATTATTACCTGGCAGGGAGCCCAGTGCGAGGTGGAGCTTCGGGAGCCAGGTGGAGTCCAGAGTGAGGTGGAGCTCCAGGAGGCGGATCGGGCATGAGACAAGAGACTCGGGAGGACAAGAGGCGACGTCACAAGGTGAGATTCCTATTGCCGCAGGATGATGCCCCGAGCAGGTCTCAGGTCAGGAGGAGCACAGCATACGATGGAGATGAGATCGAGCAGCCTGGCTTGACTCCCATGTTTGCCCATCCATGATCAGCAGGCGATTGCCCCAGGGCATGGGGGCGAGGAGATCTAGAAGCTCTCGAAGTTTGGAGGAGGTCGAATATCGAGTCGAGGTAAAAATTGTTAGGATTTGATGCCTCGAGATTCAGCCCATATTGAGCCCACAACGAGGTTCGCGGCGAAAAACGGAGTCCAACGAGACCAAGATCACCTAAAACGGAGCTCGGATGGAGGAGATACGAGCTTTTGAAGTCGGCACGAGATTCGAGACGGTGGAGGACCACCGGGACCGCGCGGTGGGCGGCAGCGGCACGGCCGCAGGTGGTGGCACGTGGGACGCGCGACCCAGGCCCGCGCGGGATGTGCGGCCCATGCGGGCGCGCGGCCCAGCCTGGCGTGCGGCCCAGGCGGGCGCGCGGCCCAGCCGCGCACGGGAGCGGGCCGGCCCAAGCGCGACCTGCTGGCCTTTTGCACCGGTCCACCGTGGACCGGGCGGTCCACCATGGACCGGGTGGTCCACGGCTGGGCCTGTGGACCGTGTGGGCGTTTCCCACGCGTTTCTCGCGGTCCACGGTACTATTCCGTGGACCGGAGCGCGATCTGAGGGCATGGGTGGCTCCCGATCTTGATCCGACGGTCCAGGAGTTATCTGGCTTTGTTTAGGACTCCTAATCCTTCTCTAATTAGGTTTTAAACCCTGTTTAACCCTTTAAAAGGGCTCTGTGACGAACAGTGAAGCAGGTGGTTCGAATTTGCGCCGTACGAAGTCCGTACAGAACCCAAGAGAAGAGAGAGGCGGAAGAGCAGAGAGAGAAGGAGCAGGAGGCTCCTGGACAGCGGTTGCCAGGCACTTCAGGGGTTCAGGGGAGTCTTCCAAGAGAGAGGGAGCTTTTGTGAGGGTAACTTCGGGTGAGAGAGAATTTGGTGTACAAGGGTTGAGGGTGAGGTCTCCTCTTGTAAATTTTTTTTTTTCATAGTGAAGTTTGCATGCCCCGTGGAGACGAGCCCTTTTGTGGCTGATCCACGTATTTTGATTATTTTTATTTTATTTTATTTTTTTTTTCTGCTGCATCGTGTGGTACTGAAAAGATCTTAGGAGGTGGTGCCAGACATTCACCCAACACCATATTCCAAATGGACCTTATGGATTGTGAAACCGCCCAATGCGACACTCTACACCAAAGTCCTTAGTGTAGTGCTTGCACAACTCCGTTGCAAGCTTCTCCAAGCCATGAGCATCTCGAGGCTGCATGACAAACATTATTCGGAAAATAACGTGTTCAGATCGTGTGCAGCTAAAGAGATGCTCACCAAGTATAAAGCAAAGTGTTGATATTACAAACCAACCAACCTCTGCAGGCCAAGCATCAGACTCCTTCAAACTAACATTTGTCTCCAACTGCTTAAGTTTTGGGTAGATGCAAGCACTGGAGGCATTGGAGAACTTGCATGCCATCATTTGGACATTCTTTACATCAGTTCGCATGACAAGTGGCAAGAAAGAATACGCAAAGCCATGAGAAATAGCCAACTCCCAAGAGAATACAAAAGATACCAACAGACTAACAGGGGGAGGGGGGGAGAACTTGTGACTTAAAAAGTTTCTTAAATTTCACGATACAAAGCCAAGATGTATGAGAAATGCATACAAGATAAAATGATTTCCAAGAGCTCAATTTCCAGTGCATCATTGTTTCAGCAATATTGGTTCAGAGAAGAACATACCAAATCCTCCAATGTAAAATAAGACAAAACACAAAATGCAGAATCGTCAGATCTGAAGCATACATTATTAAATAATAGAAAATATTTTCAAAGATTAAGAACAAGTATCATTCGTCAGCAACAAAGATATGTCAATTGAAGCAAAATTCTAACTGCAAACTCCAGGAAACTCTCCTAATGGACAATTTATATTTCCTGGAAATCCATTATATCCATTTCAAATTGTGCCTCATTAATTTCAGAATTCTGTGAAATGATAAAAGAAATCATATCACATAATTTGGAGATAAAACAATGGCCAGTATGAAGTGCAACTCACAAGATGTAACCAGTGATTCTTCATTCTTAGAAAATAGCTCTTCAAGGTGTAACCAGAGGCGATGGCCCAACACAATGCTGGCGTTAAAACGGCCGGTGGTAGCCCACTGTAACTTCAGCAAGACCAAGTTCGGTGATCTCTGAACCGTCAGTGAGTTGGTAGGTCTGTTAAAGGTCTGAAAATTCCCAGCATCCTGACTGTTCTTGGTGTACCGGGTTTCAGGCCACTGGGGGGCGGGCGTTGGTAAAATATGTCGTAAAGGCTTCTCGCATATGTACTGTTGAGACCCCGTCTGCGCGTCTCTATCCTTACCTCGTATCTCAATTCTATTATAATATACTATTTTCTGGTGGAAATATCTTATTTCCTTCGTTTTCTCGAATTAAAAAAATATATAATTTTTTATGAAATAAATGTTACAACATTCTACTATAGGGCTGAAAAAGGATACGGTACAAATCAGATACTGACATATTCATATTTATTTTTATATTTTTTCATCAAATATGGATATAGATATTGATATTAAATAGATATCAAAATTAATATTCATATTTATATTAAATAAATATGGATATGAATCTAATGTAGAATATATTTATATTTATTTTAAATAGATATAGATACAAGTTGAATATTAGTTATATCTATATTTTTTCTAACTAAATACAAATATAAATCATATATTACCTAATTATAAATGAGATCTTGACTGGAATTCAATAATAAAAATTAAAATAAATGACATAATCACAAAGGATATGAATGACATTCACTATCAGGAATGCGCACGATGCAAAATGATCAAGTAACTGTCTAAGATGTAGCTATTAAACTTGTACGAAAATCAATTTTGATCAAGGGTCTGCATTGATCGAATTTGTACTAAAGTTATACTAAAAATTTAAAAATTATTTAAATAAAATATACAATATAAAAATTATTAAAATATTTTCTATATTAAATATATTTTCACCTTTTAACTGCAGCATAAATAAAAAGAAACATTAATTATCTATTTCTTAAAGAGCTTGTAAGAAGAATTATATACAAATATAAGAATATGCCGAAGTTTTTGATATTTTAAATATTTTATACAGAAAGGTTTTGAAAATATCATAAATACACGATGACGCAAGGTGTGGTTTTATTTATGATTTATGATTTTTGTATGAATATTGAAGTACGATCCAGACATAAAAGTTATAAATTATCTAACAAGGTTATCTTGGGTTTGATCGATATGAACCGTGTCTGTTCAACTCTGTCTTAACTAGATAATCTAATGTGATATTTTTTTGAATGTCTGAATTGCTCTATGTTACTTTCCTTTGGCCCAAATTTTTTTTTTGAATATATATCCTTCTAGGTATTATAATTTATATGAATATCTTTTTAAAATTGATATTTACATGTATACCTAAACAAAATATTTATTTTGCATATATACCCTTCTTTTTTTTTTTGTATATATACCTATGCTACCAAACACCCTTAAAAAATTAACAGTTTCTAATTTAAATAACTAAAATACCTTCACTAAGTAGGCATACCAAAAAAAAATATATAAAGATATACATGTAAATAGTGGCTTTGCAAGGGTATTGGTGTAATTTTATATATTTAAGAGAGTTTATATATAAAAATTTTTAATTTTAATTTTATCTATTTCTACTTGTTTAAGTACTTAGATTATTCTAATACTTGTTTCTTAATATTTTTTTAAAAAAATATTGCTCAGAAAAAGATAGATTCGACGATAACAAAGACAATTTTGAAAGTTTTTTTACTAATTCTAAGATCATTTTATTTTATTATTTTTATTTATAATAATTATTATATTTTATTTTATCAAAAATCAGCTTGTAATATTTATTATCATAGATGTATATAAGAGGGTATATATTAGAATATAGAATGAGATTAGAAGTCCTTAAAGGCATACGATAAATTGCAACGATCAAGTTTTTTTTGTTATTGTTGTACTCATGGATGAAAGAATAACATCAATCATTCTTGAATAAAACCATTGAAGGAAGTCATAATTTTATCACAGCATGTGATAATAGCGATGTAAGATATCATAATTCTTTCAAAAAGAAGGGTGTATTTTCATCATTCAAAGTTTCAACTAAAAAATTAGAACTACAGATATTAAATGAACATTAAAAAGTGGTGACTACGTAGCTCAATCAGAAGATAGTGTGGTGTATTTTTTCTACACCACATGCGGTATAAAAAGAATTTTCCTTGGAAATAAAAGGAGAGATGAGAGGAGATCAGGAGAATGATAGCACCCACTCAGCAACTTAAATCCCTTCCAGCCGCATAAGAGAGAGTTCCTCCAACCATGGCTTACCTGAGCTACGCCCAGCCGCTTGTGCTGGTGCTTCTCACAACTTCTCTTGGCTACACAATGGCTTTTCGGTTCCGCTTGCCTAATTGGATCAACGAATTCTTTTTTTTTTTTCTCCTTTTTAATTCCTTGATTTCTTTTCTGCGTTTCGAGTGCGTCATAAACCAATTTCCTTGGCAGAATTTATATCGCCGGTGGAGCGAGATCTTCGTGAAGTGAGCAAGCCAGATTACCAAGCGTGCTTCGTCAGGACAACCTCGGTGATGTGGACGCTGCGGCCCAACAAGACGCGGGTGGTGCTACTAAAAGCAGGGATGCACTTCTTCATCGCGCAACCGAGAAGTCTCCGCCTGCAGGGATTTAAGACCGCTGTCAAATTTTACGAAAATGTGATCGAAAACCCACCTCCAGCCCTGCATGGACGCTGAAGCCTTGGCCCTCCTACTTGTGCTTCTCGTTAATCTTCGACTGCATGCGCTGCCGTCTGATATGTGGGGCTATTATCTCTGTGTTTTTAGTTGTAGGACACTATTATATACATGTCTGAACTGTTGCTTCTTGCACTCTGTCTTAGCCAAATAATCGGACATGATGTTATTTTGCATGTCTAAATGACTTTGTGTAGTCTACGAGCTATTTGTATTAGCTGCACAAGCTGCTCAAGTGTATCATACTTCTTTTCCATCAAAGAAAAAAATAAAGAAAGACTGGTGGGTTGTATGTAAAATTAAGTCTCGAGCCATTTATTACACGCTCGAAGAAGAAGAAGAGTTTCAATTACTAGAATGCTTTCAAGAAGATGAGACAGTAGGAGTTCATCAATCATTCGATGTTGTGGAATTGGATGCTCTAAAACTTCTCCCATGTGAAGATGGCCAACAAGAAAAGGTAGATCTAACTGAGATTATTTTAAAGGACAATCTTCTCCTTTCCCAAGAAGGGGAGAAGAGGAAGAAGAAGCGGAAGAGGTGGAAAAAGAGGAGGAAGAAGCGAAAGAGGTGGAAGAAGAGGAAGAATCGAAAGAAGATTCCAAAGGATACCAAACATCTGGAGAGGCCGATGAGTAGTGCTAAGTATATAATTTTTAGATAATTTTAATTACTTATCTTGCATCATTTTAAATCTTATATTGTTATCCATAATTTTATAATTAATTTGGTGAATCTATTTATTTTTATTTTCAAAGAGCATGCATCATGTCTTTCAGAGGTTGGAGCCGCACCAGCCGAGGACAGAGCTCTCAAAGAGAGAGTGATCATGCGGTCAGCTTGCATGGTTCTGTACCTCTCTTATCAGAAGATAAGCTCTAATACTTAATTTATATATTTTTATTTATATTAAATTATCATTTATTAACTAATATAACATTCTTTGTATTAAATATTTTACGTTAAGGTTCAGAGGATAGGGAGTCACCAGTGACCTCACAGTCATATGCAGTAACGACCGCCGGCTCTCAGACATAGCGCCATGGTCGAGAATCCATCTGACTCATGGCACCTCCGACTCAATCGAAGGATAGAGAGATCATTCATATCCAAAGCTGCTCATAAGTACTACATACTCAATTAATATGTTTAGAATTTAGTAATTTTAGAATTAACATTTATTCTTCGAAATCAATTTTACAGCACATTCAGAGAGTCTTCTATATCTCGTGTTGTTATCAGGATCATACGCTGATTGATGTCGGGATCGATGATTGAAGTCTCGAGTTAGCCATCGGGAGCTCGTGATGCAGTCTGAAAGATATTTTTGGTAAGTCAAAACTAGTTTAATTTTTAATTTCTCGGTACGTTAGTATTTTAATTACATATTAATACATGCTTGCTTCTATCTTGCAGGAGTACTAGCGATTCGAAACTCTCCAGGACGAGGAGGTTGGCCGTCGGACCTTCAAGGAGGTTCCGAGATGGTCTTTATAGCCTCAGGCAGTCTGCCATCCAGCACATCAATTTCCAATCACCATCAGACTGGAGGTCCTTCACGGATCACTGGATGTGTGCGGACATATGGCAGTTCCTCTACGATCAATGGAGCAGCGAGGAGTACTCCGATAGATGGCAGAAGATCCGACAGACTTGGGCCATCTAGTAGGATCCGATTAGGCATACGGGTGGCTCGATCGACACACATATTGTGGCCGATAGATTGATAAAAAATCTATACCAAAACTCTTCAGTAGAATTATAAAAACTCTTATATGTATGCTTTAATTAATTTAATTTTATTATTTACTTATTATAGACACGACAGCTGGATCGTCCATCAAACCAGCTGCAGTTGTGGGAGGCCACACATCAATCTAAAAAGATTGGTGACTATTTACTAATTAAGTTGTTACAGGATCTAATTTTTATATTAGAACTAATATATTTTTGAATTGTACAGACTGTTGAATGTGTGCTCTAGAAGCCAATCTTGACTGACACATACTTTTCTCTAGAGCATGTTTTGTACTTGTTGGATAGTGTTTAAAACCAATCATGTCTTATGTGTCCATGATTTGTCTTAAAAATTAACAAAGATAATTTTGTATATTCTCAAGGTATTGAGAATTTGAGATATATATCATTAGTGATTAATTTCTAAATACTTCCGATCGAAGGATCATTATAGAGGACAGTGATCAATCCATTCGAGATTGATGCACGGATCACCTCTCTTTAGGGCAGATAAGTCTCGAGTTTGTGGTGTAGAGACACTGAGGTGAGAGTGCAGGTGGTTGTTAGAGAATAACTTACACTGAGTGTGACTAACACGAGAAATTACTTGGATGTCTACTCACTCGTCAGTGATCTTCTCGATGCTATAGTGGTGTGACTGATCCTTTGACCTGCAGTGTGTTGGGTATTCGCAACGAGGCTATATAGTTTGACTGCATATTTTTTTGGTCTCTAGCCATTCGGATCTTTGCTATGTATGTTGGCTATTATAGGTTCAGATTCGCTGTTTGGAATAGGATACACCTAGATAAAATTTATCAACCTTGATAGAAAAGAAGAGTCCTATGCGATTCGTAAGATTGAGTTCAGAAAATCTCTAGCCAGAGTAAGTATGAATACTGAAATTTTTTTTTACAGAATTCATAAATGAACTCGAGTCGAGCTAATCTAGCATATGACTGACGATGGAGGTTTAATGAGTTCTCCATGACCTCCGTTAAGTCAGAACTCTCGATAAAGGGATTGTATCATACGATAACTAACTTAAAGATTCATTTTCTATTCTGATGGGTTGCCACTATATGTTGCGAGACGTCACTGGTGGATCGTGAGAACTCACTAAGATCATTTTCGGATCAACGATCTTTGTTGAGGTGAGTTGAAATCATTTCAACATATCGCAAAAATTTTGATGATATTGTGATGGAGATCATGATATGTCTCACTACCAGACAAAATAGAATCTGAGGGATCACACACAAAAGGAGCATGACATAATCAATAATTTAGATCATATTCAAATTATCAATCGGATTGATAGATTGAATTTTAGAAACTGTTAATTTGTAAGCGTTACAGTTTTGGCAGCTGCTAATTGTTAGCGCAGGAACTTAATTATAAATATTATAATTTTTTGAAATTGATTAAATTATAAATTAATTTTTAATTAATTTAAATCTAATTTAATTTAATATTAATTGAGTTTAATTATTTAAATCAGATTTGGATTTCAGGTTTGATTGAATCAAGCTTGACAGCCTTTTCAAATTCGGCTCATTTCGGACTCGATTTGAATCCGATCAAGGCCCAACTTGAACCAGAAGAATTATGACTTAGAGAGCTCAAGTCTTCTAAAATTTTTTCTTTAGAAATTATGCCAAAATGTGAAGAGGGGCATTATTTTTTACATCTTTTTCTTCTCATGCACGTGAAAGGAGAGGGGGCACCAATAGTTGGCATCCCACCTTATCTGGATTTTTTTTTCATTAAAATTTTTTTATTTAAATTTGATTCAAAATAAGATAGAAATTCTTTAGATTGGGGTATGGAAGATTTTTTTTATGTGATAAAAAAATTAGAGAAAGTAGATGTGTGCTGGTTTTGTGCGTGAAAGATCTTCCCGATTTATTTTTGGTGCACCAACTTTTTGCTTCCTCTTTCCACGCCTCCCATACCTATTTTGATAAAATTTGATCTTATCTCCTTTAGGGCGTGAGGGATAAGGGGTTGGTGCGACAAAAAATAAGAAGAGGGAAAGGGGGTGCGTGTAAGATGAAGAGAGTCTTCTTTCTTGCTCCAACCTTCTTTATTTCCGACATCCCAACCCTCTTCCTCCCCTTCTCCACTTCATCCATGCCTAGATTTGATAGAGATCAGATCTAAGAGAGAAAAAGAGAGAGAAAAAGAGAAGAAAAAGGGTTCTTCTTCTCTTCATAGTGATCTGATTTAGATCCCATCTGTTCTGCATGAAAGAGTTCACGCAGCGATCTTCTTCTTCAAGATCTAGAAGAAGAGATCTAGATCTAAAGATGAGGAGTGAGATCTACAAGATGCTAGCAAATCGATGATCTCAGTGCTTCGATCAGACTGCTCCATGTGGATACCAGCAGAGGTCAGGTATGTGCATGGCTACGATCAAAATCCGAGACATCCACGAGATTTGAGGTATGGAGATCCAATCTTCGTTTTATTTTTTGTAACGATTGTTTTCTATTTCAAATTTTAGATTGTGGTTGATTGTTCGTATTAAGATCTTTACTATAATTTTTAGGTCTAATTTGGTATGTGAATAAATTAAAATTATTTTAATTTATTTATTTTTACTACATAGATGTCTAAAAAATTTTTTAAACTACACGTACGAAAATGTAGCAGGATTTCTAACAGTGGTATCAGAGCATATGTTCTGATACGAACATAAAACCCCCTCAGATCTGATATCTGATTGGTAGAAATCAGATCTAAAGGTTAGTTAGATGATCACATCATTCTGAAATAAGGTTGTCCGGGCATAACCCCTATTATACTGAACGGTTGTCCTAGAATGATGTAGAATATCAATTAAAGTTAGATCTGATTTTTCTACATGCTGTAATATGATTATAAGATTATTTTAGATCTAAAATTGGTTTTAGATCTGAATATTTTAATTAGGGTATAATTTGGATCTGGTATATTTGCTGAAATTTTTTCTTACATGCATAGATTCAAAGTTATGGTTCATATGTTTGACATGTAAAAGATGTTTTGATCTGATTTTTAATTGTTATATATATGACATGTTAGATTAAATTTTTAGTAGCTTAGTAATTGAATTGGGATAGTCACCATGGTCGTCCGATCATAAGATGATGAAGGGATTAAAGTCCTTCTCTCACCCATTCGATGGGATCTCTCTTATGACGTGTAGAGGTATCGATTGTGATGTTTCCTATGAAGATGAACAGTGAACTGAAAATTATAATTGTTACATATTTTAGATTTAAATTAGATTATGCATATTTTTTTTTATATTTTGGATCGATTAATATTATATTTGATAAATTGTTTGACATCCGATCTAAAATTTAATTTCTGCAAAACCCTAGATCCAAAACCCTAATTTGTGTTTGCATGAGAGCATGAAACTGTGACTAGTATGCCTGTAGAGTTGACTCAATTCTCGATTGGGTTGACTTGAGTGCTTGGTGAGTTGACTCATTTTTGTTGGGGTCGACTCAAGACCTTATTAGGTAAGCTCATTTGCTGATGAGCCGACTTAATTGTACAGGTTAGGTTTACAAGTTTCTATTTGTCTCAATGTGTGCTGACTTACTGTGATAAGTTGATTCGTGTATCAGGATGAATCGACTTGATTCTGCAAACAGTGATATTGTATGAGATATAATATAAATGATTTAGATTAGAAAATATTTCAAGATCTAAATTCAAACCCATGTACATAATACACTTAATTAAGAATTAAGATTTGAAATTATAAGATATGAAATTATGAATTTAAGATCTAAATTTCAATGCATAAAATATTGATTTTTGGGTATGGGTTAAACAAATTAGGTTTAGAGACTAAACTACAACTAGGGTTATTGATTAGATCATGTTAGAACCCTTTCCGATTTTGAGCAGTTGATCGAACCTAATCAAGAGTTGATTGAGATTAGGTCAAAGGAGCTAAAAATTGAATTTAGTTGTAGTTGATCAAATTAATTCACATGTAATGTGAATTGATTAAGTCAAGATCGAATTTGACTCAGCGGTTCGAGCCCAGATCTATAGGTTACCCTAATTAATTTTAATCAACCAATTTGGTATCTAAGGCAAGTATTAGATAGTGGTTATTTAATTGATTTCATTGTTTGATCTAATCAATTCATTGGTGTCTAAGAAAAGCAATGGGGGGACCCCTACTCATCTTCACTTACCTCGCCATCTTGAGAGATTATGTTTTGTATTAGGTTACTTGTTGATCCGAGTTCATCCATGCCGACTAGGTTGGTTAGACATAAAATATGCTGACCCAAACCATATTAGTCATTACATTAGATGTATGTGACTAATTAGAAGAGACCTGAATTCAAATCTCCTCACTAAATATTAAGTCTACTGGTCTTCCACCATTATAGAGATGCGGGTGCCTTTTTCGATGTTGATCATTCTCGACTGATTACAATGGTTCGATTGCATCGGAAAGGCACAACCATTCTATTGGTATCAGATGCCCCGGGGTAAAGATAGGGTTGGGCCCAATAACTGTTAGGTGAGGAACCCAATGACGATTTTGCACTCGTTGGTGAACGGTGGGTCGGACTTAACTAAGGAATGTGTCAATAACTGTTAGGTGAGGCCACAGGACTTGAAGATCAAGTCACTATAATATGCTTGAAAAAGCATCTGGACCAAGAGTTATCCACATATTGGTATACGTATCACCAATAACTATTAGGTGAGGTGCCGTACATCAATGGAACTGCAGCACCCACTAGAATCAATTATCACGTTAGGATTTTCGTTTCTCTACCGAAGGAGTGTGAGAGACTCAAAAAATTAGTGAGAGCTTTTTGTTTATTTTAAAAGTTCCTAGAACAAACTATCACAAATACAATCATCTAATTAAATCTTTACTCTTTATGATCAATTCTTCAGCTTCCAACACTCTAGCTCGAATCCTAGATATCTACCATTTAACTGAAATTGACTACATTTTCTGACTCAAAAATCTAAGAATAGTTCTTAACTTTTAGAAATTAAGTCATATTCTTGACCAGATTAATCCAATGTCATCAGCTTGTCCAATCCATAGTCAACGAGCTATACTTGATAAATGATTGGATATTAACAATTAGGTTAAGTGCTATAAATTTGATTCCATAGTCGATGAGATCCAATATATGCATAAGGACATGTAGACCGCCAATGATATATTGATTCATCTGCAATAGTTATGAGATAATCAGAGTCACACAATGTATGAGATGCGTGATGGGTGGTTTATCCATGATCGATGATCAAGGATATTGAAGAGCTTGAAAAGCTCGACATGACTATACATAAGAAATTACTAATAGATTTGATCTTGTAATTTTTGATTCATATGGATAATTTGTGAAACTATTATATGAATAAATTTTATAATACCTTAACTGAATTGATCGATATGCTGGTAACTAAGAGATCTTGAAAAATTCAGACGTACATACTTGAAGAACCTAAAAAAATATTTATATAGCTTCAGAAGGTTTGTCGAATTGCTCAAAATTGATCCTATGATTTTTTTTTTCTCATTAGACTCTAGTGCATATTATGCACTTTAATATAAGGTCTAAATAAGGAAGAGGATTGAGAGAAGGTGAAGTGACTTTTTTGAGTCAGCAATAGTACAAAAGTTATACTAGACCGTGAGCACCTAATCTTGGTGTTTACCGTTTGGATTTAATTTTTATCATTTGTATAGTGATGTATTTGTGAAAAATTATTTGAACAAATAGTGAATGCCATTGGGTCTGTGAGATCTAGATCCAAATAACTTGAAGTATATAGATGATTCTTTTGGCTAGGTCATGTATGAGAAGAAATGATTTACTGACTGAAGAACATGGGCCTTTGGGCTCATTGACTGTTAAGTCATATCTAGTCTGTGAATTATCTCTTTGAGGATTAATGACCAAGCTGTCCTTTATGAATTAAAGGAATAGGACCACTGAGATACATGTCCTAGTACACACATGATGTGTATAGCCCATTTGAGGAGCCAGACTAGGAGGTTGTCACTACTTCATCACCTTTATCGATTAGCATCATGGTATAGGTATGTATGTGAGATATAAATCTAACAGATTTTGAAAAGTTCAAAGAATTCAGATATGAAGTAGAAAAGATAAATCGAAAAAAATCCGAAAGATACTTCGATTAGATTGAAGATGCAATACTAAATTAGAGAATTTATCGATTATCTAAAGAGAATGACATAATTTCATGATGAAATTCTCCTTGTATATGTAAGGAGCGATGGCGCTGTATGAGATATAGTTCAGTCTATCATGAACGTCACTAATTTAACTATTATTTTTTTAGGAGTAAGATTTAATTTTTAAATTTTAAATTAGATTTTCTCTAAAGTTGGTTTCACCATACCATATGAGATATGAAATAGTGGATAAGTTAGAGAAAAAGTTTGTGAGAGCTCGTTTATAAGGTATCCCAAAAGGTGTTTGAGCTATATCTTTCTCTTCCTAGTGGTTCACAATGTAATTGTGAGCAATCATACTGTTTTCTTGAAAATAGTGGGAGGATAAAATCAAAGAGAAATCTGTTAAGAACAATAAGTCACAAGATCTGTACAACCTATTTAAAAGAGCCAGTATATGTAGTACCTCCTCTACCTCGTAGATCTAGTAGGATCTTCCATCCTTTAGAAAGGTACTTGGAATTCTTACAAAAGATTCAGAGAAAGTATTTCTCAAGAGAGATTGGAAACATAGGGATGATCCTAAAATCTACAACGATGTGATATGAGGAATCATGTAGTTACATGAAGGTCAGTAGGAGGGTCCCATGCTGATATCGGTTATGATGTGATTACATATAGAATTTTTTTTTCACTGACCTAGGTCAAACATTCTGAAAATAAAAGGTCTATAGATATAGATCCTAAAAGAATGTTTGATTTTTACAGATAAGTACATAGAAGAGGTGCTGAAAGGATTCAACATTGAAACCTCTAAGAGGGATCTGTTATCTTCTTGGGCATAGATATATACCATACTATATACTCGACTTGGTATATCTTGCTGTGAAAGTCATGAGCAGATATTAGTCGAATCTAGGCTGGGAGCATTGGATTGCTGTAAAAATATCCCTAAGTACTTGAGAAGCACTAAAAAATTATTCTTCATCTTTAAAGAAGGGTTAGAGTTAAGAGTGGAAGGATACACTGATGCTGATAGTAGAATGTCTACATCAGCATGTATTTTTAGGTTATGTTGGTTCGATATGATGGAAGGGTTCCAAACAATCGATCAATGGAAGTTGAATATGCTGTAGATGTGCAGGATGTGTTCTGTAGTTGTGAAACTAGATGTCATACCATTAGATGCTATGATATTATACTGCAAAGATAATGGTCCATAGTATTTGCTAAGAAGCCAAGGTCTCACCAGAAGTCCATGCACATAGAGCAGAGATATACGCGATTACTTCAAATAGAAATACATAGAGATACAGAGAATAGACTCTACATAATAATGGTAGTCCCAAGTCACTTAGCCAGCTAAACATTAATGCCTATCTTCAGAAGATGGGGCTCAGGTATATGGTAGATTGGCTTTAGTGCAAGTGGGAGTTTGTTGATGTATGCCCTAGAAGCTAATCTTGGCTGATATATACTTTTCTTTAGGGTATATTTTATACTTGTTGGTCAGTGTTTAAAACCAATCATATCTTATGTGTCTATGATTTATCTGAAAAATTAACAAAGATAATTTTGTATATTCTCAAGATGTTGAGAATTTGAGACATACATTATTAGTGGTTAATTTTTAAATGTTCCCGATTGAAGGATCATTATGGAGGATGGTGATCAATCCATTCGAGCTCGGTGCATGGATCATCTCCTTTTAGGACAGATGAGTCTCGAGTCTGTGGTGTAGAGACACTGAGGTGAGAGTGTAGATGGTTGTCAGAGAATAACTTGCACTGAGTGTGACCAACACAAGAAACCACTTGGATATCTACTCACTCGTCAGTGATCTTTTCGATACTGTAGTAGTGTGACTGATCTTCTGACCTATGGTGTGTTGGCTATTCGCAGTGAGACTACATAGTTTGACTGCACATTTTCTTGATCCCTAGCCATTCGGATCTTTGTTGTGTATGTTGGCTATTATAGGTTCAGATTCACTGTTTGGAGTAGGATACACCTAAATAGAATCTATCGATCTTGGTAGAAAAGAAGAAGTCCTATCAATTTGTAAGACTGAGTTCAGAAAATCTCTGTTCAGAGTAAGTATGAATACTGAAAAAAGAGTTTTCATAGGATTCATAAATGAACTCGAGTCGAGCCAATCTAGCATATGACTGACGATGAGGTTTGACGAGTTCTCCATGACCTCCGTCAAATCGGAACTCTCGATAGAGAGATTGTATCAAACAATAACTGCACCTAGGAGTTTATTTTCTGTTCTGCTGGGTTGCCATTATATGTTGCTAGATGTCACTGGTGGTTCGTGAGAACTCACTAAGATCATTTTCAGATCAACGATCATTATTGAGGTGAGTTGGAATCGTTTCAGCCCATCGAAAAGAGTTTCGATGATACTGTGATGGAGATCACGATATGTCTCACTTTCAGATAGAATAGGATCTGAGAGGTCATATACAAAAAAAGCATGACTTGATCATTGATTTGGATCATATTCGAATTATCAATCGGATTGATAGTTTGAATTTTAGAAACTGCTAATTTGCAAGCGTTACAGTTTTGACAGCTGCTAATTGTTAGCGCAGAGACTTAATTATAAATATTATAATTTTTTTGGAGCTGAATAAATTATAAATTAAGTCTTAATTAATTTAAATCTGATTTAATTTAATTAGACTTAATTTAATTTAATATTAATTGGGTTCAATTATCCAAATTAGATTTGGATTTCAGGCTTGATTGAATCAGGCTTGATCATCTTTTCAAATTCAGCTTATTTCAGACTCGATTTGAACCCGATTAAGGCCCAACTTGAACCAAAAAAATCATGATTCAGAGAGTCCAAGTCCTTTGAGATTCTCTCTCCAAAAATCATACCAAGATGGGAAGAGGGGCATTATTTTTTACGTCCTTTTCTTCTCGTGAGCGTGAAAGGAGAGGGGGCACCAATAGTTGGCACCGCACCTTATCTAGAATTCTTTTTCATCCAAATTCTTTTTTATTTTGAATTTAATTCAAAATAGGATAGAAATCCTTTAGATGGGACATGGAAGATTTTTTTTGTATGATAAAAAAAATGGAGAAAGTGGACATGCACTGGTTTTGTGCGTGAAAGATCTTTCTGATTTTTTTTGGCACACCAACTTTTTCCTTCCCCTTTTCCATGCCTCCCATACCTATTTTGATAAAATTTGATCTTATCTCCTTTGGAGCGTGGGGGATAAGGGGTTGGTGCGACAAAAAATAAGAAGAGGGAAAGAGGGTGCGTGTAAGATGAATAGAGTCTTCTTTCTTGCACCAACCTTCTTTATTTCTGACATTCCAACCCTCTTCCTCCCCTTCTCCACTTCATCCATGCCTAGATCTGATAGAGATCGGATCTAAGAGAGAAAAAGAAAAGAATAAGGGTTCTTTTTCTCTTCATGATGATTTGGTTTAGATCCCGTCAGATCTGCGCGAAAAAATTTGCGCAACAATCTTCTTCTTCAAGATCTAGAAGAAGAGATCTAGATCTAAAGATGAGAAGCGAGATCTGCAAGGTGCTAGCATACTGGTGATCTTGGTACTTCGATCAGATAGCTCTATGTGGATACCAGCAGAAGTCGGATGCATGCGCGGCTATGATTAGAACCCGAAACATTCATAGGATCCGAGGTATGAAGATCTAATCTCCATTTTATTTTTTCTAACGATTATTTTCTGTTTCAGATTTCAGATTGTGGTTGATTGTTCATATCAAGATCCTTACTACGATTTTCAGATTTGATCTGGTATGTGAATAAATTAAAATTATTCTAATTTATTTATTTTTACTGTGTAGATGTCTAAAAAAATTTTTAAACTACACATACGAAATCGTAGCAGGTTTTTTAACACAGACACGTTATGTGGAGTACGTTGCTGAGAGGTACGATGATGACCCATCTTCTTAGCCCCCCTTGATCTTGAGGGATGGCTCAGTGCCATCGGAGGGATGAGTATGAGCCGGATCATAGGATTCGATCATAGCTTCGACCCTCCATCAGCTTAATATCCTTCAGCATCTTCATAGGCCTCGACATCCCAAACCTGGAGCGATGCACACATGGAGGAGGTCGTGTAGAGGCTTCTGAGCCAGCGATCTCAGAGCCTTCTAGATGCCATCCATGATACAGTCATAGAGTTTCTTTAGGATCCACAGTTGTGCAACCAGCTGGCTCGTCGTCTTAACCATCATATCAGGTAATTATATTACTAAATCTTTTTACTTGTTTTAAGTTTTCATATTTAGAAGCTTCATATATTTAAATTTTATTGAGACCATCCAACTCTCTCAATACCTCACTCTCAGACATCTGGCTAGGTACCTCACCTTCTTCAACAGTGCCATTGAAGGAGCGTGCATCCCTTCTGTATGGATGGTTTCGACATAGGAAGCATCGATGCCCCATAAAGCTAAAGCTCCTTCGATGTATCAACCTTCTAGATCGGATGTGTTTTCCATAAATCGGACATGCGAGCTCACCTTTCGTGCTCCAAGCCGACATGGGGCATAAGCTGGAAAGTTGTTTATTATCCACATAAGCGCCACATGCATAGAAAATGACTCATTCATCAAAGTATCAAAAGTTAGAATATCCTGAACCCACAATTATTTCAGCTTGACAATCAGAGGCTGTAAATAGACATCAATGTCATTTCCTACCTCCATCAGTCTAGAGATGAGCACTGTCATGAAAATGAAAGATTTTTTCATACACATCCATGGTGGGAGGTTGTAAACATGAGCAAATATTGGCCATATACTATGGTTGGTATGCATGTGCTTGAATAGATTGAAATCATCGTATGACAAGCCCAACCTCACATTACATATCTCTTATGTGAAATCAGGATGTATTTCATTAAATTTTTGCCGTGCCTCTCCATCGACTGGATGCCTCAATGCATCATCTTTTGTTCGCTCCTCTTCATGCCATCTCATGTCCTTCGATGTCGTTATCGATATAAACAACTTTTATAATCTCGGTATTAAAGGAAAGTGCCACATCAACTTTTGAGGAACACAGGTTGATGTGCCATCTTTGTTCTATTTTCATCTTGATACACCGCATCTCGTGCACTCATTTCGGTTGGCATCCCCCTCCCAATAGAGCATGTAATAATTAGGACATGTATGTATTATGTTGTAAGTAAAGTCCAACTATTCTATAATCTTCGATGCCTCATAATTATTCTTCAGAATTTATGCATTGTCCGCAAGATTATCTCCCAAAAGCTCTAGTATGTAGTTCACTTCATTATTACTGAACTCATTGGAGTATTTCGCATGATACAACTAGATTAAAAACTCAAGCTTCACCATCTTTTTATACCTAGGATATAACGAAATATTAGCATCCTCCATCAACTTATGGACCTTTTCCATATCCTCATTGTTTGTCATTTCATCAACAACAGGATCAGGCATGGACGTAGATGCACCGTCATTGTGGCCAATAAATGAAAAGATATCACGAACCATTTGTTTTACTCTTCCATCATGTTGATCGCCTCCTTGCAGTCTACTCTCACCATACCCATCCCAACAAATTTCATAGCCAGTTTTAAAGCCATAAATAGTGAGGTGATCGTGTACATCTTAACGAGGTAGCCAAAGATCATCCATACACTTCTTACATGGGTATTGGATAAGTTTATGGTCTTCGAATTTCTCTATAGGAAAATCAAAAAATTTTTGAAGTCCACCCTCATATTCTGATGAGAGCCTACTCAACTTCATCTACCCCATATCTATTATAAAAATGGTGATACTATAATTAAATCATGTGTGGAAATGAGATGCAACACAATAACAGCAAGATAATTTGGTAGTAATGGCTCATAATTTATGCACGCATACCAATATTCAGAGTTCATAACATCATTATATAGGCAAACAAAATAATGCTTAATGAATCCTAACTCCATCAACTCCTTCCTAATAGGTGTGGTCCTATCCCTTTCAAAAATGCATCACTTTTATTGTTGCCACAGCTTTGTTCTTTGTTCCATATCCGATAAAAATTTGACAGTATCTTTCTATAGTTCTCCAAGTACACGATATAGATGAATCATATTTTAACCACATCTAATATGTATCTAGAGAACAAACGAGATAACTATGATAGAATTTCCAACAATAGAACAAAGAACGCTGTGACATAATAAAAAATTGATGCATTTTTTAACTACCCAAACAGGGCATTCAAGAGCCATTCGTAGAGTCCATTTTGGGAACCCTGTGATCGAGTCTTGAACGGGAGTCTGAGGTTACATCAATGCATGCATTGAATCACAATTTGGATTATAATTCGGATTCAGAGAGGATCCTGATCAGGATCCTGACTCGAATCCGGCCCAAAATCTGTCGACACGGCCCAGAACTCATCGACAGAGGTTCTCTTTAAATATTATTAATTATAAATATTATTATAAATATTATTATAAATATTATTATGAAATAAAATTTAAAAAAAATTCATACTTGTGCTGCAGGGAGGGGATCACACAGAGCCGTAAGGGTCGTCGGAGCCGGGGCCAAAGGGGGTCGGGGCCAAGGGAGGTGGGGCCGAGGGGGCCGGGGCTAAGAGAGGCAGGGCTGAAGGAGATGGGGCCAAAAGGGGTTGAGGGAGGTAGGGCCAAAGGGGGCTGAGGGGGGCGGGGCCGAAGGAGGTGGGGCCGAGGGGGCCGGGGTCGAGGCCGAGAGAGGCAGGGCCAAAGGAGGCCGAGGGAGGCATGGCCGAGGGGGTCAGTGCCGAGGGAGGAGGGGCCAAAGAGGGTCGAGAGAGATGGGGCTGAGGGGGCCGAGAGAGGTGGGGCCGAGGGAGGTGGGGCCGAGGGGGTCGAGGGGGCCGAGGGAGGTGAGGTCGAGGGAGGTGGGGCCAAAGGGAGCAGAGGGAGGTGGGGGCAGAGGGGGCCAAAGAAGGCAAGGCCAAGGGGGCCGGGGCCGAGGCCGAGGGAGGAGGGGTCAGGCCGAGGTGGCCGGGGCCAAAAGGGCCGGGGTTGAGGGAGGCAGGGCCAAAGGGGGCTGAGAGAGGTGGGGCCAAGGGAGGCAAGGCCAAGGGAGGTGGGGCCGAGGGGACTGAGGGAGGCGAGGCTGAGGGAGGCAGGGCCCAAGAGGGCTGAGGGAGGTAGGGGCAGAGGGAGACGGGGCCAAAGGGGGCCAAAAAAGGTGGGACCAAGGGGGCTGGGGCCGAGGGAGGCGGGGTGGGGCCGAGGTGGCCGAGGCTGACGGTGGCGCTAGAGGAAGGGGGCAACGGTGGGCCAGGCCGACGGTGGGGGCAGGTAGGGTTTCAGATAGAGAGGCGAGAGAAAGGGTTTCGAGAGAGGAGGTGCTTGAAATGAAGAAGAGAGGGCGTGGTCTGAAAAAATTTTCAGACCTATGACAGCGATTTTCGAAAATCGCTGCCATAAGACTATAGCAGTAGTTGTCAACTGCTGCTATAGACTATACAGTGTTTTAAAAATTGCTGCAATAGATCTATAGCAGCGGTTACAACGCAATCGCTGCTATAGAGCCTAAATATAAATTTTTTTATATTTTTTTGAATATGATATAAATTTAAAATTTAAAGTTTATCTTCACCATTTATTATCTAAATAATTATTATTAGAATATCGTGATAAAAGACTACCTCGATCTGATAGTCCTAGCTATGTCGATCAGTAAAATTCAATTTCGATGGCTACAAATGATCATATGATCTAATAGATAGAGACCATCGATAGATCCAAAAATTTACAATGATGATATTTATAGCATACTAGCAAAATTTTACTTCAATCGGACATCACTATGATGGTCAATTTAGCATGCGATGATTTTGACCGTTAAATAAAAAATAAGTGATCAAAAGGTCAAACTGCGTCCGATTAAGGTGATTTTTTATATAATGATCTTTGCTACTATTTTAATTATTTAAACGGTGGTGATCATACAATCTAGACCATGTGTATATGAATTATCGAAAAATGGATTTGAAGTTGCTAGAGAAGGAGATAGGATTTGTTTCGATCGAGGAACGGATATTGAAGTTGCACAAAATATTAATCAAAATTTAAAAGATGCCACTTTAATTATTAGTTAAGAGCCAAATAAAACTTATGCTTCAAATATGAGCTCATTTTTCTCTTGCAACTTTAGTATCTATTCCTCGATCGAAACAAATACGAGCTAGCTCATTCTTCTTTTGCAACTTTAGTATCAATTCTTTGATGGTTCATATACATGCGATTTAGATTTTATGATCATCACCGTTCAAACTATTAAAGTGATAGTATAGATCATTTATCTCAAAAATCATCTTAATCGGATGTAGTTTGGCCTTTTGATCGTTTGTTTTTATTTAATGGTCAAAATCATTGTGTGCTAAATTGATCATGATAATGATATCTGATTGAAATAAAATTTTGATAGTTTATTATAAATATCATCAAGATTATTGTTATAAGTTTTCGGATCCATCGGTAGTCTCTATCTATCAGATCATCATACAATCGTTCGTAGTCGTTGAAATCGAATTTTATTTATTGACATAGCTAGGACTATCGGATCGAGGTGGTCTTTTATCACGACACTATAATGATAATTATTTAGATAATAAACGGTGAAGATGGACTTTAAATTTATACCATATTTAGAAAAAAATAAAAAAATTATATATTATATGTATATAGCAGCAGTTAAACAAAACCGCTGCTATAGGCAACGTATCACAGCGGTTATGTATAACCGCTACCACAGGTTTCAGATATGACAGTGGTTATCGATAACCGCTGCCACTGATTTATGATATAGCAACGGTTACACATAACTGCTACAATAGGTTAACTTATGGCCGTGGTTATACATAACCGCTACTACAGATAAAATCTATAGCAGCAGTTATGTGTAACCATTGTCATATCTCAAATCTATGATAATGGTTATTCATAACCGCTACTACAGGTCTAATCTATGGCCGTAGTTGATTAACCGCTGTTATATATTAGATGTATGGCAGCGGTTATACATAACCGCTGCCATAGGTTAGACTTATGACAGCGGTTACTCAGTAACCTCTGCTATATATGTCCTGTGGTGACGGTTATAGATAACCGCTGTTATATGTCAAATCTATGGTCATGACTATAAATAACCACTGTCATAGATTCTATAGCAGTGGTTTTCGAACCACTGCTATAGTAAATGCTGTCATAGGCTTTTTCTGGAGTAGTTCTTCTTCCTGCATAATTTTTTCACCATCTTTCATACAATTCTCACATACTAAAGATACATCAAAGGTTTTTTTAAAAAGAGCACTATATGAGTAGAAGTTTGAGTCTCACTTGAACTCGCAAACCAAAGATCCATCAGAACATAAATTCTAACAATCTTTAGAAAAAAATAATGAAATAGAGTAATACTAGGAATAGAATTCTAAAATCATTAAAATCAATGATCATCTAAAAATAGAATCTAAACTAAATTGTGATTTTGCAATGAATCTCAACAAGACCGGCACTGATCTCATACCACACCTCTCATGTGTTAGTGAAACCAATTTTTTAAAAATATGCATAACTTTTCTTTTCTGAAAATGATTATACATGCAAGCCTTGAGTCTTTTTATCATTATCCGAACAATCATAGCAAGTGCATATGTATATAGCGAATGCTCGACACTAACATAACACTTTTCTGACATTTTTTTTCAGAAAAAATCAGTACAGACCTTCTGTATTTATATGGTCCTTTGGGAAATTAAACCATTTCAAACATGAGAGCAATTTTTTAGTTTTCAGCAGAAAAATGATGGAATTTGGCATATCTTAACCAAACTCTTTGCTTGGGTTCGTTGTGTATTTGTATGGTCTGGAGAGATTTACTTGTCTTGTAGCTTTGGTGTTAGTTGAGGTTCTCAATCCTATGAAAAGAAAATTCTTAAATTTTTAGGCAAGGCCCAACTAAAATTCAGTTACCCTAGTTTAGTCGTAAGCAATAACTCAAAACAAGGTTACAAATCACGATAACAACCCCCCCACACTCCCGCCCCACCCACCTTTGACTACTTCATCTCAAGCAATTACGACACCTTCTGATGGCTGGAATTCTCCTCTTCAACTCGTTATCAGACCAACCTAGGAATTAATGGGCCAACTAAAACTTGCTCAACAACCATCTTGACATGGTCTTAATTTTCTTCAAATATCCTTTCATTTCAATATTCCAACTACAAACTCCAGCATTAAATACCAACCTCTTTTCCACCTCCATGGTACAATACTGTTTTCTCTTCACAACTCCTCAAAGTCCACAACGTTGGTAGTTCAAATGATAAGGGGGTTTAACCATTGAGGGCTTTAAAGAAGACCTACCAAACCTTGAGGCAAAACTCACGACTAACAAGAGATGGCTTCAATCTTCTGCCTCCTTTCCACTCAACATACGCCTAAAAGGATCCTGGAACCCACTTAATTCTGATCAAATTACTGCGTGACAAGACTCTATTTTGAATGGCCAGCAAAGATAAGAAGTGTCTTAGTAAGGAGGGGACAATGCCATAAAGTAGAAGTGTCTTAGAAAGGCAGCCCTGACTCTTCCATATAAAATTGAGGATCTTATAGACGCTACCAGCCAAGAAATTGCCATCAGCTCTTCATCTCTATGTTACTACATCTCTCTCAGGATTCAGAGTAATTTTGTGTAGTAATTAATTAATCAGAGTCACCCTATCTATGTTATAACAATTCGACGACTAAAAAATATAGTTATTGTTTCTTTCCCTTGACCACAATCCTGTCTCTTTGTACCTCTTCTTTCTTATATATAATTTTAAGGATTGCACCGTTCGGACGTCAGATTGACTTGGAGTGCAATCATTTCTTACGTTTATATAGGCCAATAACTCTTTTTTTTCAAATACCCGAAGAAGCAATTTTTAGTTCTATACAATTACATTATTCATGAGAGAGTCAAGGATACGACGCCACCTTATCTAGAGGTATGGATATTTAATTTATGTTGCCTATCTAGCTCGTGCATTATTTGGTGCATTTTACATAATGAAGTGGAGTGATTTTAGTGAGAAAAAATTAATATTTTTTGTAAAACTATAAAATTAACCCTTCTGAATAATTTGTTGCCACTGAAACTAACATGACCAAGATATCGAGCTGACGAGGTCGCTGGAGTGCTTAACTCATCCATCGTCTAGGTCGAGAAGGTCGGCTAGGGGTTGCTATATGCCTCCGTAATGATAGCCTGGTAGCTGCTGTGCTTGGATAGCAGTGGATCCGATGACATCCGCTTTCGAGTTGGTAATGGATGCCGGAGCTCTCATCCGAACCACTGCTCCGATACTGGATTCGACTTAGAATAATAAAGATAAAATAGTCTACCTATCAGGACGTGTTTAATGGAAAATTCTCCCATATCTAAATCAAACACAACTTTTATGAAATAGAAAAAGACCTGAGAGGGACAGATTGACAACGTAAGAGAGCTGAAAATAGCTTAGTTTCTCAATTTTCAATACATTATTAACTTGTGTTAAAGTGGCTTAACTTTTCGATTTTTAATTCCCATAATAACTTATTGTTTTGTTAAAGATTTAAAAGATAAACATACGGAAGAAATTCTAATGTTGCTTGACTTTGAGATAGAAGAATCTGGGATTTATATTAGTTATAACAAAATTTAAAATTTTATTTAAATGAAAGAATTTCATAAAATGATATATTACTATAAATATTTAAAATTTTACTTCAGATTAAGAACACAATATAAAAATTTAAAAAAAATATATTAGATAGCAATTTAATCTTGAAATAATTTGATTGAAAGATATATTATTGTATAATATTCATATTTATATTTTTCTAAAATTTTTAGGTGCCGCGTGCCTCTACATGTACTGGTGCACTCTTTAAACGGCCATGGTCCTGGACGAAACCCGTTGCTGATATGAGAAAGGCACGAGAAGACTCGAGGAAGACTTTGGCATGCGCCTTTGAAGAATTCAAACATATTGCACGCGTGTCATACGGAGAAGTCTTCACCGTCTTGCATATGCGTTAGGAATTATAAGGGTGGCAATTTTAGCCAATCATCAGGCATATGATCCGATTCAATTTAATTGAGATGGATTTATTTGATCCATTTAAAATACATATGAATTATAAATATAATATTTAAAATAAACTTAGATCAGATACAGATAATGGCATTGTTTACTTTAAATCCAACCCAGTATAATTAGGGCTGGAAGTGGGCCAGATCAGGTCAGAGCCAAGCTCGAAATTTTTTATCGGGCTTCGGACCAGGCTTAGATCCGAAAATTTTTAAAAGATCTAGGTCCGAGCCCGACCTGAATAAATTGGGCCAACCCACCGCCAACATCACTCCTTATTCCCTCTTAATTTTTTTTTTTTTTAAAAATCTAAAGCCCTAACCCATTCTGGTGGCTAGCCACGATGACGATGATACCTGCTAGGCCTCCGACGATGATGACAACCTCCTAGCTCCTGGAGCTCGAGCTTGGCTTGGGTGACGCCATCGATTTTGGTGAAATGGATGCCAGTCCCAAGGGCATGGGCGTGGGCGGTGAAAAGCCAGGTGGCAGTGGCTGCGGTCGAGACTAGTGTGGGCAGCGAGACCGGCCGTAGGCTTCACCGATACCATCGAAGAGCTTGTCAGACTCTCTGAGAGAGGTCGAGGCGCTCGAGGGAGATGGGGAGTGGAGCTTGGGAGCGGCAGTCGGGGAGAGATGGGGGCTTGAGAGCGGTGGTCTAAGCCTGAGAGAGTGGCTGTCGGAGAGAGACGGGGGCTTGGGAGCAGCTGTCGGAGGGAGACAAGGGCTTGGGAGTGACAGTCGAGGCCCAAGAGAGTGGTGGTCCAGGGAAGAACAGGCATGATGGAGGCGAAACTGTGGAAAGAAGAGCACTTATGGGAGATTGGAGGGGGGAGCCCAACGCCGCTGAAGACTGAGAGGAGATCGACGGTGGAGATTGATGGCCAGTGGGAGAGCAGGGAGGATTGGGAGTGAGGACGGCAATGGTCGACGAACGGGGCTAGGATTCTTTGAGATGAGACCTCGATGGAAAAAATAGAGACTCAGAAGGGAGATTCAAGGATGGAATGCCGGATAGAAGCCTTAAAATTTGGGCTCATGATCGGGCTAAAATTCGGACTCAGGCCCTGGGTGGGTCCGGGCCGGGCCAAAGGTAGGCCCGAGCCCGGTCCGAAAGTAAAATGGATCCTATTTTTTTTTGTCCGAGTCCGACCTGAATGGTTTCAGACTGAGCCCGAAACCTGACCCGAAGCTGGCCCAATCCAATGGGCCTCGGGCCGACCCGAGCCCACTTCTAGCCCTAAGTATAATATAATTTTAATCTACCCTTTCTCCCTTGGATTCACCCAATAGACTATATGCATCATAGTTCCAATCATCTCAGCTGTCCCTTTCCCAATTTGCTTAAAAATTTATTATTATCGAAGCTTAGAATATATATATATATTGTGAAAATCACAATAGTCAATAATTTTTATCTAATTTATTTTTAAACCCTCAATTAATTTGACTTATGTATGAACTATTTTTTATTAAAATATATTGTAATTACTGATCAAAGATTTAAAAATTTGATCATAAAAAAATAAACTATAAACCTCTCTCATTTATATAGCAACTATAATCTCATTAATTATAGCTATAAGCTATAATTATCCAATCCAACCTATTCAAACTTATCATAACCCCCTCATAACTATTTTATCCAACCCAACTCTAAGATGGTAGAAAGCGAATATAAAGGTACAAAATCTTTAATTATAGAATGAATATAGATATTTACCAAACTGACTCATATCCCGTTGCCATCTTAGTAGAACCAAGCATTACAAATATACAGGAGAGTAGGAGAAACATCACACACTCACAACTCTGAAATCCCTTCCACCCTATAAGAGAGCTCCTCCAGCCATGGCTCACCTAAGCTACACTCTACTGCTGGGGGTGGTGCTTTTCACTTCTCCTGGCTACACAAAGGATTTATCGATCTCTTGGACGCTTGAAGGGATCAGCAAGTTCATGGAGAGTCTGCAATCCGGTGAAACCCAGGAGCACACGATAGGTTTTTTCTTTTAGTTCCTTGTTTTCTTTTGTGTGTTTTCAGTGCATATCATAACCCAATTCCCCTGCCAGAAATCGTGTCGGAGGTGCCACAAGCTCTTTATAAAGTAAGCGAGCCAGAGTACCGTCAATGCCTTTACTGGGGAGGATTAGGGTCGTGGGTGTTGCAGGCCAACATGCCGCAGGTGGTGCAGCTGCAAGAAGGGCTAAACTTCTTCATCTCGCAACCGCAAAGTCTTTGCTGGCAGGGGTATAAGATGGCTCTCAGAGTTACCAAAGTGATCCAACCCGATGGCTCTGGGAGTAACCAGAGTTATCCAACACCCAGACCCAGCGCTACCTGGACGCTGAAGCCTTGGGCCTCCTACTTCTACTTTTCGTTGATCTTCTACTGGGCTGTCGTCTTGATATGATGTTATTACCTTCTCGTGTTTTTAGTTGTCGGACACTACTATATGTGTCTGAACCGTTGCTTGTCGTCTAATATGATGTTACCTTGGGCTCGATTGATATGAACCGTGTGTGTTGAACTCTGTCTTAACTAAATAATCTGACATGACGTTATTTTGCATGTTCTTAATCGCACCGGTATGAAAATTACTTGGCTCGCATTCCTGAGGATACATTACATAAGATCCTAATCCAGCGTGCCCGACTGGTACCGGAGGGGTATGACCGTACCATGACCTATGGTTTTTGAAATGGTTTCCTCCAGTAACTTTTAGGAGCGGTTTAGAGCCTTATAATTGAAGTTGCGCTACAACTTAGCGCGCATTGCGTCTAAGTTGCAACAGTTGATTTATAACGAAGCTCGTTTCTTATGTTCGAAAGAATTGCGAAAAATAGAATATCTCTAACAGACATTCCATCAAACATCTTGTGAATGGACAACAAATCAGAGCAGTCGATATACATGATGCATAGAGATAAGAGTGTTTTGGACAACGGAAGCGGTGTCGCAGGCACCGGTGGTGAGGTCTTGGGTGTGGACCTGGGCGCCATGTTGAGGGAGTGGGTGGCATTAGAGGCCTTGACGAAAGCGGAGACGGTGAAGGAGATGGGTGGAGGGGTGGGCTACAGTGGAGGAGGAGGATGGCACGGTAAAGTCCGCAATGGAGGATGTAGCCGTGGGCTTCTCGAAAGTGACGGGGGCCAGCGACGGCATGGAGGGTGGCGGTGAGGAGGAACTTGAGAGCGTAGGGGAGGGAGAAGGGAAAGAAAGGAGGATGAGGAGGAGAGGCCTATTGCCTATTGGCATGAAGTTCAAGATAGTGGAGGTAGCCGTGCGCCTCTAGAAGATGATGGAAGTTGGTGGCTGTATCAAGATAGGCAGCTACAAGAGGCTCGAGAGCAATACAGGGGAAGGACACACGGTAAATACTCGTTGTTGCAACGGTGGTACCGTATCAAATTTATAATAAATCAGTAAAAAATTAAAAATCAATAGAATAGTATGAGATATCATCATAAAATTAATAAAATATATATTAATCAATGAAGATAAATATTTTTATTAATTTATTATAAATTTGACATGATACCACCGTTGCACGAATATTTATTCAGAAGGATATAGGATGGAAAAGAGTAGAAAGATTTCTTTTTTCTTTTTGAAAAAAATAAGACAGCTAGACCTTGTCTGCATCCCGGAGGTAAGATGCTTTATCGATACTCATTTATGGTCAAAAATTGATCCATCGTGCTTGTCTAACTTGATCTATATGGTGCTCTACTTACAGAACATGAAACAACCTCTTAAATTTCTTAAATGGAAGCATTTTCCCAATTAGATCACTGGTAGCTAAGATTTTTATATCGGTACCAAGTCCTATACTGATGCTAATCAATTACTATATTGGTATGTAGCAAGTTTGACGTATTGAGTATCGATATGCTCTCCATACTATATATCAATATTGAACCAATATACTACCATATATTTCGTACTGTCTGGTTCGATATGGTATAGCAAATCTTACTTATAGTAAATATATTATTGTGATCTCGAGTCAAACATGGGTTTAGCTATATCTAAATCAGGCTAATCAAGGCATGGTCCAACCTATCTAAGGTACATCCCTACCCATTACTATTTTGGCTACATTGGTTGCGCTAGTTAATATTGCTTGATGGAGGGGAAGGTCCCCTCCATAAAAAAAATACGGTCTACTTGGCTCATAGGATAATGATCAGGGCCAATTCTTGTATGGTTATCATCTAGTTAATTTACATATATCAAATTGAAAAGCATTAAAAATATACACATTAAATACTTGTTTATACATCGCTTCGTTAGGAGAGCTTGCGAGCTAGATCCGATGGCTGAGGCATTGATTATGGCCTGTTATGTGCGATCTTGCACGATCAAGCGGCCATAGATGCGTGCGGGAGCAGTTGAACAATGGAGAAAGAATTTTGAGGCCTAACAGGAGTTTTGTTTCAATTAGTACTTGGTTTTGGGCTCTATAAAAGAGGCCATCAAGCCTATGAAGCAGGGGTGAGCCTAAGATTCTTGGTGAGCGACAGAGGGTCTCCTTTTAGATACTTTTGTGAGAGTCTTTTGTAAGGGTTGTACTTCTTGTTGAGAGAGATTGATATATAAGAATGGAGAGGATAAGATCTTCTCTTATATCGATATATTTCTTTCATAGTGAAGCTTTGTATGTCCTATAGAGGTAAGTCATGGGCTAATCTACGTATTTAATTATATCTTTTTTTTAATATATATATCTCTTCTTTCTTTTTGTTGCAGTATCGACATCGTCATCTGAATTAGCGATCTTGGACGGAGGATCCATATCTTGCACTCGTGAGGGATCCTTCCCAATAGATGAGCATTCTCGCCCTCAGCAGTCAAGAGAGGTTGATCTTCATGCATGCTAGGCGAAGCCAAGCCTCTTCCTCTCTATCGTGCACCTGTCTACCGCCATCAGATCGTCGGCTAGGCTGAGGATATTTCGAATTGTCGCTTCTCTCTACAACATCACAGAGAGCTATGATAATCAGACCCAAATCAGGGTCGAGCGGATCGCCCCCTCTATTGAGATGCAATGGGGTCGCTCAAGCTCAATCACCCGCACTTGGGGCCGACCAAGCACCGATTCCTCTCCCTGATCTCTAAGAAATAGACCATAAAGTGGCCTTGCTCCAAATAAAATCCTACCACCTCCCCTTTCCACCTAGCTCTCATCTTAAACTTCCGCACCACCGCCTCCATGATCACCCGTCAGCTGACGCTCTTGGCCACCACCGTCGAGGCCTCCCATGCCACCGACTCCAACTCGACTGCCTCTTCTGGGTGTTTGACTACCTCCAAAAATCATCGTGCGAGCTCCTCTACCTCTTTCGGTGATGGTTCCAGTGAAATTCACACAGGGCGGTCTTTACCATCCTCTTTCACCTCATCTGTGATCAATCCCCTACCTGCAAAGTCTTCAGACTGTTCTAGGGGTTGCTCGCCATCTCCACCGCTACTGCCGACCATTGCTGTCCAGTCGATCACCGTCAATCACACACGAAAGGCATTAAGCATAAATCTTGAAGCATAATGGTAACTCACAATGGTAAACAATCTTGCTACATGCTCCAAAGAGCCTTTCCATGATTAGCTAAACTAATAAATTGACATGGTAATGATTTTGCCTACGATGCATCTTGAATAATTAAATATGATAATGATGAAAAAGGTAAAGAAGCTGGAAGGGCCAAGTTAGTGGTCCTTGCATAATTATACTCTTTATTTATTTGCATGAAGACACATTTGTGGAGTAGTAAATTTAAGAATATGTAAGAGAAATAAATGCACCAATTATTTGATAGGAATAATTACTATGTCCATACTTATATCTTTACAATTTATACTTATTATAATTGTAAGCTTCTCAACCATCAATTAGTCATTCCAGACTTATTATTGTTTATAATTTTGTCTTGCACCATGATATGCAGACTAGTCCATATGTGCATCTAAACAAGCTTTAAAGCCTGTAAGGATGGCAGCAAAGAGCTTGCAGCATTAGTAATTATGACTTTGTGCGGTACTCTCCTTTGACTAAACAAAAGTTTCCATATATTACGTACTAATCATGCGCATTATTGAGTTTGAGGTAAAGGAAGGGAAGAAAATACAGTCGCTTTAGACCACTTTGCGCTTGACAAAAAAAAAAAAAAAAAAAAAAAAAAACTCCCCCTTCCCGAAAGCTTGGGATGAAGCTATTTTAGCTGTGTACTGGTAAATGTGGTTGGAAAAAAAAAAATTAAGAATATTTCTTAATAAGAAGACTTCATATAATTCCATACTTCTTAAAGCTTTATTAAATTTTTAAGATATGGTATTATCAATGCTCTCGGAAGAGGATTGGACATATCAGTCTCGTCAGGAAGAACAATTCTTTCCCCAAACCCATCAATTGATCGAAAAGTCCTGTAATTTAATTGGTTTTTTCTTTGTATTCTTTTTTCCATTCTTCTTTGTATTCTCTTACCCTTCCGGTAAATGCCAGGAAGGGCTCCTTCCTCCGCGTGCAGGAGAGAGAGAGAGGGAGGGGGGGGGGGGGGGGGGGGCGCACGTGCTTCAGGACAAAAAAAAAGGAGCACTTTTTTTTTTTTTTCCCATTGTTTTTGATCTATTTCATTTTTATGCCTCTTGCCTGAGAAAACATTTTGGAGGGGGGCGTGAGGGTGGACCCATAGGACTCGAGATTATGATGTGGGTCTTATAGCATGTGCCAGCTTTCGTTCTTACTCGGGAAGAATCTCACTCATATGAAAATTACTTTGGGAAGCATTCTTGACAAATATTACTCCGTGGTGGGTGTGACCATACCATGACAATTGGTTTTTGAAATAATTTCCCTCATAATTTTTAGGAGTGGCTTAAGTTATAGTAATTGACTTATAATAAAGCTCATTTATTATATTTAAAGAAAATTTACAAAAACTAGAGCATCTCTAAAGGCATTCCATTAATCATCTTTCAAATGGACCAGATGTTAGAGAACTTGATGTACATGATGCATGGAGATAAGAATGCTTTGGACAACCGACAAGGGCTTGGGCATGGACCTGCGTGTTATGGTGAGGGAGTGAGTGGCAATATAGGCCTTATGGAAAGTGAAGAATGTAAAGGAGATGGTGGAGGGGCAGGCAGGCTATGGTAGAGGAGGATGGCACAATAAAGTTCGAGATGGAGGACGCAGCGGTGGGCCTTCTGAAAGTGATGGGGGCCAGCGACGGCTTGAGGGTGGCAGTGATGAGGAACTCGAGAATATAGGGGAGGGGGAGGTAGAGAGAAAGGAAAGGAAAAAAGAAAGAGGAAAGGCCTATGGGGGTGAAATCCAAGATAGAGGAGGTAGCCATGGGCCTCTTGAAGATAATGAAGGCGAGTGGCAACATTAAGAAAGGCGATGATAAGGGACTCGAGAGCAAGACGGGGGAGGAGAGAAAAAGGAAAGAAGTAGAAATAACTTTGTCACACCGATCCCTAACCCGAGACTGTGAGTCAGAGGTTACAGCAGCTGCCACATAGTCATAGAGAACTCTCTTACAAGTATGCAATATATCTTATCATGCTATCATAAAGCAATAATAGAATAATTAGTCAATAATTTAAGTCTATAATTTAATAATCTAAATTTTAATTTTAATATCTCGATAAATTCAATAATATTCAATATATCTTACATTAAATTCAATAAGACTTTCAATCTAAAATAAAAGTATCGAGGCTCTGCTTCTAATACTCTCCCACACATATCATGTGTCATCTTAGTTTCTCAAGATCTTGAAAAATAATAAAATAGGAGGTAATGAGCTAAATAACTCAATAAGCAATCATCACTTCAATTAGATTAAATCACATAATAAAGTAAATAATTATTTATAAAAAATAAGTATATATAATTCACTAGTTCGAAATCAATTTCTATTATGCAGCATTATCAAATATTATTTATATCATATTCAATCTCTTTTCAAACTTTAAATTTCTTTCATAATCCTAATTTCTTTTAAATTATCATCAATCATGAATTATGCCACATTATTCCTATAGCCGAGTCATAACACCACGTGTCATGTTACGGCAAGCTACGAATCATCCGACAGTAAATTCTTTTGGAACCGCTGATTTTGCTGGTGGTTTATCGCTGGTCTCACTGACGATATGTTACTAATCTTGCTGGCAGCATAGACCTTGAGGACAAATCCATTACTAATGTATCAGTCCCCATTAGCGGGATCTTCCATATAGTCAAGCAGAGAGTTCAAATCATCTTGAATCAATTTTTTTTTATGAAGCATATTTCATATTCTAGTTCAATAAGAGTACATATAGTCATGTAGTATTGAGATTAATTAAGTATAATATTTTCAATCATGCTTCATCATAATATTTCAAGATAAAATATTTTCTATAACAAAATATTATTCATCAAATTCTTGCATCATTTCATAGATCATGTCAAAAAAAAATTATAATTTACTGATAAATCTAAAAAAAAATGAAACATTACTTATGTCATATGCATTCTAATAAATCCACATAATTTTATAATTTTTTTTTCAAAATCTTCGGTTCATAGATCATATTGCAGTATCCCATTACTGGATATTTACAACCATATACATGATCAGATCTAATAATCAAAAAGGATATGAATAGTTAAGAAAGATAAAATGATAGTAGTCATATCCAATGATCTGAGTTGGTCTGATCATCTAATTTCATTTAATCAAGATCCAATTGGGACATAGATGGTTCAATAGATATTGAGGATGGTCAAATCAATATTGTTTAATAAGAATCAAAATGAAGGTCGGTATATCTTCCAATAATCAGAGTTCAATTCGATCAAATATTTTTATTTAACCAAGACCATCAAGGATAAAAAGATTCAATAGAGATCAATAAAGATCGGATCTTGTATAGCTCGATAAAGATTCGGATGGTGCGGATATGCTATCCGACTGACAAGATGGCTCAGAGTTTGGCATCTAGATCAAATTAGATTCAAAGTGACAGGGCCGAAAATTTTTCATTGAGTTCATAAATCCTGCAAGTGGAGAGCGAAGGTCAGAGAAGAGAGAAAATAGTAAGGTGGAACATGCCCAATCCAGCAATACTGTTCAACATTTCGATCGATCTAATCAAGATAATTTAATCAAATTATAATTGAATCACTATATAGATAATTCAATAAAATCATGGAAGATATATGGTATCTGATCTGATCAAGGTAGGTATTTGGATGCTATCCAACGATTATGAATCATGATCCCTTCGCTAGGGTCGTTCAAATTCATCATCAATATCTTCTAAAAAATCTAAGAAATCTTAGGAGAGAGAAATAATCCAAAGAAAGAAAATCATAGAGAGAAAAAATAGAGAGAGAAAAAGACTAGGGAGAGAAAGAGAGAAAATATCCTTTTTATTCCTTTTTTCTTTTTTTTTCTTCTCTCTTTCTTCTTTTTCTTCTTTTTTTTCCTTCCTTGTTTTCTAAACAAAACAAGGGACCTGTGGTCACCCTTCATTTTCGAAAGAGGGAAGAGCATCGATTGCTGATGGCCAAGGCCGAGGATGTGGACCATGATGGTGCAACAAGTGGTACCCCACCCAAAGCAATGATGAACGGCACCAAAAAATATCAAAAAAATCACAAAAGTAAGGGAATCGATCCAAGTGCCCCTTTTGGCCAAAATCCAATGGTTCATTGGTCAGAATCCGAGATCCAGAGACTATAGAAGAGGGGAAAGAGGGCTAGTTAAAGGATGTTGGGTTCTTAATTATCTGGATTCTGATGACCTATGGCGATTGTCACAGTGTTGGTGGCAGTTGGCATTCGAGAAGAAAACCAACGAAGACTGGTGGATATTAGGGCTGGGATTTTTGATGAGAGAATCACATTGAAGGGAGGAGGCTCTAAATAGAGTTGGATAGGCATCAAAATCTGGCTCAAAGTTGGATTTTGTCAAACAAAATTGGGGAGAAGAAGACTCCCGATGGAGAAGAAGACTCCATTGGGAGTCTTCTTTCTTTCTTTGTTTTTTTTTTTCTGTGCCTTTTTTTTTTTCAATTGGGCCTACTTTAAAAGTCATGCTTCACCCATTAGGCTCTCCTTTAATTAGCTAGGGTATCACAATTTTTTTTTTCTTTTTATTAAGATATCTGTTCAAACAATTGTAATTTATCCTATAGCCATTTTTTATTGTATATTGATCTACCATAAGATAACTTTAAATTGTAGTCCAATGAGCAACTCAACTTACTATGCTATTTAGGTTGTAAGTATCTAAAAAAGCAAGTTTGCCCAAATTTGCAGCTTAAGATACATGTAGCTCCATCCATGAAGTCCTGTGGCATGACTACTCCTTGCCAAGCATTTAAAATAACATAGCTACTTTTATCAAGAGGTGCAACCAATGCCAGCAGCATGCCAACGTCCAGCATTAGCAAATAATTTCACAAACTTCGATCAGCTCTCCTTGACCTTTTACTAAGTGGAGAATGGACTTTTTTTGACATTTCTCATAGGCCATTAGGCAGAGAAAGTTTTTAATAATGGCCATCGACTACTTCACCAAGTGGGTGGAGACTAAACCACTAGTCTGGATTACTGAGAAGAATATCCGAGACTTCATTTGGAAGTTAACCATATGTTATTTTGCACTCTCTCGACTTATTATTATTGATAATGGGAAGTAATTTGTCAACTTCCACTATCGAGAGTTCTGCTACAACCTATATATTGATCATCAGTTCACTTCAGTTGTGCATTCTCAAGCTAACAAAGAGGCTGAAGTAACTGATAGAACAGTATTGTAAGGTCTAAAGTTGTGGCTAGATTAAGCCAAAGCATTACGGATGGATGACCTTTGTAGTATTCTCTGGGCCTATAGGACTACTCCTATAGGAGAAATACTCTTCAATATCTTCTTTCACATTAAAATGGTCATCCCTTTAGAGATCAGTCTACATTCTCATTAAATGAACTCCTTCGATTAGCACAAAAAAATTTTTTTTTGATGAAGATGAGCATAGAAATAATGAAGATCTCTAAGCCAACTTAGATCTCTTTGAAGAAATCAAAGAACGAGCTTGAATTTGGATGGCAGCCTACTAGTGATAAGTTACTCGATATTATAACTCTCAAGTGAAAGTCAAAATTTTCGATCGAAATATCTGGTGCTCGGAATGATCGAGATGAGCCAGTTTATGGAACATAGGAAGCTTGCACCCCATTGGGAAGGATCGTATCGAGCTTCTAAGGTAATACACCTCGAAACCTATCAATTGGAGCATTTGAATAGAACTCCCATATCTCGGACATGGAATTCAATCAACTTTTAGCCTTATTATTAGTAAGATATACCATCAAATTCATATAACTTGGCCTCTCAATGAAACTCTTTTCTTTTTGCAAGGATTTCTTTCAAGTATTTTAGTTTGAAAAAATGGCTTATAAACCAACCAAAGATCGGGCATGTCTCATAATGACCACCAATAGACATTCCCTAGTGCCAATAGGATGAGCCACCCAATGGATATGTGGATGCATCGCCTCTAGTTGTCATTCGAGCTATCCAATGGCTTTGGGATATCGGTACCCACATTAAAAGCCTCGATGTTCAATTGACCTATACAGGTGGGATGGTTCGAGCAATTTAGGCTTCTACACCTAAGTTTCAGTGACCTATTGACCTACATTGGTGGGAGGACTGAGTACCCTAGGCCCTCATGCTGAAAGCCTTGGTGTTTGACCAGCCTTGGCATCTGATTAGCCTCCTCAGTTAGCAAGACAACTTAAGCACTTTAAGCCCCCATGCCAAAGAGGCTCATCCACCAACCGACCTATATGGGTGGGACAGCCCGAGCACTTTCAGTTCTCGAGCAAAAGTCTCAAAGACCCAACTGACCAGCATAGGAAGAATAGTAGAAGCATGACTCTTGGCTCTTGTACCAAAAGCTTGGTGACTTATCTATCCTCTTTTGGATGAAAGAGTCCTAGCTAAAGCATCTTTCAAACCAGTAGCAATCTAGTATTTGAAGCATAGCTAGCTTTGAGATCAAAAACTTTCGACAAGCAAACACCAACTCCACACTTTAGTATAGCCCAACCAAGGCTAGGAACCAAGGCCCTGACAATCTTGCCATATCTGATTATTAAGACCAAACTTGGGGGGCAAGGCCTTGAAGACTACTTCAAAGGCAATCTGATGTTAGCTCAGAGCAGCAGATTAATCGAGCAATCGTTCAACAACATCATACATCATCGCAGAGCATATAGAAAACAAGTTCTTTTTATTAATTAGTTCTAAATATAAAGATGTTAGCTCAATGATCGAGCACATTTATAAAAAAAAAATTAAAAAGCCTAATCTATGGGTGGATCCGCTAGGGCAGCTATTAGGCAAATCATTGCACCTTGATTTCACCCCTAGCTAGAAGTAGCTCAAGGATGGCCGAATGTTTGCTAACTAGAATATTTAGAAAGAATCCAGCCTCCACCTCATGCTCCCTCTCCTCAACAAGCCCGAGGAGCTCATGGTGTAGACATCCACTGAGTTGCTACCTCCAAACACTTAGCTATCTCTCTCTCAAACCCAATTGAAGAATCACACTGCATTGATCGTGCGGCCCTCCTTTCGACCTTTGCTGCTCGTTGACAAGTAGCCTACAACTCTTCCAATAAGGCATTAACCTTTTGGTTTGCCCCCTTGATTGAAACTCTACCATCCTGAGCTCCACCTCTATCCCTGCCACCCTCCATCGAGTGGTTGCTGCCTTCTCCATGATCAGCTGGTTCCAAAGAGAGGCGAGCTCTGACTCAACTTCTACCATCTTCTTGAAGACTTCATCAATAGAAGCCTCCAGTGCTTCTAGCGCTCTGGCAACTAGTTTATGGGTGTGTAGCTCATAGTAACGATGATTGGTGACAAACCAACAAACTCAGGATGAAGGCAAAGATTATTCTACTTACCAATGTTCACTTTCTCGTCTATTTATAATACTCTCGGATGGTCGAGATTAGATGTCCTTTTTGATCCCTCACCATGCACCGAGCTCTTCAAGTTTCAAACAGTACAGATCTCCAATCAAAAGATATTCTTCAAGGATTTCTCCCCTGAAAGGTCATTACCTTAGGAATGGCCACTCCTATAAAGGAAACACGGCATCCTAAGCAAAGTTTGCGCTGGATGACGAGCCCAAATATTATCTCTTGGGATGACCTGATGAGCAAGTCTAACATCATCCATAAATTCTCGAGGTGAGACGATGACTAAGAAATAGTTCAAGATACACGATCCTTCTCACATTGCTACTAAAGGCCAAGCACACTCAAGCTCAACTCATCTTGTACCTATCACAAAATAGGAAGATCAGCTGATTCAAATAAATGTATGTTGGCTCAGGCACCAACCTATATATTGTTTACAATACATCACCAAACTGTTCTCGACGATCTAAGAGACTTATCAAATTTCTTGCTAACCACACAAGTCGGATTCCTTCGAGCAGTATACTTGGCACCAAAAAGCATGCAAAAAAAGAAAATATTTCACTTCATTGAGGAATAAGAAAATATTATTTCATTAAAAAGAAGAATTATAAGAGGGGATTAGAAAATGCTCATGACAAATGAGCTATAAAAGGCCCAAAACTAAGGGGCTACAAAAGTATACTCATGATGAATGAGCTATTGACTTGTCCTTCTTTCTTCCCCCTTTTCATCACTTCTGCTACATGATATAGAAAGGGTAACCAAATTAAAATCAATCTTTGGGAATAATGAAGCAAACTTGACTTGTAGAACTGGAAGCCTATCTCAAAGGAGACCATGCTAACATTTTGCACCTCATGGAGGAACTTTTTGGACTTTTTAAACTCTGTGATGATCTAGGTGGCCCTTTCAATAGTTTCAGTGGCCTTCTCTTGTGCTCTAGTAAGATCTTCCTCATCTATGTTGAGCTTATCCTTTCCTCGAGTATCTCTATCCATAGCTTGAGTGGCTCTCTCTACCTTTCTAGAAAGCTCCTCCTTAGCATGTGTCTCTCTACCATTTTCGCTCTACCTCAATAGCCCATAATGATGGCTTTCAAGTCACAGATGGTATAAGAAGTCTGCAAAACAAAGTGACCAAGTCAATAGAAGATGGACGAGCACCATTAGTGGTAACCGAGTTGCAACACTCACCTTAACCACTATGTTGTATGCTCTGTAAATAACCTCATCCACTATTATACTTTTGAGGAACTCTACATCTTAAGGAAGAATTTTCTCTTTATCATCTCGCTAGCAAGTTCGGGGGTATCGATCATGAAATCTATCTCTTAGTGACTACCTTAGAATGAATGTATTTGATTTAGGTTCCCAAGGTGGAGATGAAGGTTGTTGGAAAGTTGAAGCCCCTAGGGGTTGCTAGGAGGATGAACTTATTGGACGATGACTTGAAGTTGGCACAATTGGAATCTCAGTGCCCGAGAACAAAGATTGTGGACCAACATCCAATTCTAGAGCAATGGCCATTCGATCAACAATAGCCCATGATTCTACAAGCCTGGCAGGATCTGTGGATAACTTGACAAGTGCAATCTTTGGAACCCCGAGAAGGTTGCTAGTGTAAATGGCTGATCATAAAGTATGACTTCCTCCTTCTCCTGTGCCAAGCACATCTCATCAATCAAGCTCAACTCATCTTCTCTCGCCTTTCTCTATACCAAAGAATTGGCCTCTCCATGGCCGAACTTCTTCCTCTTATAAGAAGTACGCTTAGATTATTTGGGAATAAATTCATCTAGATCAAACTTCATTCCTGCACTACGTATGGATAGTTAAAATTATCGAAGAGAGTGACAGTCAACTTGGCCCGAATCCATTCAAGGTCATATTCCAGCAAGATGATTTCTACAACGTTCGGATCTAAAATAAACTCAAGTGGAGCCTTGCTGGATTGTCCGATCAGGAGATCCGTAACTAGCTATCTCTCGGTCTATAGACCTTTCCTCAAAAGCCTACATCAAAAAGATAGGCAAAGCAGGAAAAGGAAGGAATAAGAAAAGCAAAAGTACAGAAAGTCAAGAAGAGGATAAACCAAGAAATCAACAACCTACCAAAGATCTATTGGAAATGCAAGGCTTCAATGGAGACTCTGAAAACACACCAGTGGTTAATGATGGAGGCGAACAACAATAGCGATAGAGTTTGTGTTCTCGTTCTCCAGTGTTGATGGACAAAAAGCCAAAACTGGCAAAAAAATATTTGCTCCATGCCTTATATAGGATCCTGGAGAGTTCAGATCGATGTGGCCATTCAAAACTCATGACCTGATAATCAGGCACATGTTGGCTAGCTATTCGGCTACGACACATCATAAGGATTGCAGGAGGCAAAGCATCTAATCATTGTATTAAATTTCTATCATTTATGATGTCCCTTTGAGAAAGTGTAGATACTGGCACGTCTCTAATTAATGCAGTGCCCACAAAATTCTTGCACCAATCTCAAAAAGAAAGCTAAAGGGTATGACTCGCAATATGGCTCCATAGCTTAAACTCAGCATTCGACTTCACAGCTCGGTTTATGGCTTCACGGCTCATCTTAATTTGTGGCTCGATGTATGATACCATGTCTAGTCGTCTACATCATTCAACTTTCTTTACCCAAGCTGCTAGGGTACCTCGATCTCGAAAGAAGACAAGGGATACACCTTGGAATCGACAATCATAGCCTACCATGAATCTGTCATAGAGCCTTCACTTCAACCACTCAGTTCTCACTATGTGACTGCTCCAAAAAATACATGGAGATATCTAAATCTCCCACTACTCGGTTATAGTTGGCCTATAATGATAAAATAACCTCCTCGATTATGAGATATGCATCTCACAATGTTTTTCAAACATGTAAATGGTTATCCACAATGGCCTTCCTTGTACGTTCCAAGATTCCGATTACAATAGACTCTGACCCTCATCTATATAAGCCACTCCTGGGAGTCCTCTAGATAAGTCCAAATAAAGTCCAAATTGAATATTGATTGAGTAGAGAAAAGCTGAAACTCTAGTTTTAGGTTAAGGAAAGTCCTAAGATGGAACTATCTTGAACTCTCTCAGTGTTCTTTCCCATTTCTCTCTTGCAAGCTTATTGACATTCTCTCTACCCTTCACTCAGAATCTCCTCTATTATCCTTAGGTGACTGACTTAGATATTGGAGGCCATCTTCTATCAAAAAATCTCTAGCAAGTAGATTTTCCTTATCTTTGGCATTTCAGGATCGATTTCAGTATTAGAGCAAAGATCTAACGACCATCAATAACTTCTAGATCTTTGGCCAGCTATTTGAATCTTTTGACTACCCTTTTTTTGAATAAGGCTTATCAGTCTAAGTCAGACTAATCCTAAGTGGTAACAATGATAATCTAATTAATTTTATTTTATTATAATATTTAATGGTAATACTTATAGCAATTATATTTTAATTTTTCAAAAAATATTTAAAAAAATCTTTATCAGCGGATATACAGCCGTATTCAAAAAATATTAAGAATAAAGAACTCCATCCGCGGATGCATAGCCGTTGTTTCTTTTGTAATGACTGCTAACGGCCCTGAAGAAGGCTCCCGCAGCTCAGGTTTTTTCTTCCGCACGTGATCCGCGGCGTATCTTAACTTGTATCCGTACTAGCATCTCTCTTGGGAGGACAGTGGATGCTCTCTCACTCAACCCATTGTACCCAAAAAAAAAAAAAAAAAAGTGGGTGAGGTGGGGTCCCTTTCGACTTTGAAGACGTCATGCAAAAAGTCTTTCCCGCAAGTCTTTCATGTCCCCTCCAAATAATGAGGATTGTGATGATCCAAGATTACCAATTACTAATACTTGCTTTCCACGAAGCAAATCCCCTCCCTTCCCCCACCTTGTGAACCCATCGTTCCCCTCGACCCTGTGGAGGGAGCAAACTACCCGCACTTCCCAGTCCCCACCCTCCTTTCTTAACCCCAAGTCATTAAAATTTTCACATCAAACAAGGAAAAAAAAAATGATACTGATATTTATATTCCAAGTCTACGCAAAAAATTATGCAGTTGACAGTCCATATGCAACTCTTCTATTGCTTGTTGAATTGACATCATATAAACAACTGTGGAGGAGCAGTTTTAAAGCTATGTATTGCCAATGGTTTCACCAGATATGCAGTTCTAGTACTCCTGGATTCCTGTATTTGGCCTGCGTATGCATATCTGCTGCAGAAGTTGGCTTCCTATGAGCATTTTTCAATGTTGTTTCAATTCTTAACTCCTTTGCTGATGAGCTATGTGGTTCTGCCAACCAACCTTACTATGTTATTACAGTGATGTAATCAGATCTAGAAGTCTACCTTGTAAAGCGACTGCTTTTTGGTGTTTATTGGGCAGGCTCTGGCACATATGGATTTTGTAACTGTTGCTCCATTACCAGAGATGAAGCTCGCAGCTCCTCATCTTATTTTCTTTTTTTTAAAAAAAAGCTATGTGTCGGTTGAGTAACATTGCTCCGCAAAAATTTTGTGCTACCAAAGCATTTCTTTTGAAGGAGAGAGCATTGAATCCATGATGGGTGGTTACAAAAGAGAAAGAAAAAGTAAATAGCTCCTATGGAATAGGTACATCTGCCCCTGCTTTACTCCATTTATTTCTGAACTCAACGCTCCATGATTCTCTATCATGGTGTGCTATAGTAAAGAAAAAGGCAGAGGAAAGCTTCTTAACCTTCGCCTAGTTTACTAAAATTCGGAAAATGAAAGCACTCCGGGTCCTATCTACCTTATATTGAATAGGGTGCAAAACAAGCTGATCACTGTCAAGCTATATAAACAGCAAATATTCAAGCTTGGTTTGCTTGAACAAGCTTAAAGAAACCATTATCAAGCCAATCCTCAGCTGCTCAAAAGAAGAAAAACGAAAAACCAATGCCTAGCTTTTGCTTATTTTCCGTGTTATAAAAGCCCAATTTTAATGTTAACAAATAAATTTCTGACATCAAAAAGAAATATGAATTGAGCTTCTCTTCAAAAGAAGAATGTATCTGCTCATCTCAAGTTCAGAATTAGATGGACTAATCTTCCCTCAAGGGGAGAATGTATCTACTCATCTCAACTTCCAAATTAATAATTGGATATTCAAATTAAAGATCACACCTCTCGCTTTGGAATACTCCAAATTTTAAATAACTGAAAGTTATGTGCGTGGGTGTAGAAGAATCCAGAATTTTTAAAACTCTATCATAATAAGAGTTCTACATTTTCTAGAATCCAAATTCATAATCATATACTAGTTATAACAAAATTTAAAATTTTATTTTAATAAAAATATTTCATTGCAAATCAATCTTAAAGAATCGCATAAAAAGAGATATTCGTATACAAATTAAAATTTTATTCAGATCAAGAACATAGCATAAAAAATTAAAAAAAAATATTATAACAAAATGAATCTTGGAACGCTTTGAGACATATTAGTGCATAATATTGATGTTTAAATTTTTCTAAATGTGCTCCTTGGATGACCATAGCACGCGGAAACATTTGTCTGTTCCTAATTTTCCAATGTGGAGACAAGAAAGGACGGGAAGAGACTACGAAGACTTTGTTACCCCGCGCTTTCGAAGACTCTGCAAAGATATTGCAGAGATATCACGCGGAGAACGCGCGTTTTTGAAGACATTGCAGAGGTATCGCGCGGTGAAGGCTTTAATGTGCAGTCCGAGCGCTGGGAACTTATACATAGAAGGAGAAATGAGAGGAGAAAAATCATCCACGTACAAGTACTCAAATAAGAAATAACTTCTCCAAAGATGGCAAATCACTTGCACTACACTGCTGTTTGTGGTGGTGCTTGTCACAACTTCTCTTGGATACACAATGGCTATTACGTTCCGCTTGCCTGCTGGGATCAACGAGTTCGTGTTCAAGCGGGGAGAGCAACGAATCTTGGAAAAAGCCGACACCGTGATGGGTTTTTTTTCTTTTTTCTTTTAATTCCTTGATTTCTTTTCTGCGTTTCGAGTACGTCATAAACCAATTTCTTTGGCAGAATTCATGAGGCCGGTGGTGCGAGATGTTCGTAAACTGAGCAATCGAGATTACCGAAACTGCTTCGTCAGGACAACCGCGCACGTGCGGAGGCTGCAGCCCAACACGACGCAGGTGAAGCTACTGAAAGAAGGGATGAGCTTCTTCATCCTGCAATCGAGAGATCTCTGCCTGCAGGGAGCTAAGACTGCTGTCCATATTTACGGACATATGATCCAAAACCCACCACCAGCCCTGCGTGGACGCTGAATGAACCCTTGGCCCTCCTACTTGTGCTTCTCGTTAATCTTCGGCTGCGGCTGCGTGCGCTGCCGTCTGATATATATGATGCTATTATCTGTGTTTTTAAATTGTCGGTCCGAAGTACTGTTGCTTGTTGTCTTGGGCTCCGTTGACATGAACCGTGTGTTTTGAACTGTCTTGGCCAAATAATCGGACATGATGTTATTTTGCATGTCTAAATGACATTGTGTAGTACTTTCCTTTGACTAATTTTAAACAGAAGTTTCTATCTATTACGCACTGATCATGTGCATTATTGAGTTTGAGATAAAGGGAAGAAAATACAGGCGCTGTGGACCACTTTGCGCCGAAGAAAAACAAAAAACTCCTCCTTCCCGAAAGCTTGGGATGAAACTATTTTGGCCGTATACTGGCAAATGTGGTTGCAAATAAATTTACGAGCGGTTCTTAAAATGAAGACTTCACATAATTCCATATACTTCCCAAAGCTTTATTAAATTTTTTGGATGTGGTATTGTCTTTGCTCTTGGAGGTGGATTGGACAGAACACCCTCGCCAGGAAGAACAAGGCTTTAATAACACCCATCAATTGACTGAAAAGTCCTGTAATTTAATTGCTTTTTTTCCTCGTATTCCTTTCTCACTCTTCTTTGCATTCTTTTACCTTTTCAGTTATGCCGGGGAAAGCTCCTTCCTCCACTTGCAGGAGAGAGAGAGAGAGAGAGAGGCAAGTTCTGTAGAAGGACAAAATAAAAACACTTTTTAGGTTTTTTTGTTTTTTTTCAATTGTTTTTCCACTGTTGCATTTTTCTGTCCCTCGCAAGGGAAAACATTTTGGAGTAGAGGACTCGAGACGATGATGTGGGCCTGATAGCATGTGCCATTTTTTTGTCGGTCTCTTTCGTTCTTGCTCGAGGAGAATCTCGCGCGTATGAAATTTACTAGGATCGCATTCTTATGGAATATTACTCAAGCAACACCGTCTAATAGTGGTGGGGCATGACCATACTATGACATTTGCTTTTTAAAATAATTTTCTCTTGTAACTTTTAGGAGCAATTTGGAGCTCTATTGTTTAAGTTACACTGAATTTACCTCACGTTGCAATTTAAGTTATAGTAATTGACTTATAACAAAGCTTATTTATTTTATTTAAAAAAAATTATGAAAAATAGAGTATCTTTAACAGTCATTTCATTGAACATCTTTCAAATAGATGACAAGTTGGAGCACTTGATGTACATGATGTGTAGAGATAAGAATGCTTTAGACTAAGAGACCAGTATCGAAGCCATTGACGGTGAGGGCACTACAGTAAAAATGGTAAAAGGCGATACTATAAAAGATATTTTACGACGCTAATAAGCATCGAAAATAAGCTTTACGACGCTTCAAAAAGCATCGCGAAAGCGTCGCCTATGTAAAAATGGAGACGAAAAGCACCGACGCTTTTTAAAAACATCGCAATATTTTCTAACGATGCTTTAAAACATTGTAAAATTAAAATTTAGCGGCACTTTTTAGCATCGTTAATGACAATGCATCCTCCACCTTTTTCGAAGATACTTTTCAAAGCGTCGGCAGTTAAAGTCACTAGTGACACTTATAAGTATCGTTAAACAGTCTATTAATGACACTTATAAGTGTCATTACTTTTTTTTACAGAAAAAAAATATACATATTTTATATACAAAAAAAAATACATACATTCTTGTATAAAATTATATCAATTATTCAAACATAAACCTGTACAATCACCATCATTCACACCAAAAGCAAACTTTAATAGTAAATTTAACCAAACCAAAAGACATTGTTTTATATAAATAAAAATAAAGTACTAATCGTCCATTACTATCAAGAGTAATATAAATAAATATAAGACTACAATAAAAATAAAATGACGTCAATCTGCAGGCAGATGGTCGTCGCTATCTTCACGTGACGTGCCACCATCTCGACGGGTGCTTGATGTGCCAAGAGCCTACAAGAAACATATGAAAAGCTTGATTTGCATATCTATAAATAAAAATATATAGATCATTAAATTAATATAAAAATATATATTTAATAATATGTGTTTACCTAAGATGGGCCATACATCTCTAATAAAGATGTAAGCCGATCCATCTGTCCCCTCATGGCCTGCATCTCGGCATGGCTCTGTCGCATCTCCTCTATCTTAGCGGCACGATTCTGTCTAATCTTCTGTATCTCCACCTCGAGTCTGCAAACGCATAAATCTTGAGCATCTACTGCAGCATACTGCGTATATCTACTAACCTCAGATAATTGAGTGGGGGTGACTTCTACTCCATAACCCCTCATTCGGCAGTAGCGCTCTGGTCCCATCAACTCTGTGAATACCTCGGTCTCGATACGGCTCTGCTGCGTAGATGCTGCAGACTCGTCATCATGCTCCGCAATGAGAGATGTAGCCCTCTCCTGTATTTATTTTGAAAACAAGAGTTATACATTAATAGCTAACAAAATTAAATTAAAATCAATGCAAAAAATAGAATATTAATAATGCCGTACATATAAATCTCTCGACTCATCTCGAACAAAAGTACCATCCTGATGAGTATGAGTCATCCGGTAAAACTCCACTTTATTGGGTTTCCTCCCATGCTCATCCACCTACACAAATAATTTTAATTTTAAGCAAACAGTTATAATAATTTAAAAAAATATATGAGTATCATGATACAGACATGGTCCACGATACATAATGATATTAGTTATATAAATATTTCAACATAAAAATTAGAAGTTAATTATGAAAGTTTAAGGAACATACAAACTCCTATCGAAGTCGTGCATAACTCTTCGACCCCGATGTATGAGGAACAGACTGAGCTGCTCATGCAGCTCTACCAATAGCAGAATAAGTCTGTAAAATAAAGTAAAGAACTTGTTATATGTATAATATATAATATATAATATAAATTAATATTTTTATAAAATATTTAAAAAAAAAATAATGAGCAGATAATATACCTGTGCCCTCTCGGAGAACCAATAATGAACCAACTCCATCCACTGATGAGGGAGTACATCAGGAGGACAATTCCTAGCAACCTCTTCCTCTGTCATACCCTGTCTCATATAGTCCCTCTTCAATTGTGCTCTATATTCTTTTCATTTACAGTTGAGAGACTTCATTACAAAATCATGAGTGGATGGAGGGAGAACAAACTTGCTCTATAAAAAAAAATTAAATAAAATAAATTATATAAGTGATTAACAATTAATATACAGTATGAACATCAATTCATTATCTCTATAACTCGGAGGAGCTCAACTTTGTACGTTGGAAGCATGTCATTCCATTTTGCATAGCCCAATGGACATAGCTGAGGCCTCCGAGCAACGGTCCCCAAAAATGAAGTCAATAAGCAGGCAGCTTTCTTAATTGACTGACCTAGTTGATTGTACTTCACAATAATTCTCTCGCCCTCACGTATCTGTCATACATCTCGTACTACTGTAGATCCACATCTAGGGCATACTCTCCCAGATCCGTCTGCAAAAAATACATAAAAGTAACTATATCATAAACATACATAAAATAAAATAAAAATAAAATTACATGAAAGACAATATATACCCTGCACGTGTATCTCATCATCTGGCTGATGAACAGGAGGATCGTGCTATGCTGATGATGAAGAAGGACAGGGCTCGGAATGCTGTGCAGCTGAACTTGCCTCAGGCTGCTGTGCTGAAGAAGACGTATCGGTCTCTGTCTATGAAAACTGAAACTGCACACCAGCATATCGTTCCCTGCGACGCATGATGTCACCTAGCATTTGTATAAATAAAAGGTAGAATCAGTTAATATATGGAGTAAAATAATATAATAATTAATATAAATTATATACATCATAAATAATTATTACCAGAATAATCAAGCAGTAGTATTTTCTTCAAATTCTGTCCTAACCAACATCGTCGTAGCATTTAAATCATCAGCTGGCACAAAATTGTAGGGCATACATTATGTATAAGTGTCATCGTCATCATCCTCCACTTGGTTTCTCATATCATATAAGTCTCTAGGTTTTGTTTTGATGACAGTAAACCAATCTTTATCTTTTGCATCTTGTACATAAAATACTTGACGAGCTTGAGATGAAAAAATGAATGGGTCATCCTTCAATAACACACTAGTGTGTATCAACCTTGAAAAATTTACAAATGTAAATCCATTTGCATCTTGTTTCAAATCCCTTGGTGAGTTTATGTCTACCCAATCACATCTAAACAATACTACTTTAAATTTTTCATAATAATCCAACTCATAGATATCTTTAAGTGCACCATAATAGAATTTTTCATCTGCTTCCACCATAACACCGCTATTCTATATTTTTCTAAATTTCTCCCATTCTCTAGTATGAAATTTAAAACCATTAATTATGAAACCGTTATATCTATTCACAATCTTATTAGATCCTCGAGCAAGAGCTATTAGTTCATCTGAATTATTTGTCTCCATCATCTTTGATATCTAAAAAAAATGATATGACGAAGTACTGTTGAGTTATCTGATATTAAATATGTATCAAAAATTAATGTATCTCACAATTAAATATAAATCACACCTGATTCGAAAGCCACATAGGGAATAAATCGACCAACCATCGCTGTTCAATTCTTGCATTAGGATAAATGTTATGATTGGCTCATCTCTGATAAATTAAAAATTCACTGTATAAAATATAAATATATCATTTAGAATATTATATCTAATATAAAATTTAAATCTTGATGTCATGCCTTAAATATATTAACCTGCGATGGTCAGATATTATGTCACTATGAAGTAACACATAACGATGTGCTTGTGCTAAGAATTTTTGATCAAGTACAATACTTTCAGCTCTTCCCAAGAATTTTCCGGCAGTTAAGAACTTATACAGTTCTGCATTCTCCACAAAGTCATTATGTCATTGAGGTCGACTAAAAATAGTCTCTACATCTTGAAGATATTTTGAACAAAATGTCAAACATTCATCCACAATATATCCTTCAGCAATCGAGCCCTCGGGATAGGCTCTATTTCACACATAATCTTTAAGACGCACAAGATACCTTCAAAAATTAAATATTTATTAAAATATCAATATGCTGTTGTTTCTAATAAAATTATCAAAAGATTTAAGGTTTGCAGTAATACCTCTCAATAGGATATATCCATCTATAATGTACCGGTCCACCAACTTTAACTTCTGAAGCTAGGTGAATGAGCAGATGTACCATAATAGTAAAAAATTAGGAGGAAAAATCTTTTCCATCTGGCAAAGTGTAATTGCAATATCGGATTCTAACTGATCAAGTTTCTGAGGATCAATAACTTTTGAACATAATGCCTTAAAGAATGACGATAATCGAAGTACAATTGCAACAACTTATTTCGACAATGACGATCTTAAAACTATTGAAAAAATATCTTGTATTAATATGTGACCATCATGACTTTTAAGATTTGAAAGTTTTCGATCCTTTAGATGCACACATCGTGAAATATTTGATGCATATCCATCAGGTACCTTGATACTTTTCAAAACTTCCAAAAAATTATCCTTTTCTCGAGCAGACATTGTGTAACATGCAGGAGGCACATAAATTCTATCATTAGCAAGTATTTTAGGATGAAGCTCCTGTCGGATATCCATTTCTTTTAAATCAAGATGTGCCTTCATGTTATCTTTGCTCTTTCCATCAAGGTTTAAAAATATTTCAAGTAAATTATCACAAACATTCTTCTCTATATGCATGACATCAAGATTGTGCCGAATAAGATTATGTTTCCAATAAGGTAAGTCCAAAAAGATACTTCATTTTTTCTAATAAATGTTTACTGGACTGTTGTGTAGATGCTATCTGTGTGTCTTCCTCATTTTCATCCTCAAAATAATTATCTGGATCTTGAAACACCTCTGCATCTATAGTACTAATACTGACTTCCTCTGGTAACCCTTCGTGCATTGAGCTTTCAACATCATCCCTTTCTATTTTTTTAGAGGACTTTGAGTACTTATCATAGCTGTAATTGATGCCATCTATTTGTCTATGAACATCAGTTTCAGAAGGTGGAATAGGGGCACATCCTAATTCTATAGTACCATCAAACAAATCTTTCTGAAATCGAAACGGATGATTTGCTTCCAACCATCGACGATGTCCCATGTAACAAAATTTACCTCCATATTTTAACCAAATTGAATGTGTTGAATCTCCACAACAAGAACATGCGACCCGTCCCTTTGTACTCCAGCCAGATAAATTGGCATATACTGAAAAATCATTAATAGTCTATAACAAAGCTGTCCGTAGTTTAAATGTTTGGCCGTTGGAAGCATCAAATGCATCAATACCCTCCCACAACTGTTTCAATTCCTCTATTAAAGGCTATAGAAAAATATCAATATCATTGCCTAGACCCTTATCTCCTGGAATAACCATTGACAAGATAAGTGATGATTGTTTCATACACATCTACGGTGGCAAATTGTAAGGTATCAAAATGACTGGCCAAGTGCTGTAGGTAGAACTCAGGGTCCGAAATAGATTGAAGCTATCAGAAGCTAAGCCAAACCTAACACTGTGAACATCAGAGGCAAAATCAGGATGCCTATCATCAAATGCTTTCCATTGAAGACTATCTGCTGGATGTCTCAACATTCCATCCTTTGTACGTCCTTCATCATGCCATCTCATTGATGAAGCTGTTTTTGATGATGCATAAATCCTTTTCAATCTAGGTATAAGAGGAAAGTAATGCAATACCTTCGTCGGTTTTTTTTTACTCCACGTTGCATCCAATTTATTCAGTACATCATCTCGATCTTCTTTTTGTGTTATCCATCTGAAAGATCCACATACATTGCATGACTCTTGATTAGCATTTTCACCCTGATATAACATATAATCTTTCGGATAACTATGAATCTTTTCGTATCCAAGATCCAATTCCTTTACTACTTTCTTGGCTTCATAATACGATGGTGGTAAACGAGTGCTTTCTGAAAATACATCCTTTAATAACTTGAGCAGCATGGTAAAACTCTTCCCAGACCATCCATTCAAATATTTTAAATAAAATAAATGTACAAGAAAAGAAATCTTAGAAAATATCGTACAATCCGGATATAATTCTTCATCTACATCTTTTATTAAGGTGTGATAACGAGCTGTCTCATCATTAGATGTATGTATAGGCTCCTCAATATGCATATATTTTGTATGCGTACATCCATCAAACATCCCAACTGTTTCTTGTATACTACTAGATTCTCCTAAATTTTGAACACCAAGTCCAAAAGCATCTGTGATCAAACCCCTTATATCATCATCTCTTGCAGAATTGTCTTGTAGGCTAGTGAGTCCAAAATGAGTCAGGGGTTGGTTACATGATGATGGCAACATAGATTCTTCATGAAAAATTCAGTCGGTATAACCTCTTAAAAAATCATTCCATACCAAATATTCTTCAACAATTTGTGAATCTAAAGAAGAACTATTTACACATTTCTGACATTGACATAAAATCTTTTCATTCAAACTACTTTTCTCCACACCAAATTTAATGATGTCATGAACTTCATCTAAATATTCTTTACTATTTTTTGATTTATTTATCCAACTTTTGTCCATTGTAGGATAAAAATGACCGAACTTGCAACTTATCTAAAAATAAAAAAAATTATACAATCTATATTAATGCAATGAGTAAAAAATATCAGTCATTTCATAAAATCCAAAAAAATAACAGCTATTGTAGTTCATTATATAACTTGAAGACTCAAAAATACATCTAGATATGATAAGGTTTGCATAGTAAATGCTTGCTATCATCAACTAATAGGTAAAGAAGGTCCTATCCTATTCAGAAAATGCATTAATTCTATAGGTCAATTACGGTAATCAAATGATATGCAACAAGAGCCGAAAAAAATTTCGACAGTATTTTTTCTTAATTTTTCCGTATAGGGAGAACAAAAAAAAAATACCATCCAAAATTTTTTCTGAACCCTCAGCATACCATTTAATTATTGTAATGACCTATAAAATTACTCATATTTTTCAAACTGTCCATATTGGACAATCAATTGACAAATATACATAATTCTTTTATCCGTACAAAAATAAATAAATGTACGAATACAATAGAATATGTACATTAATCAAAAGATGGGTCTATGGTTCTATGCAATGTAATTTTTTTTAAAATTAATTCATAATTAATATTGCCTGACATCTTTTATCGGCCTGAGCGCGTAGGGCTGGATGCCTTCGGCGCCAACTGGGACTAAAGACCCGAGCGCGCAAGGCCGAGACCCAAGTCTTGTGCATGTTAATTAAATATTGTGCACTGTGTCATAAACTTTTAACAACTAAATTAGATAATTATTCGATGGCAACCAAATAACAAAAGAATCAACAAAGATATACTCTTAACAAATAATTTTTTTTGTGTCAGTTAATCACATCTTCAAAGAGTATTTCTAAGTTATCATTATGAAAAATAAAGATGAGATACAAATTAATATCGAGCTACTAATGTATACTTTCAACCAGTATTAATTTTTATCTTGTGTCAGCTAGTCACATTTTCAAAAAGTATTTCTAAGTTAGCTGTATGAAATATTAAAGACAATATACAATGTAATACCTAATAATTTATCATAAATTGCTAAATCAGCATTTGTGCACATAATGGGTGCCTTGAAGCATTTTGCCACCTCAATTATCCAACTAATTCTATCCTAATTTCCTGTATGTCATGCTTAATCATTTATGCTTTTGCAACTCTATTTTATCTTCTTCTGGCTTGGAAAGGATGCAGTGTTTTCCAAGCAGTAAGTTATGATGTGCTTCAGTTTAATCTTTTGTCAACAGCTGTTTCATAATTAACTATTGAAATCTCCAAGGCTGTTACCTTCAGGCTCCTTTCAAATCTCAGTGATGATGTTAACACATTTATACTTGGATGGGGCCTCATCATGGGCTGCACTATTTAATGCTTATTTGTAATCTGTTGAGATGTTTCGTATTCATATGGTTTCCTCATGACAGGTTTCTCAAAGTTGTCCTATGTGTCTCTGCAGGGTGTTTGTGGTGCTGATACATTTAGCAGTAGCTCAATTATTATGGCTATTAAGAAAATAGTAGCCAAAGATGGACCTCGAGCTTTAATACAAGGTCTGAAGCCCAGAGTTCTGTTCCACGCTCCAGCTGCTGCCATTTGTTGGTCCACATATGAAGCCATGAAAAGTTTCCTCCAACGTGGTTCTCGTGAGACATCTCTACCTAGACAATCTTGAACTCTTACGCTTCACTTCCACCCACAAATAGTCCCTGACTATAATGAAGATTACACAGGTTTGTCCCTGGCAACAAAGGCCATCCATCCACAGTTCCGGGTCATATGCATGACTTAGCACTCAAGCAACATAGCATGCCTATCAGCTTAGCATCACCAGGCATCAATGCTGGTAAAACAAACTAGTTATAAAAGATTCCAGGCTCACAATGTTACATGCACTTCAACAAAGAAACGAGATAAGTCTCAATTCTAAGGTGAGGAGTTAAACTCCATCGGTATAATATAATTTAGCTAGTTGAGACTATCTTCCAAGAACCATGGCAGATTTAACCATGTCATATTGTACTTGCTAACACCGGAATGGGACTGATTATTATCCAGCTGCAACCAGCATCCAACATTGCTGAATCAAAAGCACGATTATTAAATTAAGCTACCATCACCAAGTTCTTATTAAAAACCAGACTTCTCAATGAACTCCCACCAATTCAAATTCAACAGACCTAACAGGAACCACAACTATAGGGCCCTGACATGCAACCAACATCTACACTCCTCTAAAAAGGAAGTCAAGCCAAAGGCCACTAATAGAAAGAGGCATGATAACTAAGCACAATATACTTAAAATTCATTCTGCTTATGGCTAACTTAACAACCTCATCACATCCATATCAACAATAAAACGTTCATAAAGTTCTCTAGAGCCTATCAATATAGATACAGAAAATATTCAATTTCATCTGTGGAAACCAAAACACCAAAGGGTGGTATAAAATTGTCGATCGTTTGTTGCCTCAATATATTATTGGGTTTTACCAATAATCTGTCATTGAAGTATACTTCATTGCTGAAATATGAATTAACGCTGCCACAGAAGTAAAACACATCATCTGTGGTCTACTGGGCTATCACTATATCAGATATTCAGATCCCTATTGGTGTATATTTTGGACCCACAACCACAAGCATATATGCCTCGCTTTTGTCTACTGATGCAGGATTGAGACATTATTGGATATGAGTACCCGGAGTTAAAACAGCAAATTTGCTTCCTTAAAAACAAACTCCCTGTTGAAAGGAGCAGCAAAAAAACTCCCTTTCTTATCTAAATAATAGTTCTAAAGCCGAGGGATGCATAAACCAGAAAAACTAGCCGTAAAAAGGAAAAAAAATATGACTCATCTGAGTTACTTTTTGGGCCTACGAAGACGGCCACCGGGAGGAGGAAGGGGAGGAGGGCCAGTGAGGTGGCTTCGAGAAGGGCGGACGGCGTACGGTATGGACGGCATGGGTGCGGCGTGGATGGACGCGGCAGCAGAGGAGAGCGGCGGACGGCTGTGCAGCATGGACGGCGGGTGCGGCACCGGCGGCAGAGAATCGGTGGAGATGGGGGTCGGCGGAGATGGAGGAATGGGTGGGAGGGGGCAGCTGTAGATAGATTAGGGCACGGGAGAATGGGGGTATTAATCGAACCTAACGATGCTTTTTAACGTCGTTAAATAATGACGCAAAAAAGCATCGGTATTTTTTTTATTTAACGACGCTTTTGTTAAAAGCGTCGGCGTTGAAAATGCTAAAATTTTACGACGTTTTTAAGCGTCGTTGAAACACGATGCTTTTTAAAAGCGTCGGCAGGTCAGCGCAACCTGCCAATGCTTTCAAAAAGCGTCGGCAAAAAATAGTGGCTAACTCACCCTTTTTTTTTGTAGTGGGGCTTGGGCATGAACCTGCATGCTGTGGTGAGGGAGCGGGTGGCATTATATTCTTCAAAGAAAGTAGAGAAAGTAAAGAAGATGATGGAGTAGTGTGTTGCAATGGAGGAGGATGGCATGGTGAAGTTCAAGATAGAGGATGCAACCTTGGCCCTTTCGAAAGTGATAGGGGCAGCGATGGCTCGAAGGTGGCGATGAGGAGGAACTTGAGAACATGAGGGAGGGGGAGTATCACACCCTCGATCCAGAATTTAAATCAAAATAAAATTTGAAGAATGTGAACAACCATCGCATACATACAGAGTACTGACCCTATAGGCATGTAAGACTTCCAACCTTGCAAAATATTTAGTATACTAATATCCAAAATGGCATGCTCCAGGCAATGGTAATAACAGAACAACTAACCATTTTCTTTCTTAATTTTAATTTTAACTTTATAATAATCCATATCAGTTTTACATAACATTATTAAGTACAACTATTCCAAAATAATCATCTTTTACAGACCGATCTTGCCTCTATACAGAAATCCCAAAATATCAAGGTCTGATCCCCAAAAATAGTTCCTGAATCTGAAAATCGTGGATAAAAATTTATGAGCTTCACAGCTCAATAAGTAACAGCTACATCTATAAAATAGATCTAAATCATAATGATATACAACTCAAATAGATCATAATCATATATGCTCTTGATTTTGCCTTTGTTGCCCATATTATATATGAATATATATAAATAGCCAAATAACCATTAGTTGGCACCCAAAGGGCTTGTTCTTAATTCAAATTTTGATATTTCTCAAATAATAATAAGTGTGTGTGTATATATAGAGAGAGAGAGGGGTAGGTTGAGCTACATTCCAATAAATCTATACTTAGATCTAGTCAGATCTATATTGAATGTTGGGGCTCCTATATTGATGATTGAAGCCATTAGATATAATCTACTATTTTTAAACTTCTTAAACATCAAAAAATTATATAATTTAGAGATCTTTTGTGTAAACATCAAGAGGTCAAAAAATTGGATAGTTTCAATAAAGTGAAACAATACGTACTCTTTTAACTACTTGATGCATGGGCTAAAAGTCTCTACCTCACTTGATTTTGATGTTTAAGCAGTTTAAAAATATTAGACTATATCCAATGGCTCGAGTCACCAATACTAGACCTTTATCATCCAATATAGATTTGGCCAGTTTTAATGTTTATTATGTAAAGACCTGTAAAACAGCACACTACATGGAGTAAATTGATCGTGCCAATTCAAGATCTAAAATAAACACCAAATAAAAAAATATTCATATAAAATTATTAAAAAATAATTATAAAAGAAAAAAATATTGAGAGAGAATCAAATTTATTCAAAGGAGAATAAAGATAAAAATCTCACAAAGATACCTCACGAAAAAGACTCCACATGCACAAATAATCTCTCCTGTCTCTTTCTTCCCACACAATTTTTCTACCATCTTCTACACCATTCTCACGTATCAAGATAATATCAAAGGTCCCTCTAAATATTTATCAAAAGAAAAAGTCCCTTTAAATAGAGTACCATATGGGTTAGAGTTTGACTCCTACTTGAAGTCATAAACCAAAGATCCATTGGAACACAAATTCTAATAATCCATAAAAAAAAATAATTAAATAGAGTAACATCAAAAATAGAATTCTAAAGTCAATAAAACTAATGACCAACTAAAAATAAAATCTTAATAATATTGAATTGAAACTTTGAAATGAATCTCACACTATAAAAAAAGAGAGTTTTTACGATGAATTTATTTGCGATAAAAATATTTTTTATCGTCAATAAAGATATTTATGATGAAAAATTATTTTAGTCGCTAATAAAGAAATATTTATGATAAAAATTATTTTTTATCACAAATAGCTCCATATTTATAATGAAAAAAATTTTATCGTAAATACCTATTATTTATGATAAAAATAATCATCATAAATAATAAAATATTTATTTTAATTTTATATTTTTAAATATTCATAATGAAAATATTTTCATCATAAATAATGTTAGTATTTGTGATGAAAATATATTTTTCATCAAAAATAAATGTTATTTACGATGAAATATTTTTGTCATTAATATTTAAAAAAAATAAAAAATTTAAAAATTATATATTATTTATGATAAAAATATTACATCATAAATAATGAGTATTAGTGATGAAAACTAAACTTCATCGCAAATAACAAATTATGTATGATGAAAAAATTTTATCGTTAATATTTGAAAGAAAATAAAAAATTTTAAAAATTTATAAACTACAAATTATTAGCGATAAAAATATTACGTCGTAAATACTTGAGTATTTGCGATGAAAATCTGCTTTCTATCGTAAATAATCTACTATTTATGATAAATAATTTTCATCACTAATATTTAAAAAAAATAAAAAAAAATTAAAAATTTAAAAATTTAAAAATTATAGATTATTTATGATAAAAATATTACATCATAAATAATCGATATTTACGATGAAAAGTAGCTTTTCGTTGCAAATACTAATCATTTACGACAAAAATTTTTTGTCACTAATAGATGAAAAAATTAAAAAATTTTAAAAAATTAAAAACTACAAATTATTAGTGATAAAAAAAATTTTCTGTCATAAATAGTCAATTATTTTTGATGAAAATATTTTCATTGTTAATATTTCTAAAAAATAAAAAATATAAAAATTATAAATTATTTATGATAAAAATATTGCATCGTAAGTAACTTAGTGTTTACAACGAAAACATATTTTCTATCATAAATAGTCTATTATTTATGATGAAAAAAATTAAAAGTTGATCATTATTTGCGACAATACTTTTCATCTCTAAGTTTCTCTGAATCTGTCTCGTTACTCAATTTTGTATAGGTTATTGGTTCTATGGACTGACCAAAGATCATAAAGTACAAAGGCCTTGAATCTGCCCAAGAACATAGAAAAGAGATGATACTGGATTTTTATACATTAAAATATAATTTATAAAAAGGTTATTCATATGGTACTTGACCTTTATAAAGAATAAAACTTTATCAACTTCCAATTATATAAAGAATAAAACTTTATCAACTGTTCGATGGACTAAATTATGTCATATACTTCTAAACTATATGTGAAAGGCCTTTGCTGGGTCCTTCAGTATTATTTTTTCAGAGTGCATTCATGGCCTTAATTGGTATGCGATAATTGTTGGTCGCAGATAATCTAGAACTAACTGAACTCTTAGAATTACTATCTAGTTTAAGATTTATCCTAAGATTGACATATTCTTGAACAGGTATTATCTTTTCTACTATGCTCCTTTTACATCAGATCTCAAGGATCTTAGCTGCTCGTAGATTAAATTTAATTTCGGATATCCATTCAAATCTTTCGATCAACTCATAATAGTATTGTCACTAAAAAAATAAATCTAATCAGTTATATTTTTTTAATTATAAATTATATTTAATTATTAGTTAACATTTGCAATTCATCAGTAGGAAAATGCTTCTTATCCGACGGTACATGATACGTAATTTTTTTGCATACGTAAATCTTTTATGTACATAATTTTTTTAGAAAAAAAATCATAAATTAACTATTTATATAAATTTTTTATTAATATTTAATTTTTCATCATGAATATTTTTTTAATATCATTTTTTGTTGTTAAATTTTTTGGATAGAAAATTTTTTTAGTGAAAAAAAATCTAAAATTGATTTTTTTATGAAATTATTATTGGAAATTTTTTTTGCAAAAATTATTTCCAATGAAAACTATATTTACATTGCTAATAAGATTATTAACGACTAAAATTTAGTTTTCATCTCAAATAATTTTCTTTACGAAATTTTTTAAGATGAAAAAAAAATTTAGTGAAGAATTTTTTTTTGGATAGAATTATTGATGATGAAATTTTAGTTTTCATTGTTAATAAGATTATTAATAATGAATATTTTTTATCACAAATATATTTTTTATTTTTTGACTGAATTATTAGTGACGAAAATTATTTTTCATCGCTAATAACCTAATTAACGATGCAAAGCTTTTCATCGTAAATCATTTTTTTTTGTGAGAAAATTTTTTTAGCAAAAAAATGGGGTAATTTTTTTTTGACGGGAATTATTAGTGACAAAAATTATTTTCTGTCATTAATAGTCTTGTTAACGACAAAATATTTTTTTCATCATAAATTATTTTTTTGGTACAAAATTTTTTTTACTAAATTTTTTTTTCTAAATTATTAGCGATGAAAATTAATTATTATTGATAAAAATTTACGTCGCTAATAGTTCACATCCCATCAAGTCCCATCGCGAAACCCATTTTCTTCCCCTCCCCCCTCTCCGTTTCGTGTGAAACCTGTTCCCCCTCCCCCTCTCTGCTCTCCCCCCTCTCGCCGTCGCCGCATCTCATCACCGCATCCGCCACCGTCTGTGTCCGTCCGTCGCTGGAGGTAAGGATTTGTGTTTTTTTTTAAGTGTTTTCTCAGGCCACCGGGGGGCCGGTGGGGATGGGGCCAGGCCGGGCTGGCGGAGATGGGTCGGGTCAGGCTGGGCTGGGCCGATGGTGACTGTGATCGGGCCGACAGTGATCGATTTATTTTTTTTTTGGTGTTTTCTCAGGCCATCGGGGGGCCAGTGGGGATGGGGTCGGGTCGGACCGGGCTGGCGGTGACTATGATCAAGCCGGTAGGGATGGGGTCTGGGGCCGGAGAGGGAGGAAGGGAAGAGAGAAAAGAGAGGAAAAAAAGAAAAAAAGAAAGAAAAAAAAAAGGAAAAGAAAGAAAAAAAGTAAAAGAGAAGACCGGGTTGGGGGGTGGCCGGTGGCGACGAAGACAATGACGGGGCCGAGGAGGGTGTCAGCCAGTGGAGACGGGGTCGGGGGGGCGATCGGGGGAGATGGGGCTGGGGAGGGTGTCGGTCAGTGGAGATGGGGTCAGAGAGGGGGCGATCGATGGTCGGAGAAGACGGGGCTAGGGAGGGGTCTGTCGGCGGCCGAAGGAGATGGGGCCGGGGACAGGGCTACTGGCGGCTGAGAGAAACGGGGTCGAGGAGGATGGGGAGGGTGTCGGCTGATGGAGATGGGGTCAAAAAAATTATTTGATTAATTATTTAATTAATTATTTGATTAATTATATTTATTGCATAAATTTTTTAGTGTTACTACTGAAATTATTTAATTATTTGATTAATTATTTTTTCACTAACATAATGCACATTGTTGTTACTTATTATAATTTAATTATTTTATATACTATTTTGTATGCTTTTATTTATTATAATTAAATATAAAAAGTATTTTTATTTAGAGAAAACTCTGTTGAAATTTTTGATAAAAAAATTTCAATGCAAAATTATTCTTTTTTGATAAATTAGAAATCCATCTTCGAATGCATGTTCAAAGATGGTAGTTAAATTGTATTGAGCCGTAGATTCTCATTCAAGAGTCGATCTTCATTGAGATCGATTCTTGGATGTCCCGTATTCGATCTTTTTAAAAAAGTAATAATCTTATTATTGTTAATAGTTGATATTTTATTTCATTATGTGGTATTCAGTAGTTATCTATCCATTATTCTCCGGGTATATGATGGATAGGATGCGTAGGCACCATATTCATATCATATACTTGGAGAACCATGGGAAGATGCTATCGAAATTTCTATAAAAATAAGATAAAATATCTATTAATAATAATAATAAGATTATTATTTTTTTGAAAGAGATAGGACCACACCTGTTAGTAATGATTTGAAATAGATAGGATCATGCATTTTTACTTCATTAAATTGATGGAAGGATATTTTCTGTGCTACTGTTCAGTCTGTATTTTTTTAATATGTGTTGTTTTATATAAAGTGATCCGTATCTAGATTCGGATCAAAATTTTGATCAAAATTCAGATCACGATTCAGTTCAAAATTCAGATCGATGAGTTGTACGATTTCAATAAAGAAGTATTTCAATAAAGAAGTGGATGCGACCGATGAGTTGTATGATTTAGTATGTGGTCTCGATCAAAGGGTTAATTACTACGTATCCGATATCATTGGAGGAATAAGATTTCACACAAGAAAACTTGAGTTGCAACGACAGACCTAGAATAGTGAGATTGCTACAATAGGATATGAAGGAGAAGAAGAGATTAAATATTATGGTGTACTGGTAGATATCATAGAACTGAAGTATGGGTCCAGTAATTCTATATTCTTGTTTTAATGTGAATGGTAGGATATTAGTAATAAAAAGATCGGTATTCATATCGATTTACACTTTATCAGTGTAAATTTTGTACGAACATGTTACCAGATGAGCCGTATATATTAGCAACTCAAGCAAAATAAGTAATATATTTGAAGGATCTAAAGTATCGAGGTAATTGGCATGTTGTACAAAAAATAGCACCTAAAGGCGTATATGATATACCAATCTGATTAGAGATGGATGAAAATTCGGATTTACATAAAGAGAAAGCTTTTCAGCAAGAAGAATAAACATTAACCGAGCTTTTTGTTGATAAAGAACTTGTAACGATACCTTTGAATAGGGCTGATCTGCTGTCCAATGAAGTTGAAGCTGATTTTGTATTTAATCTTGATGAATCGAAGGACGACGATCAGTTCATAAATGATGATGAGATAAAAGACGACATATATATCGATTATTATGATTCGGAGGAGGATCTACACATCGAGGAAGATACGAATATTGATGAGTAGATCTATATTCTTCGTTCAATCTTCTCTTGCAATAATGGTATGCGATATAATTGTATTCATTAGAATATAATTTTTTTTTTATTATTATTATTCAACATTATATTCATTTATATGTCAATTATTGCAGATATGGCACCAGAAGAAAAACGACGATATTTGCATTCACAATCTACCCCGGAGGTTGAGGTACCTTCATCGATCTTTGTTGCCGCACCGGCTCCATTGTCAGAGGGTCTTGTACTAGTAGGTCCCAGTGAGGCGGATCCGAGTGAAGCAGGTTCGAGTGGTATTATTATACTTTTTATATAATAAAATTTAATTTTTTTATTTGGATTGCTATCATACTAATGATTTATTTATTATTATTTTAAGCCAGTCTTCATCGGTAGTGAGGCGAGGGCAAGGTCCATCGAAGAACCTCGCTCTAGAGCGTTGGAGATGCGAGCACTCAGGACAGCATTTTTGGATCGAGATACCAGCCGGCTACACCAGGCCCATTAGGGGATGGTGCGAGCCGTGACAAACTGAGCTGGGCATCATATGCCATAGCTATGCCCCCGTGACGCTCTTCGATTGGTGTCACATTCTACTAGCTCAGTGAGAGATTTTATACATCCACTTATAAATAAAATAAATTATATTATGAATATTTAATTTACATAGTATTCTTCTAATATTTATTTTTGACAGAGTGTATTTGACATCATTGATTTTGAGGAAGATCATATGAGACGAGCCATGGACACTCATTTATCATTGCGTTTCAGGGATTATCGTCATCACATGCATCAGTATTGGTATCATATTGTGCAAGATCATGGGGAGGAGGTAGCACGGTAGCAGTCCTATGACAGTATCACTATGGATGACTAGACTGTCATATGCCGGCATTACGAGGATCCGGCATATCAGGTTACACATCCAAATTTTTTTTAAAAAAAATTTAATGATTGAATCATTTATTCTTAAATTAAATTTGTTATCTACTAATTTGATTGGTAACTGTACAGAGAAGATATGTCCAGAATGCCACAAATTGAGCGAGACAAACAGTACCGCATTGTGGGGGTTCGAGATCGTTCGCTCATCACATGGAGCACATGGTAGGTAATTTTTAATTTTTTAATTAGCATATAATTCTCTAGTTATTTAAAAAAAATTTAATTAATTCTCAAATTACAGAGAGATACTGAGAGTGGCGAGCTTCTTGGCAGGATCAATATCTACCAGCGGATCCACCAGCGACGGTCAGGAGAGTGGATGACAGGGAGTCAGGAGCTCTTTGTAAATTTTTTTAATTATTTTTTCATTCATAATCTAATTTTTATTACAAAATTAAAATAGTTATAATTTTAATTTTCAGGACCGTATGACAGACATAAGATCCCAGCATACCTATGAGAGCTCGACTGCACCCACAAATGATGAGATCTATGATCAGGTGCTTGGTACAGATCCTGTTATATTAGAGATCTAGGATATGAGATCACTGTTCCCTCATCCTCATGCTCATCTAGGGCTGACATCCATTCTGCGTGCGAGGCTCGACTGATGGAGGTGCAGAGGCAGGCTGTCGAGGATCGACAGCAGGCTGTCATGGATCGACAGCAGGTTGAGCAGCGAACTCAGGAGTTAGCTGCATGCGTCGATGAGTATCAGCAGCTCTAGATCTAGATGATGAAGCGGATGGCATAGATGGAGCAGACGATACAGCTAAAAAAGCAGTAGTAGATCGATCCGAGCTCTTTTGAGTGCTCTCCTTCTCCTGTTCGTTCTCCAAATATCGACACTTGACGGCTTTTTCATATACTTTTTTATTTTTATTTTAAATTTTTTATAAGTTTAATTTAATATAATAAAATAATAAAATTTATTTATCTATTTATTATATAAATTATTTATTTTAATTTTTTTAATTTATAAAAAATATTATAGATATAAATTAAAAATATATATTCATAAATTATTTTTTTAAAAAAATATGTTTAAATTATTAGCGATGGAATTATTTTCGATGAATTATTGGTCACCAAAAATATTTTAGTATGACAATTTAATTTTTCAATAAATATAAAATTATTACATTTTATATATAATTAATAGCGACGAAAAGTATTCGTTGCAAATAATTATTAGCAATAAAAATTTTCATCAAAAATTATCATATTTACGACATAAGTTTTTCATTCCTAATATTATTTAAATTTAGTTTTTAAAAAATTTATTATTAAATTAATAGCGATGAAAAATTTTTGTTACAAAAAAATATTATTTGCGATGCAAATTTTTTGTCACTAAAAATTTTTAAAATTTTTATTTTAGAAAAAAATTTAATTAAATTAATAGCGATAAAAAAATTTCATCGCTATTAATTTTTTATTTATTAGCGACGTTATAATTCGTCGCAAATAATTTTTTTGTATGATTAAAATTTTTTGTCGAAAATTTTTTGTACGATTAAATATTATTAGCGATAAAATATTTTTTTCGTCGTAAAATATTATCAACGATGTAATTATTTATAATAAAAAAATAGCGATAAAATTTTTGTCGCTAATAACTATTTGCGACGATAATAGGTTATTAGCGATGATAAATTTTCATCGTTAATAATCTGTTTTGTTGTTGTGTCAATGGGACCAGCACTAACCTTCATATCACATCTCTCATGTGTTAGTGAAATCAATTTTTTAAAAATATACATAACTTTCTTTTCTAAAACTGATTATACATACAAGCCTTGAGTCTACGTATCATTATCTGAACAATCATATCAAGTGCATATGTATTTAGCAAATGCTTGATATTAGACCATATTTGGTTTATCTGATGATGTGCTCGATCTTTGAGGATGCAACAAACATCTGGCACTACGACATGGATAACCTAGGATGCATACTCCGAGCAGTGATGATGACTTCAGTTGTTGACCGACCACATAAGGTCGGACCTCAGACGAAGTCTACATCATCGACCTCTAGCCGATCTATCCTTATCTCCACCTCGGTTCTCTACAAGCTATGCCACTGTACCTATAGACTGTGCTGCAGTTCGGAAAGCCGTGAAAAGCAATTAGCATGTGAGCAATGCTAACTCGGCATTCAGTTACAACAGCGCCTGTCGTCCATAACAAACTGTTGACAGCCACAACCAATTACAGATAACTATAATAAACTGCTGATAACCTAGTACTCCGGCAGCAACGGATCCTAACCATCTAGCAGACCTTCCCTTATGAAAGAGAAAGGACGGAAAATACATGATGGATTCTTTTACTCTTTATGCACTCTCATAGGCAACAACTCTTATCCTCTTTCTTAACTATTCACCCTCTACGATTGCTAATGACTTAAGCATCGGAGGGTCCTGTATCGGAGAACCCCCCACTGTCTTCTCCAACTTGTGTGGACTTTCTTTGCAGGTGGTTGAGCCTCTGCAGGCACCTGCTTACTCCAGCTTGATGGTCGATCTAAGCTATCCTGCTACATTACACCTTATCGGGGAGGCGCAGCAATACTCGAGACTAACGTAACACATTTCTAACACTTGTTTTAGAAAAAATCTGTACAGACCTTTTGTATTTACATGATCCTTTGGGAAATTAAACTATTTCATATATGAGAGGTTTTTAGTTTTCAGTAGAAAATGTCTTAGAGCATTTTGATATAAAAAAATTCGAAATATAACAGAAAAGTGGCGAAACCGCAAAAATAGCTGCCGTAGCAATTTTTTTCCCCTAAGAATTAATTGGGCAAGGCTCAACCAGAGTCCGGTTACCCCCAACTCTGACCACTTCCTCTCAAGCCATTACGACCGCTTCTGATGGCTGACCACTTCCTCCCAATCCATTACGACACCCTCTGATGGCTGGAATTCTCCTCTTCAACTACTCATCGGACCAACCTAGGAATTAGTGGGCCAACTAAAACTTGTTCAACCACCACCTTGACGTGGTCTTTTCTTCAAATATGCTTTCATTTCATTCCAATAGGAACTCCAGCATTAAATACTAACCTCTTGTATTGGATGGCGATATATGTGATCAATCTTATTGTTGATGTGAGAAATCATCCGGCATTGGGATACTGGAATTGGTGATAAAGTGGGCCTTCTAGACGCGCAACCTGCAAAATAGTCCAAACTGGAGATGGCTCCGGCGAAAATTCTCCGATGCTCAAATCAAAATCTCGTTCAATAGAAGGAGAGTGAGAGGCAAAGTTTTTGCGTATCTTTTTTGGGGATCCTCTTTTTATCTCCTTTATGGCGAAAAGTTGGAGCTTCAGTTGGCAAATTGGTTGGCACGATCCCGCACGATCAGGCACGATTCATTAGGTACGAGATTGTTGCTCGATATTTTCAGAATGTGGCGATTATAGTTGCCTTATTGATTCAGTGACAATTATTGCCTGACGGGTGCCACATTTTGAATGGAGTTGCCAACTTGGATGCTGTAGGGATGAGGACTAGTCGACGATGATTAGGGGTCGATCACCTTGTGCCATCGTCAAGATCTGCTCCATAATGCATGACTGGTTAACTGATGAGGAGCCATCGGTGATGATATGCAGGGGTCGTCAAGTCGCTGTCGACAAGCAATGCTTAAGTCGGACGGCCTCGGAGGACTAATCGACGAAAGTAATTGCCGATCTTGAATCGTCAGAGAAGATGGTAGTCGACCTTGGATTGTCGGAGATCCTTGTTGATGGATCTACTGGACACAATTATTTTGAGCTCTAGGTCTTTTCATAAATTCAGCACGTACGAAATTTATTCCAACACATGCCCCCTACTCTCAATTCTGACTTCAGCCGGGCGAAGGAAGTACACTTGTCATTTTTTGACTAATGATGTGAAAAAGGTTCTGTGACTGATGGGACGTGCATGACTATCTAGGACAGGCCTTTGGTGTTGCCGGAATCGGATTAGGATGGTATTTTCGGGACTCGATCTCTTCAATATTTCTCCTGATCATGACACCAAGTTCTTCGCCATTTAGGGTAGGTCCAGAAGTGTGGAGATTTGAGAACTCGGTCCTGCTGGTGAGGAGGTCCGTGAAAAGGCTCCCGATGAGACTTCAGAGACTGGGGCTAGTCATGATTGATTGTAAAAATATCTGAAGTCATCTTGATGACGACATTCCTGTGATTGTGGCGAGTTAAATAGATGTGATAACAAGCACTTATCTCGTGTCACTTTTTTTTTTGTTATGTGTTGCTGCTTGGTGTCACTGCCGACCTTTGCTCGGAAGACCTTCCGTTTTGGATGAGAACTCCTCGATTCTTTTTTCCATCTGATCTTTCATGCATTAATTGTGGACAGCCTTTTGACGTTTCATGATTCCCACACACTTAAGCTGGATTTGATCAGAGCACATGATGGCTGTGGGGAACGTCACACTACTACAAAATAGGGCTATGGCAGCGGTTGAAAACCACTGCTGTAGTCCAAAAATCCACTGTCATAGCCTACGACAGTGGTTAGATAACTGCAGTCACTGTGGTCGTCGCTGTAGGCCTATGACAGTGATTATTTGGGATACGACCGCTGTCATAGAAAGATATGGCAGTGATTTTGCAACCGCTGCTACAGCAATCGCTGCCATAGAGGCTATGGCAGTGGTTGTCCAATTGCTACCGTACAGCTATGGTAGCGGTTGTCCAACCACTATCATAGCTTAGATAAACTAAGACAGTAATTATACCAACTGCTACCATAGATACTACGGTAGTGGTTGCCAAATCACTGCCGTAGCCTTTCACCGATCAAAATGGCCGGTAGGTAACAGGCGGTGGTCGGTCGATAAAAGGGGGCAGTCGGCAGTGGTTGGAGGGAGGGAGCACGGGCAGTAGCTGGACCCGTCAGGATGGTGATTGGGGACGGCAGGCCCATCAGGGCGGTGGCGATGGTGAGCAGCAATCGGGGCCAGCGACGGCTGGCGACAGCCGACGGGCGATGGCAACGGTCGGTGGGCGGTGATGGCGACGGTAGTGATGGGGCTTGGGTAAAGAGAGAGATCGTGAAATGCTCAAGTCTATGCTGTTGCTGGTTGACTATTTAAGTCATTATATATAGATCATTCATTTCTTCCACAACTGATGTGCGACTATCACAATCAACCATAGGTTGAACCTATAGCAGTGATTATCAAAAAACTGCTATCGTAGGTCCAATCTATGACAGCGGTTGGTGATAATCGGTGCCATAGGTAGAGATATGGTAGGATTATACCTAACCGCTACTATAAGTACGATATAGAAGTAGGTAGTAAATCGCTGCCATAAACCTGTAGCAGCAGTTATTACACAACCGTTTCTATAGAGACAGAATATATTTTTTTTTTTATTTTTTTATGAATATGATATAATTTTAGAATTTAAAGTCTATTTTTATCATTCATTATCTAAATAATTATTAGTAGAGTATCATCATAAAAGACCACCTCAATCCGACAGCCCTAGATATGTCGATCATTAAAAATTGATTTCGACGGTCATAAATGATCACATGATGATCTGATAGATAGAGATCATCGATGGATTCAAAAACTTACAGTGATGATTTCAGTGATATTTATATTATACTATCAAAATTTTACATCAATAAGATATCATTATCATGATCAATTTAGCACAGGATGATTTGGATCATTAAATAAAAAATGAGTGATGAAAAGGTCAAACGGCATCCGATTATAGGATAATTTTTTAGATAAATAATTTTTGCCACTATTTTGATCATTTTTATGGTGATAATCATAAAATTCAAATCATACATATATAAATGATCTAAAACTATATATCACTTGCTACTTATTCTTAAATTTTGTTGGTAATTGTATTTGTTCTTTTGTAAGATGTGCTCAAATGGATTTCAACATATATGTACGGTTTGAATTTTATGATCACTACCATACAAATGATTAAAGTACTAACAATGATTATTTATCCAAAAAATCATCTCAATCGGACGTCGATTGACCTTGTGATCATTCATTTTTTATTTAACGATCAAAATCATCTCATGCTAAATTGATAATGCTAATTATGTCCGATTGAAGTAAAATTATGATAGTGTATTATAAATATCATCAAGATTTTTATTATAAATTTTTGAATCCATCGACAGTCTCTATCTATCAGATCATCGTGCAATCGTTCGTGACCATCGAAATCAAATTTTAATGATCGACAAAGCTAGGACTATCAGATCAAGGTGATCTTTTGTAAGGATATTTTTATGATAATTATTTAAATAATAAATGGTGAAGATGTACTTGAAATTTAATTTTACTATTACAAGTTCACGTAATCATCCAAAATTATTTGTAAGTATTGACTAAATTTCTTTAAAACTTTAATTTGAGGAATAAAATGATATTTTTTCATTAAATCATTATCACAGCCACATAAATCTAGAAAAGTTATATGAAATTAAAAAAAAATTACTGAAATTTAATTTTGAATCAAAAGTTATGGAATGATAAAATTTTTATCCATGACAGCGATTATAGTAATCGCTGTGGTAGGTCCTACCTACGGCAGCGATTACAGTAACCGCTGCTATAGGTCTGACCTATGATGATGGTTATCCGTAACCGCTGCTGTAGGTTATGCCTACCATAGCAGTTACGAATAATCACTACCGTAGGTTCTATTATAGTAGTTTCAGAAATCGCTACCGTATAAGCACTGCCATAACTCTTTTTGGTAGTAGTTTCGATTACTGTCTCTTCCGATGGAATAATGCTTGGGAAAGAATATTGGACTTGTGAGAGCATGCCATATGATCATATCCTAGTTCATGAAGCGTCACTTGAATTAATTTCTGAAGTTGGAAAGACACGCCATTTATGACCCGATGGGCGGCTGCACTTCCCTCACTAGCGATTGGGGTTGGTGTGGGCGCTAGTGCCTAAGGTTGCACATGGGTCGGGTCAACCCATTATCGGACCTAGCCTGACCTATTTAGACCCAATCCAACCTATTTTAAAAAACCTGCAGGGCTGGGTCAAGTTCTAAAATTGGATCCGTTCGATATTCTGGGTCGGATCTAGATTTATAGAATTCGGACTCGATCCGATCCGATCTAAATTCAGTATTGAATATAACATATAAACTATAGAACAAATAAAGTGACTTTAGAATTCTAAATACTCTTATAGTATTGTTATTTTTCATGCAGTTTTACCCAATTTGACTGTGAGATTTTAAGAAATTATTTATAAATTAATAGCTAAGATAATGTTTATTTTTCTCTATCATAAATTTTATATATGTTGGTTTATCATACAAACAAAGTCCGATCATAATTTGAGCCCAAGCTGGATTTAAAATTTTTAGATTGAGATCGGATTATACATGGATCCAATCCGATCCAAATGATCCAATGAGGCATATTTTTTGATTATGGATCCAATCCGATTCGACCTGATTTTCAATTGGTTTGGCCGTTTGGATCCAACTTTAGTACCCAATTAAGAGACTGGATCGAATTGGGATCACTCATGATCTGGTCTGACCCGACCCATTTGCACCCCTATTGGTGCCTATAAATAGGGATTGAGGGCTGGTTGAACTCCATCTTCTATCTTTCTTCCCTTTGTTCCTGCAAAACACTTCTTCTCCCCTCTGCCACCATAATGCCAACTCCGAAAGTCATCAAAGATAAGATAAAGGAAAGGAGAGCTGTCAAAAAAGTGGCTCGAAAGAGGGCCAGGCATGTCGGTCCATCCTCCTCTCGTAGGGCACCCTCCACCTCTTGGTCCTTGCCATCCTCTGGGGGTGAGGGTGCTCCCCAGTTTGAGTGGATTCTTTCCGGAGTCCGTGCACGCTGCATCCAAAAGTTTTGGACCTCCACAGTATTTGAGAGGGAGGCCACCGACATCACCGTCACCACCTTTATCCTTGGCTTTGAGAACTGTAAGGCTCGCTTGTGGCAAATGATGCCGTAGCTGGACCTCCACTGCCTCCAATTGAAAAATAGTGATGAGGAGGTGAGGGCCTTCTCCTCAGATGAGGATTGAACTCCCTCATCTTTTCTTCTATTTTTTTCTTATTTTTTTTTTCTTTTTATAAGGTGGTGCTTCAGGCACCATCTTTTTTCTTGTAAATACCTGAATGAAAAAGGTTATCTTGCTTTCCTTAATATCTTTGTGTATCATGGGTGCATACTGTTGAATTTGTCAATTTCTTTTTCTTTGACCAATCAGAGATCATCGTTATCTTCAGTGACTGGTCGATCATAGGCCATCTTCTTTCCAACCAACTTGGCTGATCAAAAGCCATCATATTGTAAGCTGAGGGTCCTATAAGTTAGCCCTCCAGAGGTCCTTTTATGATTTCCTTCACTTCTCGTACAACTAAGGGTGTTGACTTGTTGAAGAGCAAAGTTCGACCTTTGGGAGTCCTGTAAGTTAGCCCCCGTCTCTTAATCATCGAGGTCTTCAATGACAGAGCCGATCTAAGGCCATTGTATGGACTTTAATGATAGGATTGATCAAAGACTATCGTATGATCTTCAATGACATGATCGATCAAAGACCGTCGTATGGTCTTCAATAACACGATCGATCAAAGGCCGTTGTATAGTCTTCAATGACATGGTCAATCAAAGGTCGTCGTATGGTCTTCAATGACAGGATCGAATAAAGGCCGTCATATGGTCTTCAATGATAAGGCCAATCAAAGGCCGTCGTATGGTCTTCAATGATAGGATCGATCAAAGATCATTGTATGGTCTTCAATAATAGGACTAATCAAAGGCCGTCATATATCTCCTGTAGATTGATGAGAAGACAAAGAGCCGATGTCTTTTAGAAAAAAAAAATTTCATTGAGAAGGGTTGTGTGATATATCACCGATAATAGATTCGGAGGTTCTCCGAATTCTACGGTCGGAGGAGTGCTATTCCATCAAGTTGTCTTAGCTGGTAAGTTTCTGGCTTGATGACCCTAATTTGGTATGGGCCCTCCCAATTTGGGGCTAGTTTGCCTCACTTCCCTGGTTATGATACTTTCACCCTACGCACAGCACCAGATCGCCGACTCTGAAGACTTTGTTTCAAATCTTGGCATTGTAATATCGAGTGACCTTTCGTTGATAACCTGACATTCAGACATGCACCTTTTTTTTGGCCTCTTCAAGTAGATGCAGGTTGGCATGCAAACTTTATGAGTTGGTCTGCTCATCAAAATTCTCTGTCCTTACCGATGGGACCCCAATTTCGACTGGTATCACTGCTTCCATCCTAAAGATTAGGTTGAAGGGAGTCTCCTTTGTGGGGACTCTTGGGGTCATCCGGTATGTCCATAGTACATGATAAAGCTTATCGGCTTATGATCCTTTGGCTTTGTCCAACCTGATCTTCAGCCCTCGTAAGATAGTATGATTTTTTACCTCGACCTCACCACTAGCTTGAGGATGGGCGATGGAGGTGAGATGATGTGCTATCCCATGCTCTTCATAGAATCCTTCAAATTTGTCCCCTGCAAACTGACGCCCATTGTCAATAATCAGCACTTGGAGAAGTCCGAACTGATAGATAATTAACTTCCAGACAAAGTTTACTGTCCTAGCTTCTGTGATGCCGGTAAGTGGTTCAGCCTCCATCCATTTAGTGAAGTAATCCACAAGGATGAGTAGAAACTTGCACTAACCTGATGCCTATGAAAAAGGATAGAGGATATCCATTACCCATTGCGCAAATAGCCAAGGAGCGCAGATAGGAGTGATCGGCATGGTGGACAGTCGTTGTATAATAGAGTTTCTTTTGCACTTATCACGCCGTTGTACATAATCTTCAAAATCCTTTTGCATGGTCGGCCAGTAGTAGCCCTGTCTGAGGAGCTTATAAGCCAGTGCCCTCTTGTCGATATGATTTTCGCAGATCCCTTCATATACTTCTCGAAGAGCATAGTCGATTTTGGATAGTCACAGACACTTCAGAAGGGGCAGTGAATGAGACCTCTTATACAACTTTTCCTCGTAAAGGAGATATCTGGCCGATTGATATATGATCTTTCGAGCTTCTTTTCGATCTGCAGGTAGGGTTTCATCTTTGAGATAGCCGACTAATAGATCAATCTAGGAAGGTTCGATCATCAATCTATAGTACGGTTGTCAGCTCTTCAATGCTTGGTCGGCTTATTTCTTCGAAGAATATTTTTTTTGGCAGCTCGGATGGCACCGACGTCGCTAGTTTGGACAATAAGTCTACCCTCAAATTCTCTGATATGGGCACCCATTGAATCTCGAACTTGCTAAAAGCAAACACCAGGTCCTTAACTTTTTGGAGATATTTTATCATATTTTCTCCTCAAACTTCATAGCTGCCCTGAATGTATCTGACAACTAATTGAAAATCACTGCAAGCCCTCAAGTCTTGTATCCCTAGTCCTCTAGCTATTCAGAGCCCAACAGTCAAGGCTTCATACTCAGCCTAATTGTTCGTAGCTGGAAACTCAAAGCACAAGACATACTCGGCTACTGTTCCTTTCGGACTGATAAGAATCAAACTTGCCCCAGATCTTGAGGAGTTGGATGAGCCGTTCTACATATATCACTCAAGAGTTGTCGTCAATCTCCGATGGACTCCCGTCGGTTGGGATTTGCGGCTCCAGCTCTTCCTCCTCAGCTGGCTCATTTGGGATAGTACATTCGGTCAGAAAGTCAACTAAGATTTGTGCCTTGATGGATAGTCGGGATCGATACTTTTGAGAGCTCAATCGCCCACTTTGCAATCCATCAGGATGTATCCGATCGATGAAGGATGCACTTTATCGACTGATTGTGTTAGATGTAAGTCCTAGAAGCTAGATTGGCTGATCTTTGTAAAATACTTCTAAGGGCATAATTTAGAATTTAATTTTGATATTAATAAAATTAGATTATTTCTACTCATATTATGTTTAATAGTGTCTGTGAATCATCCATTGGATTAATGGGTAAGATAACACATATTCTCAAGAGTTGAGAATTTGAGATATGTACTAATCTTAGTTAACTCATAAATTACTTTCGATCATAGAATCATTATGGAGATGGTGATCGATCTGAAAGATTGATGTATGATCATTTTTTTTGGATAGATGAGTTAAATCTACAGTGTGGAGACATCGAAGTGAAAGTATAGGTATTTATTAAGAACAAAGGTATTGAGCGTAACCAATTAGAAACAGTCACAAGGATATTTATCTTTTCGTCAGTAACTTATTCATAATTACGGTTGTGTGTCTAGTTCTCTAACCTAAGGTGCATCAGCAGCTCACCTTAAGGGTACTGTAGTTTGATTACACTATAAATCGATCTCCTAGTCATACGGAACCTTGAGGTATATGTTGGCTGTAATATATTTATTTTAAAAATTAGATTGCACTAAGATAAAATTTATTGACCTCGATAGAGGAGTAGTCCTATATAATTCATGAGATTTTGAGTCCAAAAATCCATGGCCATAGCAATGTGAAAAATAGAAAGAAGTTTCTATTGAATTTTACATCGAACTCGAATCGAATGATTCTATCATATGACAGGTATGAGATTTGATGAGTTAACCTTGACCTCAGTCCTTTCGAGACTCATGGTAGAAGAACCGAATCTCACGATAACAGCACCTAGAGATTCTTTTTCAATTCTGATGGGTTGCCACTACATATTGCTAGATGTCACTGATAGATTGTGCGATCAATTAAAATTATTTTGATGATTGATAATTCTAATTGACTGAATTGAAAAGAGTTTCGATCCATCAAAAAAAATTTCGATGATGTTGTTGATAGAGTTATAACATATCCCATTATCATACAAAATTGAACCTATAGGGTCACACAACAAATAACTTTAGTCTAAGATTGTTTAAATTAGACACAATTGATCCAATTGGGTCTAAGGTATTCAAGGTAGCACATGATTTGACCCAGGTTTCTTTAGATTGGATTTTTCTATTAGATAAGGCTTAGCCTAATCTAATTGAGCTCTTAATTTGGCACCAAGAGTTGGTTTCATTTAATCTTTTTTAGTCTAATTTGAATTTGATTCAAATTTTAAAGGACCTACACCTATTTGAAAGTCAAATGGGTGTATGAGAAGGGATGAGAAGGAGGGGCGATAATATGTTGTCACCCTCTCCCTTTTCTTCGTATGTTCACCTTGAGAAGGGACGCACACCCCTTCTGGATGAGATCCAGGGGCATGCATCCCATGTCAATAAGAATAGGGAGTTATGGAGATTGCCTATTTAAATTTTAAATTTAGATTTGAAATTTTCAAATTTAAACTTAGTGATTAGGTGGTTGCCTTGTTTAAATTCAAAGATTAAATTTGAAAAGGTTTCAAATTCAAATAAGGGATATGATCCACTTGAAATTTGAATGGCTAACCACCCCATGCTATCTCTCCTTCTCATGAAAATATTTCACCAATGAAATGAGAAAAAGAATATGGGCATCGCACCTTATGGATGAGAAGGAATTTGGTGGAGAATTTTTGGGGATGCCCCATCTAAAATTTGATTTCAAATGGGGCCGTTCCATGTTCCATGGATTAGGGTTTAAGGGTTTATAAAAACCCCCCTTGCAAAGGGTTTGGTATTCATTATTTTTGAGACCCTGAAACCCTACTAGTTCTCCACCTCCTCCTCTCTTCCATATCCACACACCTAGAGTAGGCTCCCTCAATACCTCACACCCAAAGGTGTTGGGCTGATTCCTTGTTCGCTTGAAGGAGTTCATGCATTGTCCCACTGAAGGAAGGAGAAGGCTGCATCAAAGGTTGATTCGACAGCCACCTTAGAGATCAGATCATCGCTGATCTAGAGCTCCTAATCCACCTTGGAGAAGGTGGATCAGATCTGGAGAAAGAATCCTAAATAGAGGTCCGAGTGGATACTTGTAGAGGTTGGACACGTACGCGGCTCAAAAGCGGACCTTAATATAACCACGGATCATCGATTGCAGAGATCATCTTCACACACATGGGGAAGAGTATTGTTCTAATACTTTTAATTGCATGCTAAATTTGGACTAACGATCTGTCTTTTGATCTATGTTTCAGGTGCTGGGTCGAAAAATTTTTGAATTTCGCTATGCAAACTTTGATCGACTTGGAGTGCGATCTATAACCTTCAACTGATTGGTCAAGAGGATAATGGTGTGAGCCTGAAAGTAGGATCGGAGCTTCTTAGCTATGATGAGGAGTGCGTAGGCCAGCTTTTCCAACTTCGAATATTTGATCTCTACATCCCTCAGTATTCGGATGATGTAGTAGACCAGCTTATATATCTTGTTCCGCTCTTGAACCAGCACGGTACTCATAGCAACAGACAAAACTACAAGGGATAGATATAACTCATCGTTTGGGTCAGGCTTATTGAGCAATGGAGCAGAACTAAGGTAGTCCTTGAGGTCGGCAAATGCTCTCTGGCACTCCTCAGTCCACTGGAAGTTCTTCAACTACTTCAAGACTTGAAAGAAGGGCAAGCATCATTTTGCCGACCTTGAGACAAATCGATTCAGGACAGTAACTTTTTTCGTAAAGCATCGTTGCACTTCCTTGATTGTTCTTGGAGGAGTCATCTCCTGTATGGCTTTTATCTTCTCCAGATTGACTTCAATTCTTTGGCTGAAGACCGTAAAGTCCAAAAACTTCCCAGAGGTTACTTTGAAAGCACATTTGGCTGGATTCAATTTCATCCTGTACTTTCATAGAGTGGCGAAGGCTTCTTCAAGGTCGTCTATATCGGTTCTCCTGGACTTGCTCTTGACGAGCATATCATCCACATACACCTCCATATTTCATCGGATTTGATTCTTGAAGATTTTGTTCATGAGGTGTTGATAAGTTGTACTTATATTTTTCAAGCCAAAGGACATCACTCTGTAACAAAAAAGATCTTGGTGAGTAACAAAGGAGGTCTTGTCCTCATCTTCAAGCGCCATCTGGATTTGGTCATAACCGGAGAAAGCATCCATAAAGGATAAGAGTTCGTGGCCCGATGTGGCATCAACCATCTGATCAATCCTCGTCAGAGGATAGCTATTTTTTGGACAAACCTTATTTAGATCGGTGAAGTCGATGCCGATCCGCTATTTACTATTCGTCTCTTTTATCATGACCACATTAGCTATCTATTTCGGATAGATTGTCTCCTTAATAAAATTCATCTGAAGCATCTTGTCCACCTTTTCGGCTATTGCCTTCTATCATTTCGGGATGAAACACCTCTTCTTTTGCTTGAACGGGTAGTACTTTGGGCTTACGTTCAGTCGGTGCATGATCACTGAAGGATCAATTCATGACATGCCCACCGACGTCTAAGCAAAGATATTCGAGTTCATCTGCAAAAAGGAGGTTAGTTGGTTTTTCATTACCTGATCCAAGTTAGATCTGACCTGAACCATATATTTTGGGTTTCCATCCACCAGTGGAATTAAGAAAAGGTCCTTGATGGGCTCTCCTCGCTCCTCTACCAACTTGTCACGAGTATCCAGCCCCTCGACTGGGTATGACTCAGTGGGGCAACCTCCTTGAAGAGCGATGTTGTAACAATGTCATGCCAGGTCCTGATCTCCACGGACTTTTCCAACTCCACTAGCTATCGAAAACTTCATCTTCAGATGGTATGTTGATACGACAACTCGGAGCGCATTCAGGTCTGGCTGATCGAGAATGGTGTTGTAGGCCGAAGATGCTCGGATGACCAAGAAGTCTACTCGTGCAGTGGATTGAGTAGGAGATCGATCAACCTTTATGGGCAAGGTGATGATCTCCTGAATAAGGACGATATTCCCAATGAATTCGATGAGTGGGGAGTCCATTCTTCCCGATCGATCGGCAGGTATCCCCATCTTCGAAAAGCATATAAAATAATACATTGATGGAGCTTCCATTATCTATCAAGATACAGCATATATCATAATTTGCGATATTTAAAGCTTTAATGGCCACGTCATTATGTGAGAACTGAACACCTCGGGCATCTTCCTCAATGAAAATTATCAGTTCCCCAGTCCTCTGCCTCTTTGATGCCTCTTCATCCCTTCTAAGCCCTCCAGCTCCATGCCCCCCGGTGATGGTATTGATCACGCCAATCGAAGTTTGATCTTCCCGTGGTGCTACTTGCCATGGCTGCTCATCCAACCGAGGAGACCTTCACTGTCTTTCTCGTCGCTCCTGCCTTCGCAGGATGAAGCGATCAAGACGACCACACCTGATGAAGTCTTCAATTTCATCCTGGAGTTAGATGCACTCTTCTGTATCATGGCCGTGATCGTGGTGGTACAGACAATACTTATTATGTGATCCCTCCAATATGGAAGTATCCGAAGCTACCTCACTTCTGGGAGTTGCTCTCTTATTTGCATTAACACTTGAGTCCTAAGTGTGTTCAGTGGGGTGTAGTTGGTATACCTCCTTGACAGTGAAGGTTGCCGATTCCTTCTTTGAGGACTTCGGGATCGACAGTTTCGAGGAGTGCCCTCATTTTTCTACTTCTGAAATGGAGATCGGGAGTGCTGGCGGGCTCTCTCCTCCCCTTTTGGGAAGCGCTCTTTATTCTGTCCTACCACAGCAGAATTGGTAGAGGCCTTTTCGGCGAAGACCTCCTCCATACGGGCATAACTCTCTATAGGGACAAGCATATTAGGATAATTTCGAGGATCAATCTTCACTAACGACTTTTTAAGATCGTTCTTCAAAAGTTTGCCCATCATCACAGACATCGCAATCGGCTAATCTAGGTCGCAAACCTCTAGGATCACTGTATTAAAATGGCTGACAAAAGCATGGATCGACTCTCCCTCCTTTTGCTTGATGGTGTGGAGATAGTTGGATCGCTTTTACTATCATCGGCTACTGATGATATAGTCAATGAAAGACCGGCATAACTCTTCAAAAGAGTGAATTGAAGTGGGCTTCAAGCTCAAATACTATTGTCGAGTCACCCCCTTGAGAGTAGTAGGGAATGCCCGACAGAGGATGCCATCAGTCGCTTCGTGAAGGAGCATCGCCGCCTTAAAAGTCTCTAGATGATCGACGAGATCGGCAGTCCTGTCGTAGGCCCTAAATTGGGGCACCTTAAAGTATCAAGGGAGTGGCTCCTGCATTATCTTCGGGGCAAAGGATAGCTTGCTGCTGAACCCATCATAGGACTGCACCAGGTAGGGGTTGCAGAGAGCATCAATCCACTCATCGATCACTCGAAACTGCCTCTCGATGGCTAGATCTTGAGTGGTGTAGGCTTTGGAATGCTGGAGAGAGTGGCGACCAGGGGTTGAGCCATGCCCTGATCGTGGATTGGGAGATCACCGCCTTACCGATTTCTGGGTCTTGAGACGGCTCTGGTAGATTTGCCTCCTCTCTGAACTCTACGTAGGCATCCGTGGCTGTTCTGGTTGTGGTGGTAGCTGTGGAGCTAGATTGGGTGGCAGAGCCACCATAGGAGCTACTGGTGGCATCGCTATAGGAGGTGCAAGAATCAAACTACAACACCATCGGTGGAGGTACAAGTTTGGTTTGGACTGTCTAGACGGCGGCCGTCAAAGTTTGGACCTGTTGGAAGAGCAAGTTGAACTGATCCGCCATGACCAGTACTAGTAGACTGGTGGAGGAGTCTCCATCATTAGTGGCTACACCTGGTTCTCGTTGGCCTGGCTCTCTATCCGTCGGGGGGCGGTGGTGTTGGTGAGACAAGATGAGACTCGCTTTGGTGGCATGACGTCTGCTCTCGGTCTGTGCTCCTCCAAAAATGCTTCGGACACTTCCTCTAATATATTGATGCGAGAAATCATCCAGCGTTGGGGCACTGGAGTTGGTGATAAGGTGGACCTCCTGGGCGCACGACCTGCAAAAAAGTATAAACCAGAGGTGGCTCTAGCGAGGATCCTCCGACGCTCAAGTCAAAATCTCATTCAATAGAAGAAAAAATGTGAGAAGCAGAGTTCTTGCGTACCTTTTTTTGAGATCCACTTTTTATTTCCTTTATGATGGAGAGTTGGAGCTTCAGTTGGCAAGTTAGTTGGTACGATTCCGCATGATCAGAATACAATTCATTAGACACGAGATTGTCGCTCAATATTTTTTAGATGTGACAATTGTACTTGTCTTATCGGTCCAGTAACAGCTGTTGCCTGGTGGGTTCGCATTTTGAATGGAGTTGCCAACTTGGATGCTCTAGGGACGAGGACTAGTCAACAATGATTAGGGGTCAGTTGCTTTATGCCATCATCAAGATCTGCTCCGTAATGCATGAGTGGTCAGTAATGACATACAAGGGTCGTCAAGTCGCTGTTGACGAGCAATACTCTTGTCGAACAGCCTCGGAGGACTAATCGACGAAAATAGTTACCGACATTGAATCATCAGAGAAGGTGGTGGCTGATCTTGAGTCATCGGAGACCCCTGTTGATGGGCCTGCTAGACACACGGTCTGGGTCTTTTCATAAATTCGATCCATACAAATTTTTTTCCAACACTTATGAATCTATATTTTGGACATTTTGGATGATTTTATTAGATATTTCTGTCGTTTTTTCTAATATTTAATATTTTTTATCCACACTGTTATTTTTATTCTAGATTGATTTAATAAATTTGGTTAAAAAAAAAAAAAAAAAAAAAAAAAAGACAACCTCGGTTCCACAGCCCTGGTACAGTACTGTTTTCTCTTCACATCTCCCCAAAGTCCGTAACGTCAATAGTTCAAATGATAAGGGGGTTAGATTGGGGCATGAGAGAGGACCCACCAAACCTTGAGGAAAAACTCACGAGTAAGAAGCGATGGCTTCAATCTTCTGCCTCCTTTCCACTCAACGTACACCTAAAAGGATCCTGGAAGCCACTTCTGATCAAATTATCGCCCAACAAGACTTTTTTGAATGGCCAGCCAAGATAAGATTAGTGTCTTAGTAAGGAGGGGACAATCCCACGGAGGCGGCAAAGGCAGCTCTGACTCCTCGGTATAAAATTGAGAATCTTATAGACGCTACCAGCCGAGAAATTGCCTTCAGCACTTCATCTCTACTTGACTACATCCTTCTCAGGATTCAGAGTAATTTTGTGTAGTAATTAATTAATCAGAGTCAACCTATAGATGTTATAACAATTCAACGGCTGAAAAATATAGTTATTGTTTCTTTCCCTTGACCAAATCCTAGCTCTTTGCACCCCTTCTTTCTTTATATAATGCAAAGGACTGCACCGTTCGGTACGTCAGGTTGACTTGGAGTACAATCATTTCTTACATTTATGTAGGCCAATAACTCTTTTTCCAAATACTCGAAGACCCAATTTTTAGTTCCATACAATTACATTATTTAGAGGTATGGATATTTAATTTATGGTGCCTATCTAGCGCGTGCATCATTTGGTGTGCATTTTACATAATGAAAACGAGTGGCTTTAGTAAAAGATATTTAATACTTTTACAAAAGTATAAAATTAGCTCTTCTAAATTAGAATCTGTTGTTGTTGGAACAGATCCGACCAAAATACGAAGCTGACAAGGTCGCCAGAGTGCTCGGCTCATTCGTCATCTAGATTGAAAAGGTCAGCTAAGAGTTGCTATGTGCCTCCGTAATGACGGTATCGTAGCTGCTATGCTCGGATAGCAATGACGTCCGAACCATTGCTTTGATGTTGAATTTAATCTAAAATAATAAAGACAAAAAAATCCATCTATCAAGATGTGTTCAATGAAAAATCTTTCACTATCTAAGTCAAACCTAACTCTCGGTATACAAAAGAAGACCTGAAAGGGACAGATTAACAATGTAAAAGAGCCTTAAATGGCTTAGTTTCTCAATTTTCAATACATTCTTAAATTGTGTTAAAGTGACTTAACTTTTTGATTCTTAAGTCCCATAATAATTTATTATTTTGTTAAAGATTTAAAATGTAAACATTCTGAAGAAATTCTAATGCTGCTTGGCTTTGAGATAAAAGAATCTGAGATTTATATGCGTTATAATAAAATTTAAAATTTTATTTAAATTAAAAAATTTTATAAAATTATATATTATTATAAATATTTAAAGATTTACTTCAGATTAAGAATGCAATATAAAAATTTAAAAAATATATATTATAGATAGCAATTAAATCTTGAAATAATTTGATGAAAAAATATATTATTGTATAATATTTATGTTTATATTTTTCTAAAATATTTGGGTGATGTGTGCGTCTGTATCTACTATTGCACACTTGCGATGAAAACTGTTCCTAATTTTCCTTGAGAAAGGACATGAGAAGACTCGGAGATAGGGTTAAAAATATATCGGATATAAATCAAATATTACCGTATTCATATCCATATTTATTTTATTCGATAAATATAAATATAGATACAGATATTATTCAGATACAAAATTTATATCTATATTATTTTAAACAGATACAGATACAATTCGGATACTAAAAGTATTAATATAATTATGGATATTACTTAGACAATTAAAGTTCATGACTATAGAAACAAAGATATTATTAAACAAATAATAAATCTAATTAATAATATATTTATTTGATGGTATATTTTTTTTAAAATTAATAATTATTATATTAAATTATATAAGATTATATGTAGATTCAGATATTTGGATACAGATCAGATAGTTGTCTATCCATATCCATATTCGTTTTTCTTTAATGAATATTAGTCAGATCCTCAAATTTCTGTCCATATCCTAATTGATTTGGATACGAAATAGATCCGGATAGATAATATCTATACTACTTCACCCCTACTCAAGGTGACTTGGTATGCACCATTGAAAAATTCAAGGATATTGCACACATACCCATAGAGAAGTCTTTGTTGTCTGCCTGTCTGGCAGAGTTAGGAATTGTAAAGATGGCAATTTTAGCCTATCCATCAGGCGTATCATCCGATTCAATTTAAATAAGATAAATTTTATCCAATTCATTTAAAATAAATATAGATTTTAAATATATTATTTTAAATAAATTTAGATCAAATATAGATAATAGTATGTATGATCCATTCTAAATCCGATCCAATAATATATAATCTTAATCTATCTCTTCTCCTTTTGGTTCACTCAATAGATTATATCCATCATAGTTCCAATCGTCTCAGTCGTCCCTTTCCCAATTTATTTAAAAATTTATTATTATTAAAACTTAGATATATATATATATATATATACACACATATATTCTATGGAAATTAAAATAGTCAATTATTTTTGTTTGTTTTGTTTCTAAGTTCCTAATTAATTTGACTTATATATGAACCATTTCTCACTAGAATATATTGTAATTACTGGCCAAGGATTTAAAAATTAGATCATAAGGGAATAAACTATAAATCTCTCTCATTTATATAGGCACTATAATATGATTTAATATAGCTATAAGCTATAATTATCCAATCCCATCCAACCCAGCTTGTCACAACCTATCTATTTTATCCAGCCCAACTCAAGGTGGTACAAAGTGAATATGGATACAGAATTTTTAATTATAACTTCATATCTGGCCCGTTGCTATCTTAGAACCAAGTATTATAAATATATAGGAGAGCAGGAGAAACATCACACCCACAACTTGAAATCCCTTCCACCCCATAAGAGAGAGCTCCTCCAACCATGGCTCACCTGAGCTATACTCTACTGCTGGTGGTGGTGCTTTTCACTTCTCCTGGCTACACAACGGATTTACCGGTCTCTTGGACACTTGAAGGGATCAGGAAGATCATGGGGAGTCTGCAATTCTTTGAAACCCAGGAGAACAAAATAAGTTTGTTCTTTTAATTCCTTGGTTTTCTTTTGTGTGTTTTAAGTACATATCATAACCCAATTCCTCTGGCAGAATTCATATCAGCGGTGCGACAAGATTTCTATAAAGTAAGCGAGCCGGAGTACCAATCATGCTTTCTCGCGGCGGCGCCCTTGGAGTCGTGGGTGTTGCAGGCCAACATGCCGCAGGTGGTGCAACTGCAAGAAGGGATAAACTACTTCATCTCAAAACCAAATCTATGCGTGCGGGGATATAAGATGGCTATCAGATTTACCAAAATGATCCAACCTGATGGCTCTGGGAGTAACCACAGTCATCCAACACCTAGAGCCAGCGCTACATGGACGCTGAACCCTTGGGCCTCCTACTTCTACTTCTCGTTAATCTTCTACTGCGCTGTCGTCTTGATATGATGTTATTACCTTCTCGTGTTTTTAGTTGTCGGACACTACCGTATATATGTCTGAACTGTTGCTTGCTGTCTAATATGATGTTATCTTGGGCTCGATTGATACGAACCGCGTGTGTTGAACTCCGTCTTAACTAAATAATCTGACATGATGTTATTTTGCACGTTCTTAATCGCACCGGTATGAAAACTACCTGGGTGGCATTCTTGATGATATATATTACGTAAGATGCCAATCCAGAGGGGTGGGACCATACCATGACCTGTGGTTTTTGAAATGGTTTTCTCCGGTAACTTGTAGGAGCGGTTTAGAGCCTTATAATTGAAGTTGCGCTACAACTTAGCTCGCATCGCATCTAAGTTGCAACAGTTGATTTATAACGAAGCTCGTTTCTTATGTTCGAAAGAGTTGCGAAAAATAGAATATCTCAAACAGACATTCCATCAGACATCTTGTAAATGGGCAACAAATTAGAGCAGTCGATATACATGATGCATAGAGATAAGATTGTTTTGGACAACGAGAGCGGTGTCGAAGCCACCGGTGATGAGGTCTTGGGTATGGGCAGGGGTGTCATGGTGAGGGAGCGGGTGGCATTATAGGCGTTGAGGAAAGCGGAGACGGTGAAGGAGATGGGTGGAGCGTGGGCTACAGTGGAGGAGGAGGATGGCACGGTAAAGTCCGCGATGGAGGGTGGCGGTGACGAGGAACTTGAGAGCGTAGGGGAGGGAGAGGGGAAAGAAAGGAGGAGGAGGAGGAGGAGAAGCCTATTGGGATGAAGTCCAAGATAGAGGAGGCAGCCGTGGGCCTCTTGAAGATAATGGAAGTGGGTGGCGGTATCCAGATAGGCGGCTAGAAAAGCCTCGAGAGCAACGCATGGGGCGGAAAGGGTATGGGAAGGAATAGAAAGATTTTTTTTTTTCAAAAAAAAAAAAAAAAGCTAGACCTTATATGTAGGTAAGATACCTTATCCCCTAGTCACTTATGGTCACTTGATCTATATGGTGCTCCCCTTACAGAACTTGAAACAACCCCTTAGATTCCTCAAAATAGGCCACAACAGTTTCACCATTTTATTATCGATAACTAAGATTTATCATCTCAATACCAAGCCCTATATTAGTACCTATCAATTACTATATTATTAAAATTTATCATCTGAATACCAAGCCCTATATTGGTGCCAATCAATTACTATATTGGTATAAAGTCTGTTTAACTTACTGAATATTGATATGCCCCCATACCATATGCCAGTATTGATCCAGTACAGTATGGTATGCTTCATACTATCTGATTCGACACAGTATGGTAAATCTTTCTAAGAGTATATTATTCTAACCTTGATTCAAATATGGGTTTAGCTGTACCTAGATCAGCCTAATCAAGACGTGGTCCAACCTATATGATACCTATATGATGTACATCCCTACTCATTGCTATTTTGGCCATAGTGGTTGCACTTGTTAATATTGCTTATGGAGGGGAAGATCCCTCCCTAATATAAAGTATGGTCTATCTAGGTCATAGGATGATAATTAGGATCAATTCTTGTGTAGTTATCATCTAGTTAATTTACATAGATCAAATTGAAAAGCATTAAAAATATACACATTAAATACTTGTTTTTACATCTCCAAGCATACATGCCGGAGTGAATGCAAACAATCTATCATGTGCAAGTTGTGGGTCCGTTGGTCTTCTCCAAGAACAAAAAAAATTATACCCTACACTATGTGGTCATGCACTATACTAATCACCTTGTATTGTTTCTATGGACCTCCATAAGAATGAGATGTGGTAATTGGAAGATGCATGTCCATATTGGTGTACATGGTGTACAGCATAATGTTTCCAAGAACCGAGATATCAAACAACCTGGGCTTTTTAAAACCAATCTTAAATCTATTAAATCTCTTAGTTTGGTTGGTTGTAGAGCTGATCACGGGTCAAGCATCGGACCTAAACTCTATTCATTTTCAATCCGGCTTTGGATAGGGCCAATGTAAAATTTTATTTTTGGGCCCAAGCCCAGCCCATGATCTTGGTTGGCATCCAAACAGCAAATATCCAACATATAATTCTTAACAAGAAAATTTTGGAACATATGGACGCGGTGAAAACTCTAGCATTGATCATGGTTTCATGCAATGGAACCAAATTTTTAAGAACGAATTCTGTGACATGACCATCTTTAGAGTTCGTACTTAACAGCACCTATGTTCTATCTAAAGCCATTTGCACAACATGACATCAACATCCTGCCATCAACCCATTCGTTGGCCTTCCACTGGCAATAGAAAGCCTTGCTAGCATCTATATCACAAAATTCTACCATATGATGGAGATTGAGAGGACTCTAAAAAGATGCCAAAAAAACATGCAAACCAGTCTACTCCAAACCACTCTGTGAACAAGCACCAATGACATTAGAATAAATCGCGCGTGCATCCGCACGCAGCCATCCATCACGTGATGGATGGTGCACTGTACACCGTACTGTACGGTAGAGAACCCGAGCTCTAGAATAAATCGCTGGTCATAACATCCGTATCTCGTTTCGTTCAATCAAAGCGGCAAATCAGATATCAATTCCTGATTTTGACTTCTTTTTATTTTTTAAGAATAAAATAACCAATTCTTCTAACAAATTTGCAGTGTTAAACAGGGCACTACAATTATACCATAAAAAGCTGAGAAGTGTGGTTTAAATCAAATCACAATGCTTTAGTAAGATCAAAGTGCTTTGCCTTCATCTTCTTGCCAACAATAGAAACGCAGGGAGATTGAACGGGAATATATAAAAATAAAAAAAAATAAAAAAAACAAGGGGCAATACCTAGCCTGCTTCTTGGAGTTCAGAATCTATATTGCTTACACTGCAAGTCAATGTAGTAGTACTTCTGCTATTGTCCTCTGATGGTCTAGTTAATGAATTCTTACTTCTACTTTGTGCTGTTCCTGATTTAGCTAAAAGACAGAGATAAAAGAAAATATAAAAGCATGCAGAAACCTGTCATAAATCCCCACCTGGTAAAGAATAAAATTTCCAAATCTATAATACAAGAGGTAGATTCCAGCAAATGGTGACCATGCTTCCTGTCTATATTGGCGTTTTAGCTCGACTTCCAGCTTCCAGAGCAAGAGAAATAAGATTGCTCTAAACTAACATGGCAACTCCAAGGATGATTTCTGGAGACTCGCTTGCCTAAAGACTGTTAACAATAAAGATTAAATAATAACGAGAACATATCCCACTGATTTATTATTTGTTTCCTCATACAAAGGAAAAAAAGGCATGCAGACAAGCACCCATGCCATTTCTAGACTAACATCTTAAAAAACTAGGGCATAGCCTGAAAAAGACTTCTAATACGACGAGAAAAAAATTACACCCCTAAATATACTCTGAAACAGTAACAAATAACAGAGTAAATTCCAGACTGAATAAGAAGATCTATGTCCAGAACTTCCCCAACTTCCAAACTAGATAGCTCTAACCTGCTCTCACAAGGCAAATAGTTTTACGCAAGCTTTATCAACTTCACTCTTTTCCATCTGCTGCACGAAGCGAACCCAACTGGACAGGCGCCTGAGTTCCTACCACTTTCGAAGTCCCATATACAGACAAGTCAATACCCTGTGTTTTCTCTTTTTCAATTTGCTCCTTGATCCAGAAGTATGTGATCCTCAGCCCATCCTGTGGAATTTTTTAAAAAAATCAATGTATGAAGGCACTGGAATAGGCTACTGAGATGCTAAAACCAACCAAGCTGGATGAGTAAAAATGAGAGGAACTCTGTCATACCTTCAATTTCATGGTAGGGGCCCAGCCCAATTTCTCCTTAATTAGAGTGTTGTCAGAGTTTCGGCCACGGACACCCTCTGGACCAGGAATATGATGGATGGGAAGCTTCTTGTTCTCAAAGCTAAGTACAATTTCAGCCATCTCGTTCATGCTGACCATTTCATCGCTTCCAATATTCACTGGATCTCTAAAGTCTGACTTTGTCAATCTAAAGCATGACAATAGATTAGTAAATGGAAATTAAGAAGAGAACAACCTCTATTTAAGAAATATATAGAAACCAAACAAAAAATATCACCATTTAAACAAATTCTATCCCTGTTTATTGATTTATTTATGAAATTTTCCAGAAACTGGAACATGTTCAATGCAATTGAAGAAGCAATCAGGATAATAAGTAAAATCTGTTGTTTGCTTTGCTAGTTTAAGAAGCAGGATCAAACTATTGGGCTCACCATACAATTTTAAACATTAAAAATAAAGCATCTGAGTAGGGATTAAGTGTGGAGTCAACTGATTACCTCAATACACCTTCCACGCATTCATCGATAAAAGTGAATGATCGTGTTTGCTTTCCATCACCCCACATCTCAAATTTATCTGTTGATGTAATTGCCTTTCTACAGAAAGCAGCAGGGGCTTTCTCCCTTCCACCTACAGTGCATCATAGTAAAGCCTCAGAAGTTGTTACAGAAACAAGGAGACCGTCATGCAATCACTGGATTGATTAACAAGTAATAACTTACAAAATAGAGTTATAGCTCACAAGCTACCTTTCCATGTTCCAAATGGACCATATATATTGTGAAACCGCCCAACACGACACTCTATGCCGAAGTCCTTAGTGTAATGCTTGCACAACTCCTCTGTTGCAAGCTTCTCCAAGCCATAAGCATCTTGAGGCTACATAAGAAACAATATTCACAAAAAAGCATGTGTTCAGATCGTGTAAAGCTAAAAAGTTGCTCATCAAGTACAAAGGGAAGAGTGTTGATATTTCAAACCAACAAACCTCTGCAGGCCAAGCATCAGACTCCTTCAAACTAACATTTGTCTCCAACTGCTTAAACTCTGGGTAGATGCAAGCACTCGATGCATAAAAGAACCTGCATGCCATCATTTGAACATTCTTTACATCAGTGTACATGAAAAGTGGCAAGAAAGTATACGCAAAGCCATGAAAAATAGCCAACTCCCAAAGGAATACAAAGGATATCAACATAGAGTGACAGGGGAGAAAAAAAGAACTTATGCATTAAAACTTTTCTTAAAACTCATGATGCCAAACCAGGACATATGAGATATGCAGACAAGAAAAAAATGATCTCCATGAGCCCAATTTCCAGTGCATCATTGTTTCGGCAATATTGGTTCAGAAAAGAGGATAACAAATTCTCCAACTTAAAATAAAAAAAAACACAAGCACAATTGTCAGAGCTGAAGCATACATTTATTAAATAATAGAAAAATATTTAAAAAGATTAAGAAGTATTCTTGGTCAGCAACAATGATATGTCAATTGAAGCAAACTTCTAACTGCAAACTCCAGGAAACTCTCCTAGTGGACAATTTATATTTCTTGGAAATCCACTATACCCATTTCAAACTGTACCCCATTAATTTCAGGGCTCTGTTAAATGATTTAAAAATATATATATATCACATAGTATGGAGATAAAGCAATGGCTAGCATGAAGTGCAATGAGTTGTAACAAGTGATATTTTATTCTTAGAAAATAGCTCTCTAATTGTGTGATCTTTTGTGAAATAAATGTTACAACATACCACTGGCATATCCATGTTCGTTCCCTATTTTTTCATAGAATATAGATATGGATATGGATATTAAATTATGGATACCCTAATTGGTATCCGTATTTATATGAAACGAATACGGATATGAATCTAATATTAAACATATCTGAATTTATTTTAAATAGATATAGATACCAGAAGGATATTAGTTATATATATTTTTTCTCTAATAAAATATAAAGATCAATCGGATATTACTCAATTATAAAAGAGATTCTGAGTCGAATTTAATAATAAAAATTAACATAAATGATATAATCACAAAAGATGAGAATGAAATCCACTATCACAACCACACATGATGCAAAATAATCAAGTAATTGCCTAAGACAGTTATTAAACTTGCATGAAGACTGATTTGACGAAGGGCCTAGGTCAATCGGATTTGTATTAAAATTATATTAAAATAAAAAATTATTTAAATGAAATATAGAATGTAAAAAGTATTAAAATATGTTCTATACTAAATATATTGTCACCCTTTAATTGCAGCATAAATAAAATTATATACAAATATAAGAACATGCTGAAGTTTTTGATATTTTTAAATATTTTATATAGAAAGTTTTGAAAATATCATAAATAATAGAATAAAGTTATTTATATCTCATTTTTTATTAAAGGAAAAGGATTGATTTTTTATGAAAAGAATTAACTATAAAAATATGAATATTGCAACATATTTCAAATGACTATATTTTATAACATGAAAAGTTTTGAATAAGTACAATAAACCATGATTCTATAACAACACTGTATTTTCTCATGGTGGCTATTTTTAGGTGGTGTTGCATGGTTTTTCCCCTAATATAGGTAGTTTGTAGATGTTCTTTTACCAGATATCCAGATCTGGATCTGATATCCAGCAAATTCATAAACATGTATCCAGATTTGATTGGATACAAGGAACTGTCTCCGAAACCAATCTGATCTAGATAAGGAAACAGATATAGTCAGATAATATCCAACCCATTTTCAGCCCCATTCCACCGCCTACCCTTTCTTATGAACATGCCAATCAAGGTAATTAAGATAGTTTCTATCTTGAAACTCTATCACAAAATATACTCTATCTTAAGCCATATGAGATGAAGTTATCAAAATCTTGTAGCTTAACTTTGCTACCTTAATTTCATATAAGACTTTCATTCTTAAATATAAGCAATTAAGCATTAATAGCCTAAATACATAAACACAATGCTAATTTCTTGTTTTGGAGACCAAACAGGGAACTAAGGGTGAAAGTGGATCGGATAACATTCATCCGGATCCGTTTTCGTATCCAAATCTATCCGGATATAGATAAAAAATCTGAGCATCCAATTACTATCCATATCCATATATACATCCGTTAAAGAAAAATGGATATGGATATGGATAGACAACTATCCGATCTATACCCGAATATCTGATTCCATTTGTAATCTTATTTAATTCTATATAGCATATGAATTTTTAAGAAAATTAAATGACTACATTAACATATTATTAATTTGATTTATTATCTACTTAATAATATCTTTGGTTCTGTGGTCATACAGTTTGATCATCCAATTTATATCCGTATTTGTATTTCTGATATCTGATTTGTATCCGTATCCATCTAAAACAAATATGGATATGAATTTTTGCATCCAATTGATATCCGTAACCATATTTGTATTCGTTAAATAGAACATAAATGGATATGGATGTACTAGTATTTGACCTGTATCTGATCCATTTTTAGCCTACAGGGAACTTTATGGTTTATCTCCTATTTTCGTTATCACAATCTGGAAAATATAGATCAAACCCAAATAAGAAGTCATTAATAAAGAGGAAAAGATAGTGGAAAAGATAGCACCTAACACTTGACCCGAATAAGAACCTGAAACTATAATCCACAGCAAAACAAACGAAAGGAAGAAAAAGAGTCTTTCCATAGGTTGCTAAACTAATAGATTGACATTGTAACAATTTTGCCTATGATGCATCTTGAACAATTAAACATGACAAAGACAGCTGGAAGGGCTAAGTTACTAGTCCTTGCATAAATTATACTCTTTATTTATTTGCATGGAGTCATTTTTGGAATAGCAAATCCAATAATACATAAGAGAAATAAATGCACCAATTATCTGATAGAAACAATTACTATATCCATAATTGAAAAATTATACCTTTATAATTTATACTTATTATAATTGTAAGCTTCTCAACCATCAATTTATCATTCCAAATTATTATTTATAATTTTGTCTTCCACAATGATATGTAGACTAGTCCATATGTGCATGTGAACAAGCTTTAAAGCTTGCAAGGATGGAGCAAAGAGTTTGCAACAATAGTAGGGGTATGATCAAGCTCAGCTTGATCAAGCTTGGGTCACATCAAGCATGGGTTGAAATTAATTTCAAGCTTGAATATGAAATCAAGCTTGATTTGTTTACTGCTATTTTGGATCAATCCAAGCTTATATTTCAACCTGAGCTGAAAACTAGCCTAAATGATCATCTTGGTGACCCTAAATCAAGCATAAACCAATTTGAGCTTGAATCAGGCATGGGAAAATCTTGAATTAAATTTTGATTCCAGCTTTATTTCAGCTTGGTTTGATATTGAATTCAAACTTGAACCAAATCCGACTAAAGATTTAATAGACTCAAAGAATAGAAAAAATCACAAAAGCCTTTATCTGATGCTCCACTATGTATGACATTAATGTTTGCGTATCTTTATATACCATAGAAATATACTCAAGCCTTACCAGGTTGAACCTGATCAAGCTGGGTCAATTTTTGGCTTAGCTGAAATTTATTTCAAGCCTAATTTTTACTGGTTCAAGCTTCATGATCAAACTGAGCTTGATTTGGGCTTTTCTCAAGCTAAGCTCCAGCTAGCTCGAGCTGCATAGTTCATTTGACAGCCCTGAGCATTAGATTCCTTGCAATATTTTTTTTAGAGTATAAATGCCAAGCTAGAATGGAGTTTGTCATCATTTGATGGACTTGCTAGCATTATAAGCAACATAACAACAAACTAAGTCATTGGGAGAGGAAAATATCAACTAAAAATCTAGCAAACTTGAACCTAAATCCAGAAAGAAAAGATAACAAGCAATAATTGAACCTAGAACGACAAAGATAATATAACAAAATTGAACTCCACAAACCTTTTGACACCATTAATCCTTGCAGCTTCAAGCATGTTAAAACTGATCATAGTGTTATTGTACATAATCACAGAATGATTGGACTGGATAAATCCCATCCCTCCCATATCAGCAGCAAGATTGAACACATGGTCCACACCTCGTGTGACCTTCAGGCAATTGTCCATGACCCTAAGGTCAACAAGGTGGAACTCATGGCAGAACATATCCTCACTCATATGTTCATTCTTCTTCCAGTCAGAGGCAATGATATAGTGGCCCTCACTTTTCAAACGCCTCGCAATGTGGGAGGCAATGAAGCCACCAGCACCAGTGATGGAAATGTGGAGCTTCTCAGAAGGCCAGTATGGCTCCCTCTCCAAATTTTCATAAGTGTATGCTCCATAATTGGTTCTTTCATTCCCAGTGCTACCCATTCTGCAACAAAGGTAAACCCACACAGTTTTCTCAGATGATTGTGCTAAGATGTTTTTTTTTTAAAAAAAAAAAAGAATGAAAGACCATACTTAGAATTATGAAAAGAAACTAAAGAATGTTAAAGAACAAAACAAACCTTTTAGTGAAAAATATAACTAAAAAAGCAAGGTATTATGCTATAAATCACTCGGGCAAAATAACAAGAAGGCAAATAGAACTGCAACACAAATGCAACCAATCAACACCGAAGCCTAGAATCTAAGGTCCAAACTACATCAGAAATCTACTGGAAAAAGACACACAGCTTAATCATGCTGCTCGTGCATCCTGCATAAATGGAGCAAATAATGAGTGGCGGCAGATACGATAAGTACACCCTTGCACAGAGCATGGTATCCAATAAATTTAGGGACATAAGATTCAAAGTCCATGAATAACAAGCTGCTAATAGACAGAAGGAAAAAAAAAATACCAACAACTGGCACCCTTCCCAGCCAGTCCAACCCAAATCTTTGAGTTGAATCGGACAACATGACAACCATAAACCAACAAGCCTTATCATCCCAAGATTCTTTACGAAGAGAAAAGTTCTAATCTAATATAAAGTATACCGTGTTCGCATAACAATTAAATCGGAGATTTAAAAACCTCAATCATCATCATTGCAGAAAGATAAGCTCTCTAATATTCAGATTCGGTATACTAAAAAGGAATATTAAATTTCCAATCATCCATAACGCTGACAAAGAGGTTTACTCTATATAGATAGGATCTCCTATCATGTGAAAGATTTCACAACAGAACTAGCAAAGAAAAAGAACAAGAAATAGCCCATAAAAAGCAAACATCAAAAAGCATGCTTTTTTCCATGCGATCCAATAGAAGCTTGATACAAAGAAGCATTTTTTACCTCCTGAGAGCATAAGCGAAAAAATATGTTAATCGAAGCCCAGAAATCGAAAACCCTGATCACTGGTGAAGCACCGGTGAACAAAAAATCCAAGAAGAAATCAGATCAAAACACCGTATATCTCATGACCAACCGAAAAAATTCCCAGAAAACCTAATCATGAGCCTAAAATAATAAAAATAATAATAATAACGGGAAAAAAAAACTCCAAAGAAATCTAAAAGTAAACGAGAAATCAAGAAAAAAAAAACATATCAGCAAACCGGATCTCTCTTCCGAAAACCAAGATTCTACTAAAATCACACATAAAAACATATACATAGCGAGAATCCAATGAAATGTTACCTCCGAAATAGAACTTCCAACGAAGTAGGAGAGTGCGAAGGGCAAGCCAAAGAGAGAACCCAAGGAGATCTTTGAATCCTACAGCGCTCCACCGCCTGCTTTTATAGAAGAAAAAAAAATAAAGAATAAAACATATAATAAAAAAGCGTCCCTTTTCTTTACTTTTGTTTGTTTCCTCGATTCTTAAGGACCAGGATAGGCCTAGAGAGAGTGGACCCCAGGATCGGACGGTGGAGATTGGGAGATTTAATCCGCTTACGCACCGCTCGTCGTTGGGAAGTTGGAACCACGAGTCGAGCCGGGATCCGCCCGGACCCTCGTGGGAGCTTTTCCGCCGGAAAGATTTTATTTTATTTTATTTTGCTTATGTTACATGCGAATGGTTTGCCGACATTAGTACACGGTGCGTTGCCCCGCTACTTCGACCCACGGCACTTCTGAGCTCAGACCGCGACATGGTGTCCCCCGTGTCCTGGAACAAGCGAAACCATAGCAGGTACATTCCTCGTCTATAATTATTACATTTTTAAGTAAGTAACTTTACAAAGTTATTGAATGGTATTCTAACAAAATATGTTGGAAATAATTTGATTGATATGTCGAGTGAGGTTTGTCCCATACTTACATCTCTCTATTTAGCAAGTAGAATTTTGGATTATTAGATGGTTTATTCAAAAAATCTAAACTTGAATGGCTATTGTATTGTCGGATTTGGCTAGTCTTCTCTTTTTTTTAAAAAAAAAAAATATTTATTGATATAATTTGAATATAATCAACTTTGTAGCTAGGATTGGTAATAATTGATTGAATTGCCTAGTATGATTGAACCCACTTGCAGAAATATGGCCGCATGGAGATATTGCATTTGAAAGTGGCATATGGGCCTTGTGATGTTAATCACCAAATTAAATATATTTATAGTAGATACTATCCAAAAAAATCCGAATGGATTGTTGTAGCAATAATATTATTGATGATTTAAAAAATATTATAATATATTAAGGTTCAACTTAATTTTCTAAAGAAGTCTATAGATAGTATAATGCTATGGGAAGGTGGAGAGAAAGAACCAATCAAGTTCAATTTAAGTGGCTAAAAAAGCCCCTTAATAGTTTTGATGGCTTAAGTATGCAAAATAATAAATGCCTACTTGCTCATTGGATGGTGTGGATAAGATTTTGATAATATAGCTTCTGGTTAGTCATCTCTAAAGTCATCATAAACCTTTTTGACTATTAACATTATCCACGCCATCAATCTTGACTAAATTATTTTAAAATATGATATTATTCATCATAAATAGAAATTGATGTCCACTAATTTGGTAATGAATGATGATGGGAAAGTTATAATATAATGCAGTTGTGCTTGTTTATCATGCCTTTTTAATTAACATGAAGATTCTAGTTCAAAAAACATTTCATCAAGAGATCAATAAAAGTGCCAAATAACTATTCAAGTATTTTTGTTATGTTGACATGATTAATAAAAATCCTAAATGATGGCTAAATAATATTTTTGCCTAACGCAACAAGAGATCTGGAGCCAAAATTACTATAACAATCTTTGAAATGATATTAGCTTATAAGTTATAACAACTTCTTTTCACAGCATGACATGTCTTACCATATTATATACAATACAAAATCTTCTGAGTTATAGGCTTACAAAAAATTCGGCTTAAACACTTTGACATTGTCAAGTGAAGCATACCATCACTGTTACCATGCAAAGTTCCGTTGAATCATCTCATGTATCATTTACTCTTGTTTTAGATCAGAATCTCCTTTTAAATGAGAGAAACAAGAAGCTTTCAATAATCAAATCGAAATCTTAACTAACATATTGGCATCCATTCATGTTTTCTTTTGCTTGTTTCACTTGCCCATGTTGCACTGAATAGGATTCAGCTAAAAAATTATGGATACATTACTCCCGTTTTGTGTGCAAGAAAAAAAATTCCCCGTTCTAGTTTGAATGGCAAGTCGCCAAGTTAGTAAAAAGTAAATTTTTTATGTGCACCTTGAGGGGCCCCAAAGTAGAAATAAATTGAACCTGTACTTAACCAAAAAACTGGGCCGTATAACCACCACTTGCCATTCGGATAAGTTGTGTCAGATACAATCCAAGGAAATGGAGAGAGATGACGCAACGTTGATTTCTGTGCAGAACTCACATGGCGTTGGATATTGGGAGATCTTGTCTTGGATACCGTGTGCGCAACGCCGTGAATAGCAAGTGTTGGCTGCCAGGGCGTACAAGAACACGTGCCGTGGTCCGCGCAGCGTTAGGAAGATGCTGTTTGCGCGTGGATAGCTCCGGTTTCGGAGGACCAGACTGGCAGGACTCCGTTGGAAAGTTGCGGGAATCCAAAGATTGACGCGGATATCTTGTTCAATAGAGCGTCGGAATATGCCCAAATACCGTTCGGCGGGGCAGCATGTGATCGGCGTGGAATTTGGTATAGGGCCACCATTCCATGATTGGTTCGTATATGGCAGTCGGATTTTGCAGTACACAGCGAGAATATGATGTCAATCTGGTTGAGTGAATCACCAATTTTCGGATTAAAACCGTATTTGGATATCAAATAGCTAACCATCCATTAAATAGTTTTAGTTATTGGTATTCACTCGGTAACCAACTAATCGGCAAATATTTTTATTTGTGGTTTGCTTGGTGCTCTCATGGATGGGGGATAAAGTTATGAAAGGAAAGTGAAAACTGAAGCGAAGGAGAGTGTATTGGATGGTAAAATTATTTCACCCTTCTGTGTGGAATAAACTTATCTAGGCTAAGTATCTTTTTCCATCTTTACCAAATAAACTTGTCCATTATTTAACAAGTATTCAGACACGGTAGAAATTTGCGACCTAAGCGGTGATCTGGCAACTGATCTACAGCATTTTTTAACTCGAAAGAAAAGAATGGGGTGGGAAGAACAGGAGAAAAATCTGGAAAGTAATATTTTTTTTTAATTCAATTAGTTGATACATATAACAAATTTTCCCGAGTTTTGAATGTCTGACAGATAGTTCTACCATCTCTCTGATGTACTTTTGTTGCATTTTTCAAACATGGTTGCATCTTATAGCTGTTGCGGTTGCTACTCAATTCATAAATGGTTGCAGATGGAAGAACACTGTTGCTTCAAAAGCAGGGTGGTTTCGTTCATGTCCTAAGCTAGAGTTTATTTGAATATTCCAATCTGGAGCTCTATATTTATGAATTTGGTTATCAATCATGCTCTTTCAACAAACAATGAGACACAATAATGGAGCTTGCATTAAACTTCAAAGAAATTATTGTTGATTATGAGTAATTTTCGTGAAAGATACAACAGAATTATATTTTCACATGATTGTAAGAGATATTTTTGCATAAGCTTTTTGAGGATATAGGGGAATAATTAGGTTGTAGGCCATATAGAATCCTCTCGTCATTCCATCAAAGTTCTGCAATTGTTAAGATGAATTGGAGATTAGCTACTTCCCTTTTCAGCCAGTTCAGGCGATATGGGCTGATCTATATTGGGACATTGGTGGTTAAGCCAAGCATGCAATATTTCTGCATGATCTACACTGAAGACCATCTGTCTTCTATGGCCATGCATATTGTTATTGACCTACCTGCACACCTTCTATGCCCAATCCATGTCTTTAGACTTGCCTCTATCCAAGTCTTGATCGATTAAATTCTCTGAGCAACATAGTTAGAGATGTCAATGGGCTGAGGCTAGACACAGCATAATATTCAAGTTAGAAACAATTGTGAATTAGATCCACAGGTTAATTGGTCTAGCAACATTCTTAGGTACAGTGGCAGATTAAGTCAATGCACCATTTCTTTTTTTGCTTTTTTTGATGGGAAGATACTTGAACGAAGATATTGATGATAAAAACTTATGATGCATACACTGTACCGCTGAGATGCTCACCACAGAACAACTCGAACTCATAGCAGCCTCACATTAGCCACCTTTATCCTATCCACTTGGTAACCTCAAACCATGGCACAACCCACCCACCAAATAGCAAAGAGAAAGACATGCATCCATCCGCCTTCGCAATACCCTCCTCAACCTCCGTCTCCAAATTCATCACTGACCACACCCCTCTCTCCATGCTAGAAACGAAGTGCACCAACATGAGAGACCTCCACCAGCTCCACTCACAAATAATCAAAACTGGCCTGGCCAAAGATACCATAGCCATCAGCAGAGTCCTAGCTTTCTGTGCCACCTCCCCCTATGGTGACCTCAACTATGCCATGCTCCTCTTCTCCCACCAACCACACCCCAATGCCTTCATGTGGAACACCCTCATCAGAGGCCTCTCCCAGAGCTCCACTCCCCACCTGGCCATCTCCCACTTCGTCGACATGCTACACTCACCCACACAGCCTCAGAGGACAACTTATCCTTCCATCTTTGTGGCCTACTCCCACCTTGGCCTAGCCCATCATGGCGCTCAGCTCCATGGTATGGTAGTGAAGCTCGGGCATGCATCCGATCCCTATATACGCAACTCGATGCTTTCCATGTACGCGAATTGTGGCCATATAACTGAAGCTTCAAGGTTGTTCGATGAGTGCTCGAGCTTCGATGTAGTGTCTTGGAACTCCATGATCATGGGCCTAGCGAAGAACAGCCTCATTGATGAGTCGAGACACTTGTTTGATGAGATGTGTGTCAGAAATGTGGTGACTTGGAGTGCTATGATCAGCGGATATGTCAGAAATGGGAGGAATAAGGAGGCACTGGATCTCTTTCATCAGATGCAGAAGGAAGGAGTGAAGCCTAATGCCAATACTCTGGTGAGCTTGTTAGGTGCATGTGCTAGTTTAGGAGCTTTGGAGCAAGGAGAATGGATTCATGCTTGCATCGAAAAGCACGGTATCGAACTTAATCCAATTGTGATCGCAGCTATAATAGATATGCACTGCAAATGTGGCAGCATAGAGAAGGGTCTCCAAGTATTCGAGAATGCCTCAATGAAAGGGTTATCATCATGGAACTCTATGATTTTAGGCCTAGGAGTTCATGGGCGTTTCCAAGAAGCAATTCAGCTATTCTCCAGGCTTCAATCCTCTGGCTTAAGACCGGATAACGTTACCTTTGTTAGTATTCTAACTGCTTGCAACCATTCAGGCATGGTGGATGACGCATGTGTCTATTTTTCGCTAATGATCGATGCCTACAACATTGAACCAGACATTGAGCATTATGGCTGTATGGTTGATATGCTAGGCCGAGCGGGGCTTCTCGAAGAGGCCGAAGAGTTGATTCTAAGAATGCCAATGAAACCTGATTCTATTATATGGGGATCATTGCTCTCAGCTTGTAGGATTCATGGGAACACTAAGATTGGTGGACGGGCTGGGGCACGGATCATGGAATTGGATTCTGGGGACAGCGGCGGGTATGTGCTTCTGTCGAACACCTTTGCAGGGGCTGGGGAATTCAGTGATGCGATGAGCACAAGGACAAGAATGAAGGAGAAGTGGGTGAGGAAAGAACCAGGGTGTAGTATGATTGAGGTGGAGGGTGTGGCACAAGAGTTTGTGGCTGGTGGAGTGTTGCATCCCAAGGCCAAAGAAATTTATGAAGTATTGGATGGGCTGGCTCTGGAACTAGGAAGCATGGCTTAGAGGGATAAAAGGACAAAATTTGAATTGCTTGTGAGTTGCCAAGAGATGGTCAAGCAAGGCAGTCATTGATTCTTTTCTTCTTATTGTTGTGGTTGTGCACTGTAAGGTAGTCTGAGGGTGTTGCCAGAAAAACAGAAAAGGCAGTCTGAGGAAAATTTATGCTTGGACTAAGGTTGTCAGGCTCTGCTTTGAAGAATTATAGCATTATTATGGCAGCCAGAAATTTATATCAGTTCATCATGTGAGAAGGCTCTGAGAGGGAAAGTTATAATAAGTTGATCATGGGTTGATACAAATAGAAGATTTGGCAGCATGGCCTGAGTTTAGTCCAGTAACCAAAAACACACAAACCTTTCAGCATGGTCAGTTTGATGCTAATAATCTATAATTTCCTCAAGAAAAAGCTAATAATATTTTGATTAATTCCATTTAGAGCTCTCTCTCTTTGAGGTTCACTGGAATTTTTTTTTTTTTCTCAAAACTTTCTTACATCTTTTAGGTCTGTTTGATATTATGTTTGTGAAAATAGGGAAGCCAGGATTGGAATATCATTCGGTTATATATATATTTTTTAATTTTTTTTAAAATATATTTTTAAATTTTTTTAAAAAATATTTTTTTTCAAAATAATTTTTATTTTTTATTTTTAAAATAAAAACAATCTATAACTATCATCACCACCTATGTCCCTATCTTTACCATCATCTTTATTAACCTCCTACCATTGCTCGTCACTGTTATTCAACTATCCACCATCAGCATCACGACTTCCACTATTATACTTTAAATAATTTTTATTTTTTAATTTTTATTTTAAAATATAAAAAAATAATTTTATTTTTATAAAAAAACTTGAAAATTAAAAATGATGCTAAACGTGGACTTGTCCAACTGTTAAATTTTCATGTTGCATCTCTTCCCATACTTTCTGAAGAAGCGGGCCTATATATAATAACAGAATCTACAATATTGGCATAGAGCCATATGTAGAGAATCTTTATTCGCATTCCCTTACAACCCAATCATCACATAATTCCCGAGTCGTAGGGCCTAAACACCCCAATCTTTCCCAGCGTTCCACTCCAATCCGTGGCAAATTTCTGTTATCAAAAAAAAAAAAAAAAAAGTTCCGTTGCAAATTTCTCTCAGGTTTCCCGACTCTCCCTTCTCTCTCGCGCGCGCGCGCGCCGCGAAGTTCCGCGCCCCACCTCTTCGAAGAAACCCCACCCAGATCCCTTCTCCCTCTCACGAGAACTAGGGTTTCTGGATTACTGAGCTTCCTCTCCGGCTCGATTTCTTCACCAGGAGATCTCTTGGTTCATGCCTCTCCAAGAAAACACCTTTTCTGGGCTCTCCTCGGTCTGATTACCCCCGTCTTCGCTCGGATCATTGCGGTTTTGTTGCATCACTTCTGAGATCGGGAGAAGAGGGGCGGAGATGCGAGTCTCGAGCTGGGTTCTGTCGATCTGGTTGATCTTTGGTTGGTTCTTGACATCTGGATCTTCTGAACCGGCGGATTTCCGGCGGGCGTAAGCGGAATTTTCTTGAAATTTGCATTGGAGTTCATTATTTTTATTCGTTGTTCTTGTTTGATGTCACGGTTTGCTTTTCTTGCGATATCTTCGGTTGGAAAGATTAGTTTTTGCTGTCAGATAATGAGTTTGCTTTGCTTAATTCTTTTTTTTTTTTTTTTTGAACTGAATTCTGTAACCTTTTTTCTGTCTTTTTGAACTGAATTCGGGGACGGTCTAGATAATTTATCTTCGTCCTGTCTGAGGGTGAATTGATATCTGCCCAAAAATTTGGACTTTTGTCTTTTCTTAAGTGTTGTCCTTTTGTCTCTTTATTCATTACGAAATTAGTCAAAATTTAAAATAATTAGAGAATTCAGCGCTTTGTTGAAGTTGATGGAATTAGAATATTTTACTCATTACTTGAAGGATTATAGAATTAAAGTCCATAACTTTTGAATGTGTAGTGTTACTTGCTTTTGTTTTGTGTTTCATTGGTTAGAGTGATTTGTGATATGAAGATACTATGCAGCCATGGATCTTAAAAAGGTCTCACTTGGACGTTTATAAGGATTTGGAAGTAGTCGCATGTCTGGGCTGCATATCATCTTGACTTTTGAAACTCACAAAGTCCAACAAGGAATGTAAAACCATCCAAAGTTAAAATTTGTCGCTCTTTGAAATGTGGCTTGAATAAATCTTCTTCCTCAAGGCAAGCTGTAACTAATTGAAAGTAATATGCACTGCACCTCTAAAAATATACTTTGTGACAAATATTTGCTTCTTGCCATGCATGGTGCTATCTCTGTAAATGAGACCTGCCATGATTTTCCATTGTGCCATCAATGTTGAATCACCGATCGGACCAACAAATTTGTCCTTCAATGCTGACAGACCAAGCATCCTTCTCTTGGCCAAACAACACTCTCCACATCAACTAACTCTCCAATAAGGATCAATTCTTTTTCCGACGAGCTTAATTGCTCAGATGATACACCATTTTTCACCATTGTGCCCATCAGTAACCTAGGATCAATTCTCCAAGTTCTTAGATACCTAGCATATCTAACACACTTGTCTTGATATGCTTGTGCTTTTAAGAGAATATGGCACTCTTCTTGATTTGCATATTTTTAACACTCCTGCACAGTGCTTCTATGCATTGTCCTTCATATCCCCGAACAATTTCATTGATTTTTTTCTTTAACATAGTTTATGTCAATTCATTTATAGAGAACAGAGTTGTTACATTTTGCTACCACATTGTTCATAACTATTGCTGCTTAACTTTGATGTCAATAACTCTTCTGGTTAAATGCTGAAGTAGAACTACTTTTGTGGGCAATGTGTATTGACTTTGAGCTTTTATAGATTTCCAATTGTGGAGCCAGATCCTGGTCATACTAAACTGCATCTTGCAAGGGAGGGTTTGGAGGCAATTGAAAGAATTACGACCCCTATAGCAGCCGTCGCTGTACGTTGTAACTTTTTCTGGAGATCTCTTATAATTATATCTTAGAACAGGCTTGCTGTTAGGCATTGGTTTTTAACAAAAATTATTATTTACAGTAATTAAGCATGTGAGAACATTTGAACAATTTTAAATAAATGACTAAACACTTATTGTACTTTTCTAATTGCGTCATGTGTTTATCATTTTTTGTAACCTTTCCCTCTTTAAAGATGGGAGAACCTATCATCCATTATAAATGATATTTATTGCAACTTTATTACTTTTTTGGCAGAATTCTTGGCATTGTGATTTGTGAAAGCCAATTATAGGGCTTGTAAATTACAATAATATTTTGATATATGGTCTTATTCCAATATTCTCTACTGCTGATCAGAGAACAAAGAAAATTTAAGAGCCAAAATTCATCATGCTTGGGATTGCATATTGGTTATTGAATTGATGACAACAAATTGCAAGAAAATTATTCTTTCCGGATCATCTCCTAAGGGGGTGTCTTGTATAGGGTGATCCATCCAAGATCAAGAACGTTGTAGCTGGAGGTGATGATATCACCGTGTTTATTACACCATGGTAATCCTATATGGCAATGTTCTTAAATCACCTCTACTCTTTAAATCATTCCCTAACCCAGTGATGGGATACCCATTCTTGAGGCCGGAAATCCATGATCACTCTCGAACAGTGATCTTGGGCTAAAATTTGAGGATAAAATATCCCTCAATCTAGTAAAAAAAAGATATATCAATATACCGTTAATATATTTTATCAATATTATATATCTGATATTATATTATATTTGATATTATATGTTATAGTTTATGATATATATATATGTATATCTATATATATTACATTATAATGTATTATTAATCATATTATTGTCATATTATAATTCAATGATAATTTTAAATTAGAGTAAGAATATCTTATTAATAAATATATTTTTATGAAATATATTATGGATAGTTTTATTATATGATCAATGATCTTGAATTCTTATGAAATATCAAATCGATTACTCATGGATACCTAGGGATCTTTAATTACTGGATCATAGCCTACCAAATACTGTGATCTTAGATTACTATGGATCAGATTATCATAGGATTTGGATTACTAGTGATCCTAGATCATCGTGGTGATCCTATTTCGGTCACCAAATGCTACCTAAGTGTCATCCATGCCATCATGTTCCTCTTTTCATGCATTCTGATTGGGAGGTTAGATTCCTCAGAGTATGAACTGAATATGTCCCCTACATTACAGTGATTACCTTTTTATCTAGTTTGAGTTTTCCTATTAACCATTTTGGCTTCCACATGCATGACTATTGCCAACATCAATTGACATACTTCTACGATACTTTATTCAATGGCCAGCGAGAAGGCAATGTTAAAAGACAGTCTGCATTTTAAAACATTATGGAAGTAGAGAGTAGGGCATATGGACTCTTCTACCTATTAATGGTGACTTATCTTGTTTTTAAAGGAAACTTAAGAAAGTTGCAACAGCTGCTCTATTTTAATTTGAAATTTGATAATTAAATTCTAAAACAGTCAACATAATCTATCTTAGTTCACAGCCACAATTAGGACTGTCACAAGGGCTAGAGTAATTTGATAAATTTTATCTTTTCCATTTAGGCACCATGGCCCATGCTTCTATATCTGCTCTAATAATTATATAGAATATAGAACCAAGTTTCAGAATTAGCCCAGTCAAACCACATTCTGGTTGAACCTGTTTAATTCCTAATAATTTGGGGACCACTGGGGTGGCTGGTGAGTTCCAATAGACTTTGAGCTCAGATAACTTTTACCATGAGGCCTTCTCTTGCAAATATGACATTGTTACCACATCATCCAACATTACCAGAGGATGTGGCCATTTTATATGAACAATTTTTTGAAGATGGATTGGTGAAGCTGATCCAATTGAGCTGATATAGCATAATTGTTATGGTTTCTGGTTGTAACTGTTCCTTGTCACCAAGATAGCCACCAGTCAGGTTGTCCATCTTAAGAAGGTGCATCAATTCTTTAGTAATTATCTTGGAAGTCTTTGTTTCAGCAAGTTGTTTCCTTTAATACTCTTGTTATATTTGCCAGTTCTTCTTACAGGAAAACAGGTAAGTCCAACCACTGGATGTGCCATAATTCCAGAAGCCATTTGCTGTTTTCAACCAGATTTAGTTTTTTGCCATGGATTATTAATGATTTTACTCTAAAGCTATTAGATGGAATTTCATTTTCGCTGTTGCAATTTTGGTTCTGCTGTATCACTCTCTTGATGAGTTACCGATCTTGGCATTTAAATTTGGTATTATTTTTTTGCTTCTTTATGAAATTTTCAGTAGCTTATGTTATATCACATATTTTAACTTTCACTTGATGTAATTGCCATCCCAGGTTATTGGTCCCTATCGGTCAGGAAAATCCTTTCTTCTTAATCAACTTCTTTCACTGCAATGTGATGAAGGTGCAATCACTGTTTTTGTTCTCTCCCTTTATGAAACTTAAAATAAATATGGACTAGTAAGAATCTTTAATCATCCTTCTCTTAACCTGCTAATAAATACTTATATGCAGGTTTTGGTGTTGGACATATGCGTGATACGAAGACAAAAGGTTAATCAATATTTATAATTTTTATTTCCCATATTTGAAGCTATTTCTTGTAGCATTATATTTGTCCAATATTTCTGGTTCTGTATCATGCTTAAATTATTTTCTACAGTAAGAAAACTTATTTGTGATGCAGGAATATGGGTTTGGGGTAGCCCGGTGGAATCAGTTATTGATGGAACAAAGGTGTCAGTGCTGTATCTCGATACTGAGGGATTTGAAAGTGTTGGAAAATCAAATGTATATGATGATAGGTGACACTCTGATTCTAGAAATCTTCATTGATACTGGTTATGTGACTTTTCTTAGGGGCATGCAGTTAATCCAATTTGTGTTCTGTGCATTGAAGGATCTTTGCTCTGGCAACGGTTATGAGTTCTGTTCTTATCTACAACCTGCCTGAGACGGTTTGTTCTCCATCTGACCAAAATCTTCATGGCCTATAATCAGCATTGTTTAACTTCCTGTTAGGTTGGAAGTTTGTTGTGCTTAGTTCTCAGGCTCCTTTTTTTTGTTGATTTACTTTGTAGATTCGCGAGGCTGATATATCTCGTCTGTCATTTGCTGTTGAAATTGCGGAAGAATTCTATGGAAGGTCTGTTTGTGAGTTCTTTTTCGGAAGAGTTTAGTTGCAACTATTTGTTTCATTGTTTTGTTCTAACAAGTTTCCTGTCTTTTTTCTGCCTTGCAATGGTGATAGAGTTAAGGTAATCTACCAAACTCACATAGTGCATTGAGTAGATATTATGTATGAATAGTATATATTTGAAACAATTGGTTGTTTGTATAGGGACAGGATGTTGCATTTGAGCCTGCTAAACTCTTATGGCTTATCCAGCGAGATTTCCTGCGTAAGTTGATGGTTCCTTTCTATGGAATGATTCTTTTTATTAAGCTGCTTTCTTATTTGTTACAACTTTGTGTTGCATTTCTTTGAGATGGTCATTGATTTATATTACTTTTAGAGTTTAATCTAATTTAGATCACTATGAGGGATGGTTTGCACATTGCAATAGATAGATTGATTCAATTTTTTTTTTTTGCCCCTGGGGCTCCTTAGTAGCCAGTAGTAGCTAATGCTTAGTTGTAAGATGGCCAATCTTTATTGTTTGACTTTATCTCTTCTTGCTTCAATGTGATGTTAGATGCCGCACTCCCTATAAAAGACCATGAGACAACCTACATTGGCTGTCATACCCTACCTTAAAGAAAAAAGCAAGAAAGGAATAGAAAAAAGAAAGAAAAAGAGAAAATAAAAATGTCATGGTCTCGAAGTTGGTTTCTGAGTTTCCTGTATTGGGAAGGCATTTTTTCCATCCTCGTATCAAATGTTGACCTGAATTTGATAATTCACAACAAATTCTGGCATCAACATTGGAGGTTTTGTTACCTAAATGAATCTAAGTAAGAAGGCAACTTAATATGATGCAATTTATCAGAAGATTTTGATTATTCAAGTTCTAATAAAATTCAACTTGCATTCAATGAGTTGATGACTTTTTCTTCTTTATTCCATTATTTCCCCCTATTACTTTACTCAAAAGACACTTTCCACCTACACAAACATCTCTTGGTTACAATTTAAGTGTTATTAGAGTGCCTTTAAGCCACTCATTTCTTACATAACTTGCTGCAGATATTCTCTGCAACTCTCTCTTCTTTAGCTTATATTTTTGTGTTTCAGCTCAAAAAAAAAAAAAAATCTTAAACATTTGCTAGGTCTTCAGAAAATCTGGTATGATGGGAAAAATTAAAAACAATAATTTAAAGGCATTATTTACTTCATGTACCATCTAGGTGTTATATTTGATAGGTAGAAGTTTGCATAATCAACAAAGTTATGTGAGTAATGTTGTGCTTGGTCACTTATGTTAGATAGTTAAAAAAATTGAAGAATTGTTAAAAAGTTTTGGTTATGTGTTTGTTAAGTAAATACACTTTTTGGGCGAGGTATCCCTTGTATCTTTGAACCTCCTCATAGATACAACACTGGAACTTATGTTTGACGCCACTTGTCAAATTCTATATATTCTTTTTCAAGAGCATAAGATGTAGATATTTTTCTTTATAGTTATCATAAGAAAACTTATAAATCTGTCAACAGAGATAGTGCCACCAGTCCTTCTTGAGATATTTTTGTCTCATCAGTTGTCTGAAAAAAAACTTGATTCCAATGATCATTCTTACTAGAGGATATTGTATGCATTTCAACTGCCTTACCATGATTTTTACCCATCAAAAGATATAATGGAGAGATTATGGGAGCCAGAGGAAAAAATTGATCACAATACTCATCTCTTCACATTGTAAAGCAGAGTGGCTGGTTTATTCTTTGTTAATATGCGATCATGAAAATAACATAAGGTCAGCAGCAATGCTCATGAATAGTGTAGAAGCTCATGATTCAACAAACATATATATATATTGCTTCATGTACTCATGAAATCAATGGAACCAGTTATGTGATTAAAAGGAGGCGAACCAGCTGATGTAGAATCAGCCTTAATCGAAAAAGAATATACAATTAGACATACTCATGCAATTTAGAGATTAAAGATCCCCAAAATGAGAAAAAGATATTGGATATATGATCAAAGGACCAAGAATATGTTGATTTAAGAACTTCTAGTTTGATAAAACTTTTGAAATGTAAAGAAGGGATGAAAAAAAAGCATTAAGAGAATAAAGGCATATAGATAGAGATGGAAGATGAATGATAAAGAAATGAAGCGGAGTTGGAGAAGTGTGAGGGGACTTTAGGCTGACACACAAAATAAACAGTCCATGCATTGTCCAGTCTCCTTCATTTGGTACAGTCTGGTCTCCTTTATTTGGTACAGAAACAATTAATGAGGGCCAAACAGACTGGCCACTCTATATTAGTGGTCGGTCAGTGGAAGTGCATATTTGGCCATGCTAGCTGTACAGCATGGGCATAATTATGTTATATAATGGTTAATGAGCTCCATGAATTTAACCAACCAGTGGATAAAATCTATGTATCTTTTTTCTCAGAATATCTGATGAGCAAGATGATGTGCTTTCAAAAGCATATTGCACGCTTTACATTTGTCTGAATGTGTCTGAAAGCTTGACTTATTTAATCATCATTTTGAAGTCTAGCAACGGCAAGTACATGACTGAAATATGGTTACCATCTATAATTTTCAGAGAATCAAGCCTCTTATTAAATAGAATTTCAAGATGTTTTTACACCCCTCTGTTCCTTACTGCATGACTTGCTCTATCACTTTTCTTAATTTTATTTCATTGCAAAGGCACGGTAGCCTGTATTGCTAAATCTGTGCAACTCAGCAAATTCTGTCTTTGATGATACAGAAGGGAAGTCTGTTCAAGAAATGGTGAATGAAGCTCTTCAGCGGGTCCCCAATAATAATGGTTAGATCTAATTAACTCCTTCTTCATGATCATTTGTTTTTATGGATATGTCATGAAGTCATATTAATTATTGATTGTACATTTTATTTGCAATTGCAGGAGACAAAAACATCAACCAGGTATCCTACCATCCAAACTGTCATGTTGTTGACTGAACAATATTCAGAACGTATATTTTTTTTGTTGTTAAATTAGGTAAATCAAATTCGAGAGTCCTTGGCGATTATGGGTGATAATAGTACAGCCTTTAGCTTACCACAGGTATGCTTATCTTATTTCTCTTAATGTTTTTCTAATGCTCTGTTCTGGTGTCACTAGTCATGCATTTTAAGATTCCTAACTTTTCAGAAAAGCCTTTTCTTAGTTTTTCAGTATGATGCAGGTCTTTATTGTTTGAAATGGTTCAAATCTCATAAGCATTGGCTGTAGTTTATACTATGTATAAAAAATTACATGCATTAGTTTTTTGATTTTGCTGTATCCTTATTTTTTTTGAACTTCCCTCGTAAGTCATAACCAGCTTCTTTTGATATTCTGGTTATTGTTTATATATCTTCATGCTGATATATCCTGCTTTTTATGTTGATGGGCATAGCATATTGATTGTTGAATTATGCTAACACAGTAATAAGAATCTATTTCAAATTTTCAATCTAATATGAGATTGCTGCTACATTGGATGTTAGTCCACATTAGCCCCCAACAAATATCACAATGTATGAATGTTTTCTAGTATCTAAATTCCCCACATATAAAGAAGGTTTTTGCATATGCCTCACTTGATTTTAATGTATAAATGAGCTGTTAGCACTGTTGAGGGGGTTTTGCTATGGCATCCAAGAAAAATCTGTATAATATTTTCAACCATCAATTCCAAGATGACCAGCCAAGATAGTCTGTAAAATTATAAGCTGGTAGCCACTTCCAATGCTAGCATGCAGTGGCAAGTACAGAAGTTCCTGGAATTTGGAGGGAAAAATATTTGGCTTGCCAAAAAAACCATGTCAAAAGGTATGCTTTCTCTCATATATACCAGAGAAAATCATGCCTCAATGTGAGTCAATTGAGTGAGATGAATTCCTCTTCTTCCCCATCTTGTGGTCCTCTAAGTACTTGGCCATGGCTTGCAGCTCCTTTATCCTGTTTCTGCACCACCATCCCTCGAATGTTCACCACGTCTTGCCTTTGCTGGTGGAGGCTGGTGCAGGAGGTGGTCCCCATGCTTTTAAGGGCCTTGGAGAGTGGGCAAAGTTGTGGGAGGGGGAGGGGAACGTGGCAGTGGAGCAGGGATTGCTGCCGATTGAGGGAAACCTAGGAGTCCAGGACCACCACTTATTCAACTTCTGATGAATGGATGGGCTCCACAACACTTAACTCCTGGAGTCTGGTTTCGACATGGCCAACTCAGGGAGCTCTTGTTATATATAGATATTCAAACAACTGGAAAATCCAACAATTTGTTAAGTCGACACAACTATTCAGGATCCAGCATTATGTATGATTTATATGTTTGACGGTTCTCTATGCAAGGGACGTGCCTAAATCTAGTTATCTGATATGGAACAAGAGAAGGCGATATGTTCATGCCTTTTCTCCTTTTTTACGTACTATCTTGGCATGTAGATCATAATGTTCATGCTTTTTTTGTACCATCTATTCCAGTCATGCACCAGTATAGGATACCAAAGATAAGGAGAGGAGTTCAAGTCTGTGTCAGATCCAAAAAGAGGAGGGAGACTATGAAATCTTTAAGTAGAGATTTAAAGAAGGGATTTGAAGAAAAGCTCACTCTGACTATGGATGTGGTTTATCGGAGAAGTACCCAACCCAATAATCCCAACACAACCCCACAACAGCGCCCCCCCCCCCCCCCCCCCCCCAACCCAACCAAAAGGAAAAAAAAGAAACAAAAAGGGAGAAAGAAAAATTAAACAAGAAAAAGAGAAAAGAGAGAGCAAGTAGATGAATGATAAAACACTTTGTCAACTCTGGTTACTAAGTGGATCCAAACCCCTAATATGTGGTCAAAGGTCAGTGTATAACTGGAAATGTCTCTGTTCTCTGTTTGTATCATGAAACACAGATGTTATGTGTTACATAAGTTGGTATCAACTGATATTATGTCTTGATATTCCATGGCACCATTGTCATGTCTCAATATTCTCATAACTAAGTGCTTGAAATTTGTGGCAGCCTCATCTTCAAAGAACAAAGCTTTGTGAATTGAAGGATAGTGAACTTGATCCAATGTATGTAAAGAAGAGGGAGCAGTTGAAACAACTTGTTGCATCCATTATACATCCAAAAATTGTGCAGGGTAAACCTCTGAATGGAAAGGAGTTCGTATCTTTTCTAAAACAGGTGTTTTTTTGGTGAAACTTGTGCTTATTACTAAATTTCCTGTTTATACTACAACTACAATTAAATATATATGATAGTGAACTTCTATAATAGCAAATTATAAGCTCTAACTAAAAGCACAATAGCTCAAAATTGTTCACTCTGTTCTATCTTATTCTATAATTGCTTATGTTGTTGTTTCAGATTCTTGAAGCCTTGAACAAAGGAGAAATTCCATCAACAGGTTCTCTTGTTGAGGTTTTTAATAAGGTGATTCTTGAACGTTGCTTGAAGCTGTACAGTCAACGGATTGACAAGTTGGGTCTACCAGTACCAGTGGACAAATTACAGCAGGCTCATGATGAGTCAAAAAAAGAAGCAAGAAAACTCTTTGACGAACAGCATTTTGGCCATCATCATGCTGAACAATCTGTCCTAAAACTTGATGATGAAATGGAGAAGGTGCACTTGGGTACTTTATGTCAAGCATGGTGTAGTTTAGCAGATTTATATATGAAACAGATCACTAGTTTATTTTCTGTATAAGCCTAGAAGAGCACATAAAAGTCACCTGTCTTTCTACATCTTTGGGAAGCTTCATACTTGAATTTCCAAAAACTTGTTATGTCTAGTGTTTAAAAATTTGCAATCGTAAATTACTTTGAATTTTTAAGCATCCTAACTTTTAAATTGGTATGGAACCATCTGATTTTGGGCCTCGGTGTTTTTATTTCTGCTTTTATTTGCACTGTAGGCTTGCATCTATTTATATTTGTTACTGTATTCAGTAAAGTTTGTGCTTGGTATTCTCACATGCAGGTTTATAGAAACATCCTTCTGGCAAATGAATATCAGTCATCAAAATTGTGTGAGGCCTTGTACACAAAGTGCGAGGATCTAATGGATCAGCTTCAAGTCTTGAGACTTCCTTCTATGGCAAAATTTAATGCTGGTTTTCTTCGGTGCAATCAAAGTTTTGAAAAAGACTGTGTTGGGCCTTCAAAGGAAGCTTATGAGAAGAGAATGATGAAGGTTAGAGTTCCCTCTTTCCTGTTCCTATATTCACATGATCTCGTCATTTTTACTATAAATAGCTATTAGACAAGCATGATGAAAGGATGGGTTGTGCCAATGTGTATACATTGAAATGATGTAAGACAACTGAAGGAAAACTGTTCTTTCTATCAAAAAAAAGGGAGGGAAACTGTTCTCTAGGTTTAGGAAGCATATAGAAGAACTTATCTGTCAGATATTTGATGGAAAATGTAAATTTAAACCAGGATAAGAGTTTATAAAGTTAACTAGATATCCTGTGCTTTTTTCCCTCAAAAAAAAAAAATCATTTGGTTTTGTCTTCCTAGCCTTAATATATATATATATATATATAAGTTGAAAGAAGAATCGAATATTCAGTGATCAAATCATTCATTCCAGAGTTTGATAGATCTTTTGAAAAACTATACACACACACACACACACACACACACACACATATATACACACACACACACACATATATATATATATATACATATATATACATATATATATATATATATACATATATATACATATATATATATATATACATATATATACATATATACATATATATACATATATATATATATATACATATATATATACATATATATATATATATACATATATATATATATACATATATATATATATACATATATATACATATATATATACATATATATACACATATATATACATATATATACACATACATATACATATCTATATACATACATATATATATACATACATATACATATATATATATATATACATATATATATACATATATATACATACATATATATATATATATAGATTGTGCATGTGTGTCTTCTGGCTTCTGATTTTTTATAAAAATGGGTTGAGACGTAATTTTAAGATGCCAGTCTCAATGATAATTGATAAGATGAGTGTGAGACAAAATTGTTTTTTCCTGTGTTCCATGCCAGAGCTGCATCCAACTGCCTTTGCATATCTTTTGATGTTTTGAGAGTCTTTTGATATCCGTTGCATGAGTTACACCTAATTGTGAAATTATGCATGCTGTCAGATGCTTGGAAAGTCACGTTCTCTTTTTATCAAGGATTACAACAACAGACTTTTCAATTGGTTAGTGGCTTTCTCCCTTGTTATGGTTGTAGTGGGCCGGTTCATCATCAAGTTCATTTTGATAGAGATCGGTGCATGGGTGATGTTTATTTTCTTGGAGACATATACAAGAATGTTCTGGTCAGCAGAGTCGCTGTACTATAATCCTGCTTGGCATTTTATTGTAGCTACTTGGGAAACTATAGTTTATAGCCCTTTTCTTGATCTGGATAGGTACGAATTCCTGACCAAGTTGTTTTTTCCTAATTTATTTTAACACAGAATGTGCATCATGATGCTTATTTTTTCACTGGGATAAACTTCATATGAGTTAACTAAGTGCATTTAGTTTTCAACATTCTCTTATGTGGTCTTAACTGGGACAGATGGGCAATTCCTATTGGAGTTTTGCTGATGATTCTGCTTGTATACTGGCGGTGTTGTGGGAGGAGGAAACGTGGCACTCGTTCCCTGTTACCGCTGTATAACAAACCTCATAAAGGTGGTCCCAATCGCCCAAGATCAGACTGAAGACAAAGCCTGAAGGAAGTCTGCATCATTCAGCTTTTTTGCCCAGGAGATCTGCTACATGACGATCATTCATCTCATTGGATGGGCCTTATTTTTATGGTGCCCTGCCAGTGAGTTCAGATTTTTTCGGGGCATTCAGTTATTATTGGTAGAGAGAGGAAATTATCAAAGCATTGGACAAATAGCTGTAAGCATTTGTTCTGGTTTTTTATCTGAAATATATATGTTTCTTTACAAATGTCTTGTTTACTTCATATTCTTTGTTACAGTTCATCTTGCTGGAACTATATCAATACTTATCAATATTATAGTGGTCGTTGTTTTTAGGTGCTCTATCTATTTAATATTTTGGATTTGCTGCAAGGTCTTTGGAACTTAGATGGGCAGCCTTCTGTATATTCCTCTCAAAAACCATAGATGTTTGCCTGGACACTAATGAAAAGGAAGGGTGGTTGGTAGTCAGTTGACAGCTGATTGTCAAAATATGAGGCTCAAACTTGAAACATATTAAAAATATTAGAAGGCAAAAAACATCTACCAGCTATGGCTTCTCATACTTGCTCTTTGTGCTGTGTGAGATGCTCTATTGAGTTTGAAACCCATCATAGCTTATTTTACCATGTAGCCTAGGCTTACAATGCTCTATCGAAGAACCTAGCAGAACCATCTATCAGAATTTTATAGCAAGGTCTTATGGCTCCTTTGGGTAGACTGATGCTGAAGATAATCATGCTTGCCAATCAGTTGATTAGCAACCTTTTCTCTTGTTCAGGGTATGTGCTCTACGCCACTCATGTGATTCTATCATGTTTTAACATCGAAATCTTCGAAGGTAAATGTTTGAAGCCTATCATATCGCTCCCCATAGAAGATTGTGTGAATTCGGCGGAGGACTTCCACTTGAACCATTCCTTGGATCAGTTCAGGACAAGCAGCTTTAAGTTGTCTAACCAAGCTTCTTACAGCAGAATAATAAAACTATTTTTTGGCAGCAGAATAATAAATTCTGGTCATGGAGTGCCAACTTACTAAGTTGGTAAGTACTTGTACCAACATTTGTGTTTAAGTTAAACCTTTGCCAGGATTTGGATAGTCATCAATGTAGGGGAAGGGCTATACCAGGTATGGTCTATTGCTTTGGTAAAAACACTTAAATTATTGTATGTTCATTAAAAAGATAGACTTCAATTATGTTTGAGCTTGGATAACTTTGAAAGGGATAGCAGGCAAGAAAAAAAGCTGTTCAATTTTTTCCCCCTTTGTTTCTGAACCTAGTTGCAACAAGTTGGTCGTATGCATAAGGGCTTTTATATTCATGTGTTATTTTATAAATGAGTGCCAAGGAATGACGGCTTGTTATCAGAGATGCCTCTCATTAAAGGATTTAATTAACCACAAGGTTTATGGAAAACATGAACACAGACCTATATCGAACCTTGAAAAGGAAAGAAGAAATCTATGGCAGACCTTAAATTTGAAGCAGCACTCTTTCTTCATAATACTAATTTATACCAAATTACAGGCTTTCTTCATTCACTCCATGTATAGTTTACTATTTTCGGTTCAACACCTTTCGCAAGAACACCAATTACAGCACTTCATGCATGATAGCTGAAACTTTATACGTTAACTGAGATTAATGAGAGCTCGCCAGCATGTTTTGCGACTCCTTCTCGTAGGGGAAACCATCGCTCATGGAGTCATCTGCAGACCAAACAAAGATGCCATGAAGCTTCCCCTGCTTCCTGAGAGTGTTGCATGCACGGAAGAAGCCGTTTTCTGGCGATAACCCTCCACTTCCATCTGTCGCAAAACTTGCCAATACTTTCCCTCCATTGTAATTGGAGCTCTGTTGTGCGAAATAGCTCAGAAACTGAGATACCGTTGTGCTTGAATCGTAGGCATAGAATTGGAAGTTGACATAGTCTATGACATGCCCATACTTCCTCCACAAGGCCAAGTAATGGCTCTGGACTTCATCATCATCATAAGGAGCAATGGAAGCAAATGAGATGACACCATTGTTCTTTAGCCTCGTCACTAACTGCCCAATACACTCTGCGAAGGTATCGGGATCGGCATGGAAGTGCTCATAGTCAATATCAATACCATCCAAATGGTACTGTTTGATGATTCTTGTCAGCGAACTGACAGCATTGCGGACCCAAGAATCTATGGAAGATGGCTGGAAATATGCTGAGCCACTGCCAACACTATCTCCACCAAGGCTGAGTGCAACCTTAACATTGCCATGGCTCTGCTTGATGGCAGCTACCTGCGAGGGGGAGAGGTTGTCGGTGTCCCAGAAGATGTTGAACCGACCATTAGTAGGAGTCGGGGAATCGGAGGTGTAGTCTATTGCAAAGGAGAGGATGAAGTGGAATTCGACACCAGGGTTGATGGGGACATCGGAGAACCGGACGCCATCGAACTCGGCTCCGATGTATTCCCTGAAGAGATTGGAGTCAGCAGCTGATGCTGGTGCGAGAAGGATGAGGAGGACTTGGAGGAGTTGGAGGAGGGAAGAGCGGAGGTTTGAGGAAGCCATTTGAAGGCAAGTGATGGTGTTCTTTTGTTCGGTGAGGAATGGACTTCAATGTTGTTCTATTTATAGACTTCAGTGGTGGATGGAAAGGCATGGAGCTTGTGAATTTGGATGTCCAGAAGGGGAAAGGTGTGGACCGATGCATGGCTAGCTTGGATGGTTTCTCCACTAGTAGTCTGTCTGTTATTGAGTAGTATACAACGGTACGGTAACTTTAGAAGAGGGGTACCGGCAAACGAAGTTGGACGATAACGCTGAAACTTTTGGATTGTAGCAATGTGGTATCGTGTAGGTCACGTTCTTTCAAGTTTGTAGTTCCAAAATATATCATGCCCACATGTATTGTATTGCAAAGGGCTGCAGGAGATGTGCTTAATCTGTGGATTATTACATGGCAAGCATGTTATCAGGCATCGTGTCTTACGGCGTTGCTTGCCCATCTCGAGTCCAATTGGTCTTGGGCACACTTGCATTGGTCACTAGTAACAGCGTACGACATTGTTAATTTTTTTTTTTAATAGAAATGTTGAACTAATTTAAAGCTTTCTTGAATTAATTATGAATAGCTTGTGAGTTCATCATAATATATCTGTCATTTACCCGGAATAAGTTGAAACATTATTCAACCAACGATAATAAGATCAAGAACGGTCGTATGATTTTCAGTAATATGGAGTACCTCTAGGTATAAAGGGAAGAGAATGAGGCTATGTTGGTTAGCTTAAGTCTGCATCCAGTTTAACTAGGATCAAACCTGAAGTGCTTATAGTTTAACCAGGATCTAATATATAGACTTGGATGGGTTAGGTCCAATTTTAGGTAGATTCAATTATCTAAATTCGGTCTAAATCTTTTTAATTAATTTTTTCGGGATCTACTCTGGACCATTTTGGTCCTATCCAGTCAACATGTCTTTATATTCATACCAATCAAAGTAGATCAGGTCTTAGCTTGGAACTCATATCAATTCTCAATTTTAAGAATGGTTTAGTGTGGATCAGGTCCAATGTATGTTGGATCTAGATCGACTCTAGTCGAATTTCACACTTTTTTTGGTACATAGCCCAATTCCACACTTCAAAGAGATAAAATCTAGTAGCTGACTAATACGAACAGGCACTTGCCAGCAGGTCCTGTGATTGCTTCTCATAGCGAAAGCCATTGCTCTTGGAGTCATCTGCAGACCAAATAAAGATACCATTCAGTTTTCCTTCCGACTTGAGCAATCTAGATGCATTAAAGAACCCATGTTCTGGCGACAGTCCTCCACTGCTGCCCTTATCTGTGGTCAAACTCGCCAATATCTTCCCTCCATCGTAGTTGGACCTCTGCATCTCAAAGTATCTCAGAAACTGAGACACGGTCGTGTTCGCATCATATGCATAGAACTGGAAATTGACATAGTCAATTACATGTCCATACTTCCTCCAAAGAGCTAAATAATGGCTCTGGACCGCATCATCTTCGAAAGGAGCTATCGATGCAAACGATATCAACCCGTAGTTCTTTAGTATTGTCAGCAGCCGTCCAATGCACTCAGCAAATGTATCAGGATCAGCCATGAAGTGCTCATAGTCAATATCGATGCCGTCCAAATTGTATGAGCTTATGATTCTCGACAGCGAGGTGACGGCATTGGCAACCCATGAATCGATGGAGGAAGGATGGAAGTATACATCGCCATTGCCATCGCCCAAGCTATCGCCCCCCAGGCTAAGAGCAACCTTCACATTGCCATGGCTTTGCTTAATGGAGGTAACATGTGAGGGGGTGAGGTTGTCATCATCCCAAAAGATGTTGAATTCTCCATTCGTGGGAGTGGGGTGCTTGGATGTGGTGTAGTCTATTGCAAAGGAGAGAATGAAGTGGAAATCGACGCCTGGATGTATGGGGACATCGGAGAAGCTGACACAATTAGACCCTGCTCCAATATACTCTCTAAAGAGACTGGAGCTTTGGGATGCAGAGCACATTAGTGAAAGAAGTGTGAGGAGGAAAAGAGAGGAAGGGACGTTCCAGGGAGCCATTGGAGCGTAAGGCAAAGACATTGTTCTGAGTAGTGCATTCATGGTGCTCATATTTATAGAAACTTCTGAAGGGCATGGAGTGTTGGATTTGGACAATTGTCGGGCCAGCATTGTTCAGCTCAAAACACATCTTACAAGAGCTATCTCCCAAACTAATATGGACAAAGGCCAGCGAGAATCTTTTGGGCGCCTAGAAACCATTGGTTATAATATTTCAAAGGATCTGGTCACTGCTGGCCTCCAACTCATTAACAGAATTTCTACGATGGAACTTATGCAGCCAACTGTTTATGGGTGAAGATGAAGATGTCAGTGAGAAAGGAAAAATAAGGTGTCTCGCCAGCTTATAGATTAATGTTTGGCTTCTTTCTCCACTTGATTACAAGGTTAGGCTCATTCAAAGTTTCAGCTGTTGATTCGTTAAGATGAAATTTCTTATCTTAAGCTTCCTTAGATTATTATACCTCCATAGCAAGTATCACGCAACCAGATCTAATGGTAAAATCAGAAGCCTTCAGCTTTTGATATAAGAATGTCACATTGAATCAGCATGCAAGATTTCATATGGCAAATGCAACAAGGTGGTTTTATTCATTTGTAGCTGTGGCACTTTAAAGCAACAATTTTGTTTCTTTCAGTTAATCTCACATCATGGAATGGCCAAACAACCTCTGGATTCGTGAAACTGAACAATATATTTATGCTGGTTGATAAACATAACTGCCAGAAGAAATATGTTAGTTTTTGAGAAACAAATATGTTTTAAATGGTTAAATGATTTGTTTCCAAAAACACACTTAAGAGACCTCATAACTGATCTATTAGCTTGTCAAAATGAACAGCTATTATTCCCTACAGAAAAATAGTTATATGCCATTACTGCACCAATTTTGGTCATTTGATGGTCAAGTATGGTTAGTTTTCACAAATATCAGCCAATGAAACGAAAATCTCAACAAACCAATCAAGTGAAAGAGGAGGATAAACAGGAGCCAGTAATTAATTATTCCACTTTCTTTGGAATTAAAGCAGAAAGTCAGATAAAATTAATCTGCAAACTCAGCATGCAATTTTGCGTCTAGCAGTTGGTAACGTCGAGTGCAGTGCTGAAAATTTTAGAAGTAATGTAGCATCATTATTATCTGATTCAAGCTCCACAAGTTGATCATATTCCAAGTACACAACCAGCCAAATTTCCAGAACCCTTTAGTATATTCACACCCGATCTGCTTACATCAATATGCTGGGTGGGTCTTAAATGCTGCGAACTTGGAGAATATAACAATAGCCACAATAGCTCTTCAAGTACTAAAAAGGTTTATGAACTACTTTTGAATTTTTCTTTGGCTGAGTGGTTTTTTGAACCATTTCAAGCAATGCAGTCTACAGATCATTCTTGAAATATCCTGATACCTAATCAATTCTATACATTATTCACAAGTTATTTATTAAAGACACTTAGATTACATATTAATAGCATTATCTTATGCTGCTGTCGTAGTAATGTTGATGTCACCATGGCCTTTCCTTGCTTGTTTCTCTATTTACCATATATCAATAAAATTGCATCCTGTACATTTTTTACTTATTATTATTTTTCAAGTTTCCCTGACAATTTTGGTTAGGTTTTTGCGTTTTTTCTGAATTTAACAAACCAAATAATTCACAAGCCAGCTCTGTGACAACAGTCCCCCTGCCATTCATAAGAATATTTATTTGAAAAATTTAAGTGGTCTTTCACAGTTATTTATAATACATACAGGAATGTACTCAACACAGAAAATTCTAGATGTTTTAGGAATTCCTTTGCTGATAAGTTGCACCTTCAAGGCTAGAGATTGAGTAGATGACCCTCATTTTTTCGAGAGCAAAGGCCCATCATAACTTCAATAACCTATTAAACCTCTATAAGTTTCAACTGCATAATAGCATATAAAGTTTACCACTGCCATCACGGTTGAACAGCAGCTCATTCAATTGTTGTTCTTCTTGCGAGCCATCTCTCGTGCCATCTCTCGTAGTTCCTCTGGTGATGGGGGCCGAGGACCCTCAGGAGGATAAACCACATAATGACGCTGCATATAAAACATAATCAACACTCGCCAAATAATTATAAAGCAAAGTAAATTCTCATTCTTAAGGATAGACAGGATTTTCCTACTTTAAAAATGAAAATCCAAGCTATGAAGTGTTCCAAATCCGAGTTTCTCTGAATTATTGGATCAAGATAAGGAAAGTCCATGCTCTTTTAATAAACTGAATTATGAGATCAATGTGAATACAAATGCAAAATTGAGCAAATAGAGCTCACGAAACTCGCAAATTCTCTGGTGATTTCATAGAAGTAAATAATCCATGATTCGCTACATGCCAACATAATTTTGATCATGATTAAAACCATTTAGACAACACTCCAAGTCTGCATGAGTTCCTAAAAGAATTTCATAACTCCAACATTTCATGCAAATACTTCCAAGAGATTCCGATAAAAGCAAGAAATAATGAGTTACATGAATCATAATATATAGGCAATTGAGAAACAAATATCCTGACATAAATAAGCAAAAGTAGAAGGTTTCTTTGCCAATTCAGCCATTAATAGTTGCTTTGTGTGTTTGTTCAATGTCCTAAGTCAACACTAATAAATATTTTAAGCTTCTTAGTTATGTGTATGATTATATCCTGAGCACCTGGACTCTGTTTTTTTTTTTTTTTTGTTCCAAAAAAATTGCTACAAGTTATAGTTAAGGAAAAGCATTAAAAGTTCAATCAAGAATCAGACATGTGAAACCTAGAAAGAAAATGAAACAATGAGATGTTAGTTATTGGCTAGGAAAAAGGCTAAATCCTATTGATTGTGTTTAAAGGCACATTTGCATGAAGCCTTGAGATTTGAACAGGCACAAAAGAAGCACAAAGGAGTAAGAGTCTCAAAATTTTACTTCAGGATGGACTTGCAAAACAACCTAAAAGCCTGTAAGGATAGGTGTAAAGTCATTCTATGACTTCAAGGAGACAGTTAACATAACCCTCTTGAAGGTTGCGATCCTCAAGGGTCAATAGGGGGGCTCTATGACATCAGAGATATGATTCCCATAGAGGCACGGATGTAAAATACATACACTATATACACTATTTCCTACTATTAACCCTCATGATATTCAATACAAGTTTCATGCTCTACATGACAAAACTCCCTAGTGGCTGACAAGCTGAGTATCATTCATCGCTCATAAGCTGAAGCTACTGCCATAAAAGAGTCATTAGTGATACAGTAAAGCCAACAACGAATAGTAGGCAATTGGCTTGTACTGCATGTTTTCAAAATAGAGAAGAGCATTAGGTCAGGAATCATTTAAGATGAATTGAAACTAGAAAAATATTTTTCAAAATCAAAATAGAATACGTAAAATTATGAAAACATGTCAACTAATTACCACGAAAAGTTCTTGTACAGTCTTGACTAGGAAAGAAAAAAAGGTCTGCCTCTGCCTCTCTCTCTCTCTCTCTCTCTCTCTCTCTCTCTCTCTGTGAGTGCATGTGTGTCTGCATTCATATTTGTGAAATTTCATGCCTTAGGCTCAAGTTATCCTTGATAGAAGCAAGCATGCATGAAAGGAAAGTGAAGCAAGCATGCATGAAAGGAAAGTCATTCATGAATGAGCCATCTAACATGGTAGGGGAGAGAGAGGTAGCGGGTGATCAAAATACAGTTTCTTCACCAGATTCAGAAAGAGAAATAGTGGAATCACGGGGAGGGGGGGCGCAGTTTTCGGGATGACTAAGCTAGTCAAGCACATACAGTAGTTCTTTCATCAACTTCTGGAATGGCACTAGGATTAGAAAAATTGAAGGAGACGGTTCGAGCACAGGTCCACCACATCTTATCTAGCCATTTTCATACTTGTTAATGCTATCTCACAAAGGCCTATTCCTCATTGACACATATGTCATGTAACTGAAATCTCCTTCCCCATTGATAGATATGTGCTACATCCTATGGCTTGTTCTACTTTCTTATGGAAAATACTTGGTCTATTATATATCTTAAGGTTTAAGCATATTAGATGGAGTTAATGTAATGTGCAAAGGGCCGCTACAAGGTAAATAGAAGAGAAAGAAAGATATCACCTAGTCCACTTAGAAGTCCAACAATATATATAAGGAAAGAGGGTTCCAGCAAAAGATGTGGCAGGAGATGACACATTGATCTGCAAAGTTGACTTCAGGTCCACCATGGATCATCAGATATAATTGGAGGGTTAAGGAGAATTCAGTTACAGAAATCCTAAAAGCATCCACACTCTTAGTTTTTCTTCTTTCCACTTTGTAGCAATGACATCCAATCAGCAAAGTTGACGTCCAAACATTCCCCACTGGAACAATTCCCCCGCTCTTAGTTTGCCGTCTTTCCATAGCAATAACATCAATACTCATCTGACTAGGTAGGGTGATGGTATGGTACAGGTTTTGTGAACTCCCTTAAGTGAAGGGCAGTTGTCCAACACAATAATTTATATGCATCCTCGAACAGGCCAATTAACAGTAAAATTCTTTGACCCTTCTTGTTTTCAAGAGGGTATCAAGGTAAAAAGAATTGCATTGATCCCATAATCAAAAGAGGAAGGAAAAGAAAAACAAACAAATATCATTTATAATTTCTGATGGAATACTCAAACTATCAAACATCATCAAGAAGCAATCAGGTCTAGGCCTGTACAGTTCTCGACTCCCTCCATCCCAAAAACAATCTCCTCATTATTCTCCTCAGACTCACTCTCAAGGTCAATAGACTCTCTTTCATCAGATCTCCTACATGCGAATCTTTTTTTCCATCTAGCTCTACTGTGCTTAGTTGGATCCCCAGAATTATTGTTTCCTGCTAACATCCCCAAAATATTTTCAAGAAATTAGTTCTACAGTGGTATACCGCATGATATTTTCCACCACGAAGGAGGGGAACAGAGTATTTTCATCATTCATCATCCAACTATTTTTTTTTTTTTTTTGTCTCCACGCTATTGACATCAGGCAAAACCTCTTCATGATCATTCCTTAGCTCTCTCATTTAAAATAATAATAAGAATAATAATAAAACTCGCTTTCTCATTCCTTCAGCATTTTCATTCGTTAACTTTATATACTGAGTGCGCGGCTTGCCCCTCTTACTTCTCGAACCCACAAAGGCAGTCCTCAAAGTCCCCAATACTCATGCTAAATCAGTTCAGATTCAAACAAACCTTTCAAAAACGATTGGAATGCGATTGAACCCTAAGTGCCTACATTCTTCTTTCTTTTGTTTTTCTTTTTTTTTTTTTTTCTTTTTTGGGGGAAAAAAAAAAAAAAAAGAGAGAGAGAAACGGAGAACATATCAAAAAATGTAGAACGAATGAACCCACCATAAGTATGCACTATAAGGTAGTGGGATGCTCCCAGAATCCCATCCTAACAACTATTTGTTTTTCATAGCTTTTCCAACCCCTAAAATCTGAAGCATTCTTCCAAACCCCCGATCTCATCTTTGAGTACCTATTCCCGCAACCATAACAGAATAAATTTGGAACAGATAGAGGAATAGAAATATACGTAATAAAGAGAGAGAAGGGTGGCCTACGAATCCCATGATCTTGTGGAGGGTCTTGGAGTCGGTGGCGACGGCGTATGTGAGAACGATCGGGATGGTCACGTACACCGCGAACTTCCCGATCTCCAACAACCCTCTCGACGTCCCCAGCGACGACATCTCCTCGCTATCCCGCTATTCCCGCTCTACTCTACCTCCCGCAACCAGAAACCGCCGTTCTCGAGTGCTTCAGGTCACCGCCGATCTGGGTCGTCTCCTTGCGGATAAGCCCGGAACCGCGGGGTGATGCTTATGTGCCGCCCAATTCCCAAAGCCAAGCGACTTAATTATATAAATTGCCGATTCCTTATTATTTCTCAGCTATATTTTCTCAAAAACATATGCTGCATCCTCCTAACTCAAAATAATTTATTGATTACAGTAAAATTTTAAATTTTATTTAAAAAATAATATATTTAATAATTTTATAAAATATATAATAGTACAAAATTTTAAAATTTATTTATATTAAAATATAATATAATTAATAAATTTCAAATAATTTTATGAATAAATTTTTAATAATCACATGCCGTCTAATAAAAATGCCCGGTATAATACGTCAAACTAAAAAACCAGCCATTGTTTAACAAAAAAAAATTAAAAAAAAACTAAGCGCTATTATAATATTATAAGGGCCATCTAACAAAATAAAAAAAATAAATAAATAAAAAAATATAATCCAAACCTCCAAAAACCAATTTGGTTTACAACGATCGCTATTTTTGTAATAATGAGTAACATACACATGAACATGATAAATGAAAAAAATTTATAGTTGTGAAATATTTTTTATTTTTTAATCAAGATGTCTTATTTCTTCCCTCTGATGAGATTAAACTAGATTTTCGAGTTGATCCTAAGGTTATTGAATCTGATGGATGGTGAGCTGAGATTGATGTTGGCTCGGGTTGGAGTGAGCCAAAGTGGGTAATGCATCCGACTAGTAGAGATTGAACCTGCAAACAAAGTTCCTAATTAGAGAAATATTTTCAGAAAGGACCCTTTAAAGCACAAGCCAGTGGATAATCAGAGAAGAGAGAGAGAAAAAAATATTCATAAGGGGTTGAGACTTATCTAGCCCCCCCTTTTCCCTCTATTTATAGAGAGGGAGTAGCGGCCCTTCCCACTTTGAGTGGTGGCTGTTATAGGTGTTGAATCATGTTGAAGAAAATCGCATCCCAGCAGGCTAGCCGTTGCTTGACTATCATATGGATCTGCTCCTACGTGGTTATGGTTATCTCATTTGGTGCACTGTGTCTAGAACATTGATCTCCTTCTAAATTAGGAGGCTTGCCTAATTGGGCAGCCTCCTCCTCAATCGAGCAGCCTCCTCCTCGACCTCGATTGAGGAGGCTAAGTCAGCAAGGTCAGACCACATGTCCTCGATGTTAACCGAGCTCAAAGGAGCTTCGGCTCTAACCAAGGTTGGGTGACATCCCCAGCACTTGTCCTCGACTCTTGAGTCTGAGCTGAAATTGAGATTGAGCAAAAAGAATTAGATCTTGACGGAGGTCGAGCCATGTTCGGAGATGGGGTGACCATAATAAATGCACCTCGATGGGTGAAATGGCAAAGTGAAGAGTGGGTGCCACATGTCATGGTCCTGCCCGTCCAAGTCGCTGCTTCTGCTGATCTGGGTCGTTGATGCTGGTGATCCATGGGAGATCATGTGCTCCATTCTCAAGCTACCACTTGGCAGCCATCCATGATGGCTAAATTAATTGTCACTTGACCGAAGGTGTTTGAGCTCCTATAAATAGCTAGTCCCCCTTCATTTTTCACTTTTATTGTTTCACTGGGAGGAGACGCTGCCTTTGGCATGAGGGTTCTTAGTGATCACCATCGACCACCTCAACTGGAGCTCCATTCGATCTGATCTCCTTGAGGTTGGAACTCGAGGTCAACCACCCCGAGCTGCTCGCTCACTTCTCTTTTTTGGCTTTCTCCATTGTAGGTTAGCTCCGAGCTTTGACTCTTATAGATTTTTGTCTGTAGAGTTCTTTATTTCCTTGACTCTCCTCAATAGAGATGACCTGATTTGGTACTTCAATAGGAAGTTGATTTTCTGACCATGGCTCATCAGACAACTAGGGTTCCGCAGCTCAGGTCCATAATGCCACCTCGGATGGTTCCAAGGTGAGAGTGGGGCCGACCTTCAACCCTTATAGGATAGCATCCATTCTTGCTCGCAAGGACTTGGAGGTTGTATGCCTCTGATTTCAGGTCTGGGTTCTAGCTGGAGCTCGCTGTTGGAAAATATGTCCTAAACTAATCATTTGACGATTATGCTAATTATAAATATATATATATATATAAATTGATAAATAATAAAAATTATTTGATCTTTTTCATCATAAGATTACATCTTCTAACGAACTCTTATATTGTGATGAAGTCCTTAGGACTATTTTGATCGATAAAGGAGAATTTATCACATAGTCTTTAAATTGGTTCGCGACCAAACGATATGCTATTAATAGGACGATAGCGATATCAAGTGTAGGTCGTTGTATGCTATATGCATTAGTTATCCTCATAATCAAATGATGTGGAGACACTAATATGACATACAGGTGAGATATAGGAGTATATCGTCACTGAACGTAACCAACTACGAAGCACTCTACTATCAAGGGTAGCTCACGAAGGGTATGGATATAAGTATCCCTCCGACTTGAGATCATCATGATGACTTGCAAGCAACTCACTGTACTTTAATACCAGACTAACTGAATTTTAAATTCAGTGTCAGAAGATTTTTGGGTGCAGTCTAGTACTTGTCAAGTCGGTGTGTGAGTTAAGATAGGATTGATCCCTCCAAGTTAATAGGAGTTAATGTATCAATATATTTTAATTTAACAAAATCTGGATCCGAATAATTTATGTGATAGATTTGAAAGATTAGAATATAATGTGAATGACTTATCTAAGATTGACAGTTAAATCTTAGATCATCCTCAAACATTAGAGTCAAAGAGATGAATTATACGGTAACCATACACCAATAGGTTCGTGAATATTACTTCGCTATCATTCGATCTATTCGGATGTCGGGTCATCATTGCTAGATAGTTATATTAATTGGTTCAAAAATTTAATCCTGTACTACCAACTTAGCTTCGAACCAATGAGATCATACTTAAAAGAAATTTCTGTCTGATCATGTAGCTGATCAACGATTGAGAATCATTCAAGAGCTTAATCGTCAATTCGATTGATGGTTAACCTTATACAAATATTGCAATAAATTTATTCATCAAGTGTTAGTAAATTAATAGAGGATTAATTAGTAATTAGATTGCTGATTAGCTCAATTTGATTGAGTAAAAAGAATTAAATAAAATTTAATTGAATTAGATTCAATTAGGTTTGATCTAATTAGATTATAAGATGACCTAATCGCTAAGAAAAAAATATTTCTGATTTGATCAGAATTTTGATTCAATAAATTCTTAATTTGATTAAAATTTGATCAAAAATTTATGAACCTAATTAGATTAGATTTTATATATTTTATTTGGGCTAAACCAGATGTGATTTGAGTTGGATTCAAATAAGGAAACCTAGAGTCCATATAGGATTGGACACTTTCCCCATCTGCCACCAAGTTTTGGATGCCACATTCCTCACGCACAAAATTATTTTGCATGAGATTTCTTCACACCAAAGAAGTCCTCCACCCTCCCTTTCTCCATGCCAAGTTTGATTTGGTTTTAATAAAAGAAAGGTTTTGAAATTAAATTTTAAAATATTTCTTATCAAGAGAATCTATTCTTATCCAAATCACTCCACATGCCAACTTATTTTTTCTCCTTACGTGTGTGACACTTTAAGGAGGATTTTTATCATGGAAAATCAGATTAGGATCTGATTTCACATAGAAAAATAAAAGAAGTGGCCTCTCTTGTTTCTTTTGGGGCATGAAATTTGTGGAAGGACAACATATCTTGAAGAGTCCAAGATTCTTAGGACTCTTCACCCAACCCTATTACACGTCAATAAAAAGGGGTCTATTTTTTATTTTTGTGTATATAAAAGACCAGAGAAGGAATTCTCCATGTTAAAAGGCTTTGGGTGTGGTTCTTGACGTGAAAAAGAAGAGGCGAGTCCTCTCTCCTAGGGTGTGCCCAAAACCTAGTCTTCTAGTGTTTCTACCTCATGGTTTGGGAAGAGAGCAAAATAAGAGAGAAAATAATTTCTTCTCCATCTTTTTTCTATCTTTTCTTTTCCTCCAGAAGTTCATCTTCAATTTCTGAAAATATTTCAAAGATTTGAAGAAATGATCCAGATCAGTCAAGAAAAAGGTCTTCGTACGAGCTAGCACTCTCGAGAAGATCGATCAGATCGAAGCTTCGAGTGAATTTTTCGTAGAGGTCGGATGCATGTGCGGCTATGAGCAACCAGCAAGGATCATTCTTATCATATTTTTCAGCAGCGACGATCATCGATCCATGCTTAGATATCGAGTTCTGAACTCAGATTAGAAGTAGATGTGATCTACTACTTACATCCTTATATGTAGATTTTATTATGTGATTATTTCAGATTTTATATGCAACATATCATGTTATAGATCCTAGAGTAGATTAATTTAATGATCTGATCATATGCATGTTAGATTAATATGATTAATCTATTACTTTTCACTATAATTTCTTCAAAAAAATTTTAAAATACATGCATGAAATCACCTACATTCACTAATAGTAGTATCAGAGCCTAGATTCGTTATAATATATTATATGTGTATATTAAATTTAAATTTTAATTTTATTTAGATCTGATATGTGATATTTTGATCTAAATTTAATTAATGGTTGATCGCACAAACTGATACAAGATTATCCTACCGTAGGATTTATCCCTTATAGTGAAAAGATTATCCTAGTTTGTGCTAATCTTTGATAAAATCTGATTTTTTATATTACATACGATATTTATGATCTGATTTAGATATGATCTAAGATTATGATCAGATCTGATATAATTTAGATTAGATCTAAATTCAAACATATATAATATATGATTAGATTAGATGATCCGATTAGCAAGTACTTGGATTGGATTGATCACCGGACCGTCCGATCATAGGAGTAAGAAAGAATTAAAGATCTTCATTTCTCATCTGATGGAGTGCTCTTATGGCATGTAGGAGTGCCATATGATTAGATCTCATGAAGAAGAATACGAAAGGAAGAACTTATTTTTTTACAAAATCTTAAATCTTGAAACCCTAAGTTTGTTGTATTTGATACAAAATTATATGAAAAATAAAATATCTAATCTATATGATTAAAATTATTTTAATTATGAAAAAATAAAATTTTGAATCATAAAAAAATTTAGATATGATCTAAAACTCCATGAATCGTGTTTGTATAATTATTGAGCCGACTTAGTTTTAAACTGAGTTAACCCAGTCTTCTTGTGTAGTTGGCTCAATATTAATTGAGTCGATCCAGTTTTTGAACAGAAAATCTTTGCATAAAATTTATTGTAAATTATTTACAAAAAAAAAGATTGAAATTATTTCAAACCTAAATCTAAATCTATGTTGATGCTGAAACTTAATTAAGAATTAAGTGTAGAATCAATTAAATCTAAAATTATGAATTAAAAATATAATGTCATTCACATAAAATATGAGAGTATGGGTTAGCTCAAATCAGATCCTCTTAATTGGGTTAGACCCAAGATTAGAATCAAAGAGTTAATGGACTATATAAAGAAATTGATTAAATCTAATCAAATATTAAATTAAATTAAATCAAAATTTATCTAGAACCAATATAATAGTTGTAAATGGTCAAGTCCATATCTTTGATTAGACAAAATAGACCTTGATTATAGCTCAATGGTTAAATCTGAATCATTAGGCTTGTCAAATCGAAACTAATTAATCAATTGATGTCTAAGATAAGTTTGGCATTTCGATCGATGGTTTTTAATTAGGAGCGGCTTATCTGATCATTTTGATGGTGTCTAAGGCAAGCTTAGCAGATCCTCCCATCGATCTCACTTACCTGGCCAATTTGATAAATTAGGTTATAATTAGACTGCAAAGTGATTCGAGTTGATCCATACTATTAAGGTTGATCAGTGTGATTGATCTAGGTGCCAATTCGATCAGCATGATCCTAATATGATTAAGTGATTTGGTGAAGTCAGTGAAAGGCTTGTGGTCTACTGATTGATCTCTTCTTCTCTTTTCTCTAAATTAATTAAATTTTTAAATTATTAGGTTCATAAAATGAGCTAGTTATGAGGATAAGTAGATCATAGCCTCCCATTAAGGTGAATTATAATGGGTCTATTATTTTTTATTGATATTGCAGGCGCCATCCATCTAGTATTCTCTCTGAATGATGAAATTATCATTCATCATATGATGATTCTGTTATACATTTGATGATGGTTGGGTTGATCAAGCCATCCTTGGGCCTGATCATTCATTGGTTAGAATCACTGAGTAGGTTCATATTAATAGTTTGACGTAATCGAAACTTTCAATGGAAGTCCATCACCTACTGAAATAAAATCTGTGACTAAATTAACTACTAAAAATTATTTAAAAAAATAATTGATTGAGAAACTATCCATAGGTACATATGGGTTGATCGAGCCATCCTCGGGCCTATATGTAGTCTGTGTAGATTTTAGTACCCACTAAGAGATTAAAGTAATTTTTTGAATTGGAGATAGAGGCTATCAATTCGTATAAAATAGTGAAAGAATCTTTATACTAAAGTCCAAATCATCTTTAGGCTTAATCAATTCATAAATATTGAGGTCTTGTATTTTTCTTTCAGTTATAGCTAGATATCCGTTGCTTCATTCACTGTTTGACAGTGATTTATTTATAGGACCCAATTTTAATAGATGGTATCGAAAGTTGTAAATAGTTCTAAAATACGAATGGATCCTAAATATGATTATGAATTCAGTACCTGATGTTCTCATATCCAATATACATGATGCGATCAAAGACATTTATCAGAAGTAGCCAAATGACCATATCATCATGTGGTATTTTTTTGAGAGCAGTAAAGAAAATGAATTTAGTTATAAATTTGATAATACTCAGGGAGAAAATTTTTCAAATATTAAAGGAGTTGTACCTCTAAAGATGTATCTTCGATGGACAATAATCTTTGAAAAAGAAAAGAAAAAGAAGATGCAAAAGAGTCGCGTTTGGGCTAATAAGTTCGAACTGACAAAAGAGTCTAAGATTAACCTAATCTGACAAAGTTCCTCGATCTGAACAGGCTAAGAAAGAGAAATCAGTAAAAGATTGCTGGATAAGATACTTATATGATAACACCTTATGATTTCTCTATCTGTGATACTACTACCTAGATATTGGATATCAAAAGTCTATGCAAATTATTGCAATGACATCAGGTTAGTAGAAAGTTTAAAAATAGCAAGAGCTTCCTGAACATTAAAGATGAAAGTTATGTTCTAATTTTGATTTTAGGAATCATCAAGCCTATTTTCAATTCTAACAATATTGTTTTAGTGATTGTCACTATTGTCTAATAATTTTGTGATATCATTATGAATGATGTCAAAATTATATAGATAACTAAGAAATAATATTGACATAATTTGTTAGTATACTGTATATAATAAACAAACTCCTTAGAGTAGATAATGTCATGAAAGTCTATCTTTGGCAATTTAGGCTCGATCATATAAACAAGAATATGATCAACAGGAGATAATTCTCAAAGTCAATGATTGTGAATCATTATCAATCTGTCAATCTTATCTCTTTAGTAAGATGACCAAATCACCTTTTGTTAGAAAAAGTGAACGAGCTAATGATGTTCTAAATCTGATACATAATGATGTATTGGATCTACGAACATATTTGTCATAAATTTAAATAATTTAAAATATTTAAATAATTTCTTAATAAGATAAAAAAAATGAACTGAGAAGAGTATTTAAACTCTTTGATCAGTCCAAAGAGAAGAATGCCTTTTCGATGAGTTTTTGACATATCTAGAAGAGAATAATATTCTCTCTTATTGGAATCAACTTTGTTAGACATAGTTCGATCCATGATGGGGTTTACAAGTCTGTCAGTCTCCTTTTAGGATTATGCTCTTGAGACTATTTATTATGTTCTGAACTGGATTCTGAATTAATCAGTTGCAAAGACTCCATATGAGATATAGACTAGGCATAAGCTGATACTTTCTTACCTTAGGGTTTGGGAGTATTTGTTTTATATCAAGCATTTGTAGATCGATTAGCTTAGATCTCGATCCTATATATATTATTTTGTAGGGTAACCCCAAAGAATCTAGGGGATATAACTTCTACTATGCTAAAGAATAAAAGTTGTTTGATATTTTTTTTTTAAAAAAAATACCTTGGTGAAGGAACTGATGCCTCTAATGTGAAACTTATAAAGTTCGATAGATAGAAGACCTGACCCAATTCAGTAAACCCATAGAATCAGATTTGATTAGATCAAACCTAAAACCCATTGTAGAGGTATCATTAAGGAGATCCGGTAGAGTACCACGTCCGTCAGATAGATACTTCGATTTTTAATTTCAAGATGTCATCCTGTTGAACTTGATGAGAATAACAAAGATTTGATCACCTACATGGATGCCATGCAGAGGTCCGACTCTGATTAATGACTTGGAGCCATAGAGTCTGAAATAAAGTCCATAATGATCAACGGTGCATGGATACTTGTTGATCCACTCGAAAAGAAAAAGCCCATATGGTGTAACTGGATCTTCAATAGGATCAAAGAGCACAGATGAGAAGATGGAGATCTACAAAGTCCATTTGGTTGCCTAAGAATATTGTCAATGTTATGGTATTGACCATAGAGAGATATTTTTTCCTGTGGCAATGCTAAGTATTTCGAAGTTGGAACGTACATTTTGATAAGTGATCAAAACACATAACTTCGTTGAGAATGAAGAAGAATGTTGCAAATACAAATGGATTAATAGTTTTATGAGTGTATTTCTTATTTTGTATGTAAATAAAATTCTCTTAATCGAGAATGGCATTCCTTATATTACAGGGAATAAAGATTTCACTATTATCATTGTTCTCCATAAAAGACTTGAAAAAAGCATCCCTCATCTTAAAGATGAAGATCTATAGAGATAGATCTAAGAGGCTGCTTGGATTATTTCAGTCCAACATACATAGAGTGTTTACGAAGAAAATTTATTCTATCATGTACACCATATATAAGATCGGATATGGAATACTCACTAGGGTAGTGAGTGGATAACTGCAAGATCCGAGTTAGAATCACTGGAAGGACATCCTTAGGTATTTGAGAAATACTAAGGATCAGTAACTCAATTATGAAGAATCTGACTTAAAACTTGTAGAGTATGACTTTAATTTTTAGTTGGATATAATAATAGCAAGAACATGTCGGAATATATCCTTATCCTAAATAATGGAACAATCTACTGAAAAGATTTCAAGCAAAGCAATATAGCCAAATTCAAATTGTGAGACAGAATATATTACAGCATTCGATACTTGCAAGGAAGCTATGTGATTATACAGGTTCACTGGCAAGTTAGGAGTGGCACCCTCCGAAGATGATCCTACTGTATTGCATAGCACCGAAGCCATAGCTCATGCCAAGGAGTCGAAGTCCCATTAGCTTACCAAGCATTTTGCATCACTACCATCTTATTCAAGAAATTTGTTAAGGTGACGTCAATCTTTAGAAGATTGACGGAAAGGAGAACTTGACCAATCTATTTACTAAAGTCTCGATATTTAGGAGTTCTAAGATGATAAATTAAAGATGGATATATGATACTATATCGATTGACTTTAGTCCAAATAGGAGTTGTTGAAAAATATGTCCTAAAATCAATCGTTTGACGATTGTACTAATTAAAAATATATATGAATTGATAAATAATAAAAATTATTTGGTCTTTTTTCATTACAAAGTTACATTTTCTAACGAACTCCTATGTTGTGATGAAGTCTTTGAGACTATTTTGATTGATAAAGGAGGACTTATCGTGTAGTCCTTAAATTGATTCGCTACCAAATGATATGCTATTACTAGGTGTAGCAAAAATTTTGTGCAGGGGCAAAATGGTAATTTTAAAATTTTTTCAAAATTACTATTTTACAGCGAAATTATTAATTAATCTCATTAATTAATACTAATTAATCCTACACTAGGATCTAAATATGATACAACAGCATGCATTTAAATTTGAAATTCAAATTTGAATCAGTAAACCTTTTACAGTACTGTGTTCAGAACACATCACCTTTTGCGGGTAGTCGATCACCGTAATCTGATCACCGTCGGGGGACTCTGATCGTCACGTCACAGCCACACAAATGTCTGACCTTTGCGGATCATCCACACGAAGCTCCCGTCTGATCAGCTCCTCATGAATGCTAGTTCGTGATTTCACCCTTTTGATGGCAGATATTGATCGAACTCCTTCGATCAATGTGTACCGACTCCTCGGATGCTCTGGATCATTTGCACGATTGCTTGAGAGGCTGATGGATCTCTTCCTGAAATTTGGTGGACTCACGACACTCGTGGCACACCAATCTCACTTCCCAAAACCTAGGTTGAAACCCTAGGGTACACACTAGAAACCCTGCGCTCAATTTTCTTTCTTTTCTTTCTTTTTCTCTCGAAAGGTTTTGGACCTTCACCTTGCGCACAAACTTTCCTCACGCCCCAAAGTTTCTCTCCTAAAATTTCTACGCACGTCTCACCTTTCTTCTCTTTTTAAAACAACGTCGAACGTGTCTTATCCGCATGAGAGGATAAAAATAAGTGGTTGCACATTTGAATTCAAATCAAATTTGAATTCAAATGCAAAACCAACTCATCCCTATCCACTTGTGCGTGAGAAGAGAAGGGGCGTGAGTTGATTTGTGCGTGGAGAGTTTATACGAGAAATATTTTTTCGTGTAAAATATGGGGTGCACAAGATAAGACCATGGCGCATGGATTAGTTGGTTGCTCATTCAAATTCAAACTTTCTTTTGAATTTGAATGGCCAACCAACTTATTTTTATCCAGATATTTGGTGCACAAGGGTGGGCGTGGGATGGCTTCTACGTAGAGAAAATTCATGAGAAGTTGCTTCTCGTGAATTTAAATATGCACAGAAGAAGTGAGGTGGCGCAGGGAGAAAGTCAAGGTGGTTTGAACCTAATTGAGCCAACCTAATCTAAATAGGTTGAGCACAATTAGAATAAATTAAATCCAACTTAATTAAGCTTAATTAGGCTCAATAAAATTCTAATCAAATCAGAAATTAACTAAACCTAACCCCTGATCAAATCAGGGACTAAACCACCTTAGCGATTAGGTCAACATTTAACCTAATCGGGTCAATCCAAACTGAATCCAATTCAATTGGACTTGATCCAAAAATAATTACTTAATCAAATTGAGTTAATTAGTGATCAAATCACTAATTAAACCTCTCATAAATATTGAGTCCAAATCCGATGGACAATCAGGCATCAGAGACCATCGATATGAAACCCTGATCAAAGAGTTCAAATTTCAAATTCAAAATTTAAAATTCAAAATTTTGACCCCGGTACCCAAAATGTGTGGAATTCATGATCAGAGAATCTTAATTCTCAATCATAGAGTTTCAGACACATAAGACTCATAATCAGCCATCTGATCAGAAAGAAACCACTAATGTGTGTGACCCCGCAGGTTCGAACCTAAGCCGGTAGCACAGGAACCAATTCCTGTACTAATCGAAGTGACCATCTAGCAATGGTACCCGATGACCGGATAGGTCGAATAATCACAATCGCAACATTCAGAACCTACATGAATATGGTTACCGTATAATTCATCCCTTTTGAACCCTGTGTTTAGGACGACTCAGGGTTAAACTGTCAACCCTGATGATATCATCCGAATCGTGCTCAACTCAATTAGTCCTGTGACTCCTCACTAGGACTATCCTGATCAAGATTTTGCTAAATTGAAACACGACTGTACACAGCTCCTAAACTGGAGTGGTCAATCCCATCTTGACACACGCACCGACAAGTCAAGTACTTGACTACACCCAGCAGCCTTCCGTCATTGAATTAGAAATTCAGGTAGTCCAGTGCCTAAGTACAGTGAGTTGCTTGCAAGTCACCGTGGCGGTCTCAGGTCGGAGGGACATTTATACCCATATCCCATCGGAGCAAATCTTGACAGCAGAAATAGCTCCGGAGTTGGTCACGTTCAGTGCAGATATACCATTACATCTCATCTGTATGCCATAGGAGTGTCTCCACACTCTTTGGTTATGAGGACAACCAACCCATATGGCACACAATGACCTATGCTCGATAAACGTTATCGTCCTTGGTAACAACGTATCATTTGATCGCGAACATGTTTAAGGACTAAGCGACAAATCCTCCTTTGTCGAGTCTAAATAGTCCTAAAGACTTCACCACAACACAGGAGTTCATTAGAAGATGAAACATTTATGATGAAAAAATATCAAAATAATTTTTATTTATTTATAATTCATGTACTAATACAAAAGGAGCACAACCGTCAACAGACTGACGATTGGCTTTGGGACACTATTCCCAACACTAGGATGATAGCGATATCAAGTGTAGGTCGTTGTGTGCCATATGCATTGGTTGTCCTTATGATCAAATAGTATGGAGAAACTGGTATGGTATGCAAGTGAGATATAGGAGTACATCGTCATTGAATGTGACTAACTGCGGAGCACTCTGCTGTCAAGAGTAGCTCACGAAGAGCATGGGTGTAAGTGTTCCTCTGATCTGAGATCATCATGGTGACTTGCAAGTAACTCACTATACTTTAGTGCTGGACTAATTGAGTTTTAAATTCAGTAACGAAAGATTTTTGGATACAGTCAAGTACTTGTCCAGTCGGTGCATGAGTCAAGATGGGATTGACCCCTCTGAATTAGTAGGAGTTAATGTATCAATGTATTTTAATTTAGCAAAATCTGAGTCCGGATAATCTATGTAATTGATTTGAAAGATTGGAATACAATGTGGATGACTTATTTAGGATTGACAGTTAAATCCTAGGTCATCCTCTAGCATTAGGGTCAAAGGGATCAATTATACAGTAACTATACATTAATAGATTCTTGAATGTTGCTTCGCTATCATTCGACCTATCCGAATGTCGGGTTATCATTGCTAGATGGTTACATCGATTGATTCAAAAATATATTCCTGTGCTACCAGTTTAGGTTCGAACCTATGGAGTCACACTCAAAAAAAATTTTTGACTGATCATGTGGTTGATCAACGATTGAGAATCATTCAAGGGCTTAATCGTCAAATCGATTGATGGTTAACCTTATGCAAAAGTTACAATAAATTTATTCACCAAGTATTAGTAAATTAATAAAAAATTAATTAATAATTAGATTACTGATTAGTTCAATTTAATTGAGCAAAGAGGATTAAATAAAATCTAATTGAATTAGATTCAATTAGGTTTGACCCGATTAGGTTATGAGATGATCTAATCGCTAAAAGAGAAATATCCCTGATTTGATCAAAATTTTGGTTCAATTAATTTTTAATTTGATTGAGATTTGATCAAAAATTTATGATCTAATTAGATTAGATTTTATATATTTTATTTAGGCTAAGTCAGATGTGATTTGGTTTGAATTCAAATAAGAAAATCTAGAGTCCATATAGGGTTGGACTCTTCCTCCCATGTGCCATCAAGTTTTGGATGCCACATTCCTCACACATAAAATTATTTTGTGTGAGATTTCTCTATGCCAAAGAAGTCCTCCACCCTCCCTTTCTCCATGCTGAGTCTGATTTGGTTTTGATAAAAGAAAGATTTTGAAATTAAATTTCAAAATATTTCTTATTAAGAGAATTTGTTCTTATCCAAATTACTTCACACACCAACTTATTTTTTTCTCCTTATGTATGCGACACTTTGAGGAGGATTTTTATCATGAAAAATCAGATTAGGATCTGATTTCACATGAAAAAATAATGGAAGGGGAGTCCCTTATTTCTTTTGGGGTGTGAAATTTGTGGAAGGGCGATATATCTTGAAGAGTCCAAGATTCTTAGGACTTTTCATCCAACCCTATTACATGCCAATAAAAAGGGTTCTATTTCTCATTTTTGTGCGTGTAAGAGATCAAAGAAGGAGTTTTCCATATTGAGGGGCTTTGGGTGTGATTCTTGGAATAAAAAAGAGGAGAGTCCTCTCCCTTGGGGTGTGTGCAAAATCTAATCTTTTAGAGTTTCTACCTCAGGGTTTGGGAAGAGAGAAAAACAAGAGTGAAAATAATTTTTTCTCCATCTTTCTTTCACCTCTTTTTTTTCTTCAGAAGTCCATCTTCAATCTCTAAAAAATTTTTAAAGATTTGAAGAAAAGATTCAAATCAGTCAAGAAGAAAGTCTTCACGCGAGCTAGCACTCCCGAGAAGATCGATCAGATCGGAGCTTTGAGTGGATTTTTCGTAGAGACTGGATGCATATGCAGCTACGAGCAACCAGCAAAGATCATTCTTACCATATCTCTCAGTAGCGACGATCATCGATCCGTGCTCAGGTATCGAGTTCTGAACTCAGATTAGAAGTAGATGTGATCTACTGCTTACATCCATGCATGCAGATTTTATCATGTGATTATTTTAAATTTTATATGTAACATATTATGTCATAGATCCTAGAGTAGGTTGATTTAATGATCTGATCATATACATGTTAGATTAATATGATTAATCTATTTACTTTTTACGATAATTTATTCGAAAAAAATTTGAAATACATGCATGAAATTGCCTAAGTTCACCTTCATTCGCTAGTTCTGACAACTGGATGGCCGAGCCCCCTCCATGTCAGGTTGGGATGTATGAGGAGTCCCTCAGGGCTGGCCTAAGGCTCCCCTTCTATCATTTCATCATAGAAACTTTTAGGTCTTTCTAAATCATTCTGTGTTCGGTAGCACCAAACTCATGATAGCTACTCGTCACCTTCCTTTCCCACTATTTTATATTTGAAGTCAATCCGACCATCCATCTCTTTCAGACATGCTTCATCTTTAAAGAGCACCCACGGAGATCGGCTGGTGGTACATCTCTCCTCGAATGAAAAAATATCTCATCGAGGTGCTCCTTTTTCCATCCATGGATGGAAGGAGCATATCTTCTTTGTTTCTTCTGATAGCCATGGGGGTTCGACACCACATGGCATCAACCTCGAAGGTTACTGAGCAATACTCTAAGGCTATCCGATCTCGAGAAGTGATCCTTAGAGGTTATCTATGGGAGTGTTGTTCCAACCTTACAGGAGCTTTTCTCCAAGTAGACCCTTTTCAAGGTTGGCTTGAGCCTTACCGATCCTAGTGGTAAGCTCGTTAATAGTATAGTTTTTCCTCAGCTCTTAGCTCATGTAGAATAAAATGACTTCTAACCTTGGTTTCTTCTTTCTTGTTTTGAATATGAAGCTCGAGCAGCTTCAGATGGTTCGATGTGCAGCCCAAAAGAGGAAGAAGATCGTAATCGAGTCCCTGGTATCCAAATGGGGCAAGATCGAGGCAGTCCTAGCAAAGTCAGCTGTCGAGGTCTCTTGCACTTTGAGATGAGGTACAGCACTGAGGAGGGGGACCTCATCATCAGAGGTCCAAATTGCTAGGCTCCTCGAAGTAGTCGTCACTCTAGGATCATGGCCCCTAGCTCAGGGGGCTTCTTTTTCAGTATACCAAGGTGAGGCAGGACCTTGGGGGTCCTCTAATCATTCCCCTTGTCGGGCCGGCTTCCTAGCGTTAACTCCTCAGTTGGCACCTACCAAGGTCGGACAAGGGTTGCAAGGTTCAAGATCGGGTCTGCAAGACTACACGATTGCTCAGGAGCTTCTTCGGTCAGCTGTTCTTCTAACCGATGTGAAGCTCATGAAAGCTGAGTAGCTAGGGTTCCACATTAAAGATTCCTATAATTTGATCCTTCAAGTAAGTCTGACATATCTCCCTCTTCCTTTGTCTTTGTGTTCTGACCTCATTTTCTTTTTCAACTCATCCATTACCTCGAATATTTTGTCAAGTCGCTAAAGGTGTCTAGGGTGACCACGGAGGAGGCCAAGGCTAGGGCCCAAGCTATTAAGGTAAAGGTGACTGATGCACTAGTGGCTAAGGATAAAGCTTGGAGTGCACTCCTCAAAGCTAGCCAGGAGGTGTGTAACCTCAAGATCAAGGTCAATAAAGTTGAAGGGAAGGCGGCCCGGGCTGAGGGCTGTGTCATCGAGGCCCTCCATAGTGCCGTAGTCAAGTGAGAGGAGGAGCTCTAGGTTGCGAAGAGGTGGGTGGTTGTCGAGTTTTGTATATCAGTCGAGCTTCAGAAGGAGAAGGCCGAGTTCACTGTAGAGTGATGGACTACCAGGCTCGGGTCCAGTGCCTCTCCCTAGGTGGATAGCAACAATGTGGAGCCGGCCAAGGTGGAGGCTGTTGCCAAGGCCGAGGCCTGAGAAGTCATCAAGGCCAAGGCCATGGAGGTTGTTGAGATTGTCACCCCGACCCCAACCGCTATCAATGAGGAGAAACCCGCTCTCCAAACTGCCGGTTAGGCCTTAGGTAGCCTTTATCTCTCATTCTCTTCTTTTTTTTCTCTCTCCATCTCTTCTTTTTTTTTTTTTGTAGATGTTGCTCAGGCCTATCCGAGCATACTTTTTAGGTTAGTCTCACCCATTCTCTTTTGTAACAACGTACCTTAGTAATGATAGGTTACTTTTTCTTAGTTTGTGGTTGTGCTTCTACAGGGACGATGAGCACTTAGATTCGATTCATACTTCACCATAGGTACCCCTATGGTTGGCCCTACTCAAGCCTCACCAACCTCGCACTTAGATTGTTGGGAATAGTGTCCCAAAGTCAATCGTCAGCCTGTTGACGGTTGTGCTCCTTTTGTATTAGTACATTAATTATAAATAAATAAAAGTTATTTTGGTATTTTTTCATCATAAATGTTTCATCTTCTAATGAACTCCTGTGTTGTGGTGAAGTCCTTAGGACTATTTAGACTCGACAAAGGAGGATTTGTCGCTTAGTCCTTAAACATGTTCGCGACCAAATGATACGTTGTTACCAAGGACGACAACATTTATCGAGCATAGGTCGTTGTGTGCCATATGGGTTGGTTGTCCTCATAACCAAAGAGTGTGGAGACACTGGTATGGCATACAGGTGAGATGTAATGATACATCTGCACTGAACGTGACCAACTCCGGAGCTATTTCTGCTGTCAAGATTTGCTCCGATGGGATATGGGTATAAATGTCCCTCCGACCTGAGACCGCCACGGTGACTTGCAAGCAACTCACTGCACTTAGGCACTGGACTACCTGAATTTCTAATTCAGTGATGGAAGGTTGCTGGGTGTAGTCAAGTACTTGACTTGTCGGTGCGTGTGTCAAGATGGGATTGACCACTCCAGTTTAGGAGCTGTGTACAGTCGTGTTTCAATTTAGCAAAACCTTGGCCAGGGTAGTCCTAGTGAGGAGTCACAGGACTAATTGAGTTGAGCACGATTCGGATGATATCATCAGGGTTGACAGTTTAACCCTGAGTCATCCTAAACACAGGGGTCAAAAGGGATGAATTATACGGTAATCATATTCACGTAGGTTCTGAATGTTGCGATTGCGATTATTCAACCTATCCGATCGTCGGGTACCATTGCTAGATGGTCACTTCGATTAGTACAAAAATTGGTTCCTGTGCTACCGGCTTAGGTTCGAACCTGCGGGGTCACACACATTAGAGGTTCCTTTCTGATCTGATGGCTGATTATGAGTCTTATCTATCTGGGACTCTATGATTGAGAATTAGGATTCTCTAATCATGAGTTCCACACATTTTGGGTACCGGGGTCAAAATTTTGAATTTCAAATTTTGAATTTGAAATTTGAACTCTTTGATCAGGGTTTCATATCGATGGTCTCTGATGCCTGATTGCCCATCGAATTTGGACTCAATATTTATGAGAAGTTTAATTAGTGATTTAATCACTAATTAACTCAATTTGATTAAGTAATTATTTTTGGATCAAGTCCAATTGAATTGGATTCAGTTTGGATTGACCCGATTAGGTTAAATGTTGATCTAATCGCTAAGGTGGTTTAGTCCCTGATTTGATCAGGGGTTAGGTTTAGTTAATTTCTGATATGATTAGGATTTTATTAAGCCTAATTAAGTCTAATTATGTTGGGTTTAATTTGGTCTAATTGTGCTCAACCTATTTTAAACTAGGTTGGCTCAATTTGAATCAAACCACCTTGTTTTAAATTCCCTGCGTCACCCAACTTCCTTGCACCCATTTGAATTCACGAGAAGAAACTTCTCGTGAAATTTTTCTCACGCAAAACCCTTCCCCACGTCCTCATTTGTGCACCATATGGATGGATAAAATAATTAGTTAGCCATTCAAATTCAAAGCATGTTTGAATTTGAATGGATAACTTATCACTTGCCCTTTCATCCTTATCCATTTTGTGCGCCACATTACATACACGAGAAAAGGTTTCTCGTGAAACTTTTTCCACGCACAAAGAGCCACGCCCCTTCTCTTCTCACGCCCAAAAGGATAAGGATAAGTTGGTTTTCGTTTGAATTCAAATTTGATTTGAATTCAAATGTGTAACCTCTTGTCTTTATCCTCTCACGCGGATAAGACACGTTCGACGTTGTTTTAAAAAGGGGAGAAAGGTGGGACGTGCGTAGAAAAATTAGGAGAGAAACTTTGGGGCGTGAGGAAGGCTTCTGCACAAGGTGAAGGTCCAAAACCTTCCGAGAGAAAAAGAAAGAAAAGAGAGAAAATTGGGCGCAGGGTTTTTGGTGTGTACCCTAGGGTTTCTACCTAGGGTTCGGGAAGTGAGATTGGTGTGCCACGAGTGTCGTGAGTCCACCAAATTTTAGAGAGAGATCCATCAGCCTCTCAAGTAACTGTGCAGACGATCTGGAGCATCCGAGAAGTCAGCACACATCGATCAAAGGAGTTCGATCAACATCTGCCATCAAAAGGGTGAAATCACGAACTAGCATTCGTGAGGAGCTGATCAGACGGGAGCTTCGTGTGGACGATCCGCAGAGGCCAGACAGTTGGGTGGCTACGATGTGACGATCAAAGCCTTCCGACGGTGATCAGATTGCGGTGATCGACTACCCGCAAAAGGTGATGTGTTCTGAACACAGTACTGTAAAACGTTTACTGATTCAAATTTGAATTTCAAATTTAAATGCATGCTGTTGTATCATATTTAGATCCTAGTGTAGGGTTAATTAGTATTAATTAATGAGATTAATTAATAATTCCGCTGTAAAATAGTAATTTTGAAAAAGTTTTAAAATTATCATTTTGCCCCTGCACTAAATTTTCGCTTCAATTGGTATCAGAGCCAGGTTCTAGAATATGA
>NC_025994.2:84416301-84535919 GCF_000442705.2 Elaeis guineensis
AATTCAAAATTCAAATTTAAAATTCAAAGATTGAAAATTCGAAATTTGAAATTTGGTTGAAATCTCAAATTTGAAATTTAAAATTTGAAATTTGAAATTTGAAATTCAAAAATTTAAATTTTGAAATTTGTATATTTAGATATACATGATCCAAGTAGCAAGTAATCTAATTGGGGTGGTTTGCCATGGGCCGTCCGGTCATAGGAGAAAAGTAGGGTTTAAAGGTCCTCTCTTCCCATTCGATGGGGTCTCCTATGACGGTAGGGGTGCCGATGCAATTATATCCCATGCCGGATGAAGCAGCGAAAGACTTAATTAAGAAATTTATCATGAATGTGTTAGATTAGATCTAAAAGAAAATTTATGATTTATTTTGAGTTATTTTCTGTTATGAAATGAGCAATAGAATTGCTGTTTATGAAATGTGCTGACCCATTTGTGAAATGAGTTAACACATTTGGTGAACAGAAAATAAAATCTTTCAAATTTGAAAATTGTTTTCGAAATGCCCAAACCCTGACCCATCAGCCCAAGTACTTAATTAAAAGAATTAAGTGTTGTCTAGTAGGTCTAGAATTGTGAATTAAGACCTAGACAATTGCATAACTTTGGATCAATGGGTTAGATGAATTAGGTCCATAATTGGGTTAGACCTAAGGTTAGTTTAAAAAATGGACGAATTGGAGTAATTGGTCAAATCTAATCAAAAGTTGAATTAGATTAGGTCAAGGATACTCTAGACTCAACTTCAATAGTTGTAGTTGAATGGGTCCATGTCTTTAACTAGACCAAGATAGACTTAATTCATGGCTACGCGGTGGAGCTCTATTTACTAAGTTGATCAAAATTAAAACTAATGAACCGGTTGGTGTCTAAGGTAAGTTCGGCAGTTTGACCAGTGGTTCTTAAGCGGGAGCTACTCGCATTGATTCGATCATTGACGAGTTAATGGCAAATCCCCACCACTGATCTCACTTACCTGGCCAGTCTGGTAAGTTAGATTTTGATTAGATCACTTGGTGATTAGAGCTCACCCATGTCATTAGGTAAATCAGTATGACTGATTTAGGTGCTCCTAATGCCAGCTTTAATTAAATCCTTTTTAATCTGACTTGGTGAAGTCAGTAGGAGGATTGAAATTGGCTGGATGATTTCTTCTTTACTATTCTTTAATAAAATCTTCAAAATTATTAGGTCCCTAAAATGATTAAGTTATAATGATAACTAAGTCATAGCCTCCCATTAAGTGAATGATAATGAGTCCATTAGTTCAATGATCATTGGAGGCCCAAAGGCCTGGTGCTCATTGGCCAATGAAATTATTATTCATAATATGATAATTTGATTGAGTCTTTCTGATGGTGGTTAGGTTGGCCGGCCAAAGTCGGGCCTGATCATTTATTGGTCCGATTCACTAAATTAAGTCATGTTAATGGTTGGATCTAAGCAGATCTTTTCAATGGAGGCCAAAGCCTACTGATTAGGTTCTGGGGCAAAATCAATTACTAGAAGTTGTTTAGAGAAACAACTAGTTAAGAACCTACCCATAGATGCACATGGGTTGACCAACCAAAGTTGGGCTCGTGTGTAGTCTGTGTGGATTCTAGTACCCATTAAGGAATTAAAGTAATTCCTCGAATTGGAGGATGAGGCTACCAGTTCGTAAAAATATTGGGAAAAACTTTAGACTAAAGTCCAAGTCTTTAGTATTAATTTATGTACTAATAGAGGTCTCATTTTCCTTTAAGCAGCTATGGCCACTACCCTGTCGCTCCGGTCATTATTAGATAATGACAAGCTCATGGGACCCAATTTCGATAGCTGGTATCGAAAATTGAAAATCGTCCTTGAGCATGAACGGATCTTTATGTAGTAACGGATCCAGCACCTGAGGAGCCAGCTCTGAATGCTAGTAAAGTGATCCGAGATACTTACTTGAAGTGGCTCAATGACCGCACCACCGTTCGATGTATTATGCTGGCAGCAATGAATGACGAGTTCAGCCGAAGGTTTGAGAACGCCCAGCCACAGGAGATGCTTCAAATGTTGAACGACTCCTTTGGCACGCCTGACGACGTTGAAAGGCACAAAACTAGTTGTGCTATTTTCAATGCTCGGATGAGGGATGGGGCCTCAGTCACTGATCATGTACTGTATATGATCGAGATGATTGAGCGCCTAAGCAAATTGGGCTTTCCTCTGCACGAGCAGCTCGGTAAGGATGCGATCCTTAATTCCTTGCCCAAGTCCTTCCTCCCATTCCTTACTCATTTTTGAATGACAAAGCCTGCAGTAAACTACCACAGATTGTTGGGGTTGCTGCAGAACTTTGAGAAGGATCACCAACTCCATAAGGAGTCGGTGAATGTAGTGGGAGGGTCTTCTTCTCGTCGTCAACCCTTTGGGAAGGGGAAGAAGAACAAGAAGAAGAAAAATAAGAAGGTGCAATCTCATGCTGGGACAGTAGCACAGGGTCAGACCAAGAAGCGCAAGCATGACCAGAGCCAGGCGGAGTGCTTCTTTTGCAAGAAGCACGGGCATTGGAAGAGGAACTGTCCTCAATACATTGCCTCTCTGGACCCGAACAGGCCAAAGAAGAAGCAAAGTAATTATATGATAACTCCTTGCAACTTTTCGATTTGTGATACTACTGCCTGGGTATTGGATACCGGAAGCCCTTATCATATTTGTAATTCGATGCAGGGTCTGCAGGTCAGTAGGAGATTTGATGAAGGCGAGAGGTTCCTGAATGTTGGAGATGGAAGCAAAGTTCCAGTTCTAGCTTTAGGAATCATGAGTCTTGTAATCAATTCTCGTAATGTAATTCTGAGTGAATGTCACTATTGTCCAAGTTTTTTATTAAATACTATTTCTGTAGGCCTTTTGGCCATGTACGGTTATGATTTTTTAATAAAAAAAAATATTTGCAATATCATTTTGAATGATGTTACAATATTTGTTGGACAATTAAATAATGAAATTTACTTACTATCACAGCCTGTTAATGTGGTTCAAAAATTTGGTAAACGCTCTAGAATAGATAATGTGTCAGAAGTCTACCTTTGGCACTGTAGGCTAGGTCATATCAATAAGAACAGGATAAACAGGTTGGCTCAAGAAGGAATTCTTGAAGTTAGTGATTGTGAATCACTTCCAACCTGTGAGTCTTGTCTTCTTGGAAAGATGACCAAGTCACCTTTTACTGGAAAAGGTGAGCGAGCCAGTGAACTCTTAGGTCTGGTACATTCTGATGTATGTGGACCCATGAGCTCAAGTGCAAGAGGTGGATTTTTCTACTTCATAACCTTCACAGACGACCTATCTAGGTATGGGTATGTCTATTTAATGAAGCATAAATCGGAATCATTTGAAATGTTCAAACTATTCCGAAATGAGGTAGAAAAATAAACTGGGAAGTGTATTAAAACTCTTCGATCTGATCGAGGAGGTGAATACCTTTCCAATGAGTTTCTGACGTATCTAGGGGAGAATAAGATTCTCTCTCAGTGGACTCCTCCTGGAACACCACAGCATAATGGTGTGTCTGAAAGGAGGAATCGGACCCTGTTAGACATGGTTCGATCCATGATGGGGTTTGCTGGTCTGCCGATCTCCCTCTAGGGATATGCGCTCGAATCGGCTTGTTACCTTCTAAATAGAGTTCCGAATAAGTCTGTAGCCAAAACGCCATATGAGATATGGATAGGACGTAAGCCAGTACTCTCACACCTTAGGGTTTGGGGGTGTCCGGCTTATGTTAAACGTTTAATTACAGACAAGCTTGGACCTAGGTCTGACAAGTATAATTTTATAGGGTACCCAAAAGAGACCAAAGGGTATTATTTCTACCTTGCTGATGAGCAAAAGGTGTTTGTCATCCTTAAGGCAATCTTTTTAGAAAAGGAGTTCCTTAGTGAAAGAACTGTTGCCTCTAAAGTCGAACTTGACGAAGTTCGACAGGTGGAAAAATCGACACATGTTACTGAACTTGAACCGGATTTGATTAGATCAGATCCGGAGCCCATTGATTATGCACCCTTAAGGCGGTCTGGTAGAGTACCACATCAACCAGATAGATACTATGGTTTCTTGGTCCGGGATGGTGATCCTATCGAACTTGATGAAAACGATGAGGATCCGATCACCTACATGGATGCAATGTAGAGACCTGACTCTGAGAAATGGCTAGAGGCCATGAAATCCGAAATGGAGTCCATGAAGGTCAACGATGTGTGGACATTGGTTGACCCACCCGAAGGAGTAAAACCCATAGGGTGTAAGTGGGTCTTCAAAAGGAAAAGGGGCGCAGACGGAAAGGTGGAGACTTATAAAGCCCATCTGGTTGCCAAGGGATATCGTCAACGTTATGGTATAGACTATGACGAGACGTTTTCTCCTGTGGCAATGCTCAAATCCATTCGGATTATGCTTGCGATAGCTGCCCATCTGGACTATGAAATCTGGCAGATGGATGTGAAGACAGCTTTTCTAAATGGAGAGCTGGACGAAGAGGTGTATATGATACAACCTGAAGGGTTCACATCCACAGATGAGTCTAAGGTGTGCAAGCTACAGAGGTCCATTTATGGACTTAAGCAGGCATCTCGGAGTTGGAACATACGTTTTGATAGGACGATCAAAACGTATGGCTTCGTTGAGAACGGAGAAGAACCCTGCATTTATAAGTGGGCTAACGGTCCAGCAGTAGTATTTCTTGTATTGTATGTGGATGACATTCTCTTAATCGGGAATGATGTCCCTGCATTACAGGGAATAAAGATTTGGCTATCGTCACAGTTCTCCATGAAGGATCTGGGAGAAGCTTCCTACATCCTAGGGATGAGGATCTATAGGGATAGATCCAAAAAGTTGCTTGGCTTATCCCAGTCCACGTACATTGATACTATGCTGAAAAGGTTCAGCATGGAAAATTCCAAGAAAGGCTATCTACCGATAGGCCATGGAATTTCTCTCTCGAAGAGGGATTATCCGACAACACCTCAAGAGAGAGAGCGTATGGGTAGGATTCCATATGCTTCGGCAATGGGATCTATCATGTACGCCATGACATGTACACAACCAGATGTGGCATACTCACTAGGGGTAGTGAGTAGATACCAATCTGATCCAGGAGAGAATCACTGGAAGGTTGTTAAAACCATCCTGAAATATTTGAGAAATACTAAGGACCAGTGGCTTATATATGGTGAATCGGACTTGAGACTTATAGGGTTTACAGACTCTAGTTTCCAGTCTGATCGAGATGATAGCAAGAGTGTGTCAGGATTTATTTTTACCCTTAATGGTGGGGCTGTCTGCTGGAAGAGTTCCAAGCAGCACACTGTGGCTGATTCAGTATGCGAGGCGGAGTATATTGCTGCATCAGATGCTGCCAAAGAAGCGGTGTGGCTGAGGAAATTCATCACCGAGCTCGGAGTAGCACCCTCCCTTGTTGGTCCAGTTCTGCTCTACTGCGACAGCTCTGGAGCCATTGCTCAGGCGAAGGAACCAAAGGCACACCAGCGGACGAAGCATATTCTGCGCCGCTACCATCTCATCCGAAAGATCGTAGATCGAGGTGACGTCGACCTTCAGAAGATCGACAGGAAGGAGAACCTGACCGATCCATTCACTAAAGCCATTGCGGTGAAGGAGTTCAATGACTACAAGTCGAAGATGGGTATTAGATACTGCACCGATAGGCTTTAGGCCAAGTGGGAGATTGTTGGGAATAGTGTCCCAAAGTCAATCGTCAGCCTGTTGACGGTTGTGCTCCTTTTGTATTAGTACATGAATTATAAATAAATAAAAGTTATTTTGGTATTTTTTCATCACAAATGTTTCATCTTCTAATGAACTCCTGTGTTGTGATGAAGTCCTTAGGACTATTTAGACTCGACAAAGGAGGATTTGTCGCTTAGTCCTTAAACATGTTCGCGACCAAATGATACGTTGTTACCAAGGACGACAACATTTATCGAGCATAGGTCGTTGTGTGCCATATGGGTTGGTTGTCCTCATAACCAAAGAGTGTGGAGACACTGGTATGGCATACAGGTAAGATGTAATGGTACATCTGCACTGAACGTGACCAACTCCGGAGCTATTTCTGCTGTCAAGATTTGCTCCGATGGGATATGGGTATAAATGTCCCTCCGACCTGAGACCGCCACGGTGACTTGCAAGCAACTCACTGCACTTAGGCACTGGACTACCTGAATTTCTAATTCAGTGACGGAAGGTTGCTGGGTGTAGTCAAGTACTTGACTTGTCGGTGCGTGTGTCAAGATGGGATTGACCACTCCAGTTTAGGAGCTGTGTACAGTCGTGTTTCAATTTAGCAAAACCTTGGCCAGGGTAGTCCTAGTGAGGAGTCACAGGACTAATTGAGTTGAGCACGATTCGGATGATATCATCAGGGTTGACAGTTTAACCCTGAGTCATCCTAAACACAGGGGTCAAAAGGGATGAATTATACGGTAACCATATTCACGTAGGTTCTGAATGTTGCGATTGCGATTATTCGACCTATCCAGTCGTCGGGTACCATTGCTAGATGGTCACTTCGATTAGTACAGAAATTGGTTCCTGTGCTACCGGCTTAGGTTCGAACCTGCGGGGTCACACACATTAGAGGTTCCTTTCTGATCTGATGGCTGATTATGAGTCTTATCTATCTGGGACTCTATGATTGAGAATTAGGATTCTCTAATCATGAGTTCCACACATTTTGGGTACCGGGATCAAAATTTTGAATTTCAAATTTTGAATTTGAAATTTGAACTCTTTGATCAGGGTTTCATATCGATGGTCTCTGATGCCTGATTGCCCATCGAATTTGGATTCAATATTTATGAGAGGTTTAATTAGTGATTTAATCACTAATTAACTCAATTTGATTGAGTAATTATTTTTGGATCAAGTCCAATTGAATTGGATTCAGTTTGGATTGACCCGATTAGGTTAAATGTTGACCTAATCGCTAAGGTGGTTTAGTCCCTGATTTGATCAGGGGTTAGATTTAGTTAATTCCTGATTTGATTAAGATTTTATTTAGCCTAATTAAGCCTAATTATGTTGGGTTTAATTTGGTCTAATTGTGCTCAACCTATTTTAAACTAGGTTGGCTCAATTTGAATCAAACCACCTTGTTTTAAATTCCCTGCGTCACCCAACTTCCTTGCACCCATTTGAATTCACGAGAAGAAACTTCTCGTGAAATTTTTCTCACGCAAAACCCTTCTCCACGTCCTCATTTGTGCACCATATGGATGGATAAAATAATTAGTTAGCCATTCAAATTCAAAGCATGTTTGAATTTGAATGGATAACTTATCACTTGCCCTTTCATCCTTATCCATTTTGTGCGCCACATTACATACACGAGAAAAGGTTTCTTGTGAAACTTTTTTCACGCACAAAGATCCACGCCCCTTCTCTTCTCACGCCCAAAAGGATAAGGATAAGTTGGTTTTCGTTTGAATTCAAATTTAATTTGAATTCAAATGTGTAACCTCTTATCTTTATCCTCTCACGCGGATAAGACACGTTCGACGTTGTTTTAAAAAGGGGAAAAAGGTGGGACGTGCGTAGAAAAATTAGGAGAGAAACTTTGGGGCGTGAGGAAGGCTTCTGTGCAAGGTGAAGGTCCAAAACCTTCCGAGAGAAAAAGAAAGAAAAGAGAGAAAATTGGGCGTAGGGTTTTTGGTGTGTACCCTAGGGTTTCTACCTAGGGTTCGGGAAGTGAGATTGGTGTGCCACGAGTGTCGTGAGTCCACCAAATTTCAGAGAGAGATCCATCAGCCTCTCAAGTAACTGTGCAGACGATCTAGAGCATCCAAGAAGTCGGCACACATCGATCGAAGGAGTTCGATCAATATCTGCCATCAAAAGGGTGAAATCACGAACTAGCATTCGTGAGGAGCTGATCAGACGGGAGCTTCGTGTGGACGATCCACAGAGGCCAGACAGTTGGGTGGCTGTGACGTGACGATCAGAGCCTTCCGACGGTGATCAGATTGCGGTGATCGACTACCCGCAAAAGGTGATGTGTTCTGAACACAGTACTGTAAAACGTTTACTGATTCAAATTTGAATTTCAAATTTAAATGCATGCTGTTGTATCATAATTAGATCCTAGTGTAGGGTTAATTAGTATTAATTAATGAGATTAATTAATAATTTCGCTGTAAAATAGTAATTTTGAAAATGTTTTAAAATTACCATTTTGCCCCTGCACTAAATTTTCGCTTCATAGATAAGGTCCAATCCATCTTCAGCTCTACTCACACTCGGGTGAGGAGCTCAGGGATCCCTCTTGGAGGTATCCCTAGTGGCCTAGGTTGGGCTTCACCAACCTCACACTCGAACGAGGTCAGCCCATCTTCAGCTTTAGTCGCACTTGGGTGAGGAGCTTAGGGATCCCTCTCGGGGATATCCTAAGTGGCCCAAGTTGCCTTTGCTGACCATACGCTTGGACAAGATCAACCTATCTTCAGCTCAACTCGTGCTCAAATGAGAAGCTTTGGGATCCCTTTTAAGGGTATACAAGCTTTGGGATCCCTTTTAAGGGTATACAAAGTGGCTCAGGTCGGGCTTCACCAACCATGCACTCGGACGAGGTCGGCCCCCCTTTGGCTGTACTCGCTCTTGAGCAAAGAGCTTAGAGATCTCTCTTGGGGGTATCCTATATGGCCCAAGTCGGATTTCACTGGCCATCACTCAGATGAAGTCAGCCAATCTTTGGCTCGACTCTACTTGGATGAAGAGCTATAGGATCCCTCTTGAGGGTATCCCAAGTGGCCTAGGTTAGGCTTCACCAATCATGCACTCGGATGAGGTTAGCCCATCTTCGGCTCAGCTTATCTCGGGCAAGGAGTTTTGAGATCTTTCTCAAAGGTATCCCAAGTGACCTTGATTGAGCTCCCCCAACTATGCACTCGGATGAGGTCGGCACATCTTCATCTTGACTCGTGCTTGAGTGAGGTCACTCATCTTCATTTTGACTCACGCTCGATCAAGAATCCTAAAGATCCCTTTTGGGCGTATCCCAATTGGCTGAGGTTGGACTTTGCCGACCTCATGCTCAGATGGGACCACTCCATCTTTAGCTCAATTCTGGCACATTCTGCTAGCTATCATTTAGAGCATATAGAGCTGATGCGGGTTTAAGGAGGCCTTTTATTCATTGCAATCAGAGAGTATATTATTGGTAATAGGTTTGCAAGTTCTCAAACTTCTAAGTTTGGGGGATTGAAGTCTCATCCAAATGTTGAAGCCGATAAATTCTTGGTTGGACCACCTCATCAATCTAATATGGGTCTTCTCAATTTGGTGATAGCTTCTCTTGTTCTTTGGGTCAAGACACTTCTGCCCCCTTCGAAGGATGAGCTCTCCTGCTTGGAAGATCTTACTTCTGACCTTGTAGTTGTAATATTGGGCTATCCTTTATTTATAGGCCACCATCCGAAGCCGTGCATGCTTTCAAATTTCTTCTAGCAAGTCCAAGTTCATGCAAAGACCCTCTAAATTATTCCCCTCATCAAAGTTCTCAGTGTAAAGTAATAGGAGGCCGATCTCAAGAGGTATGACTACCTTGGTCCCGAAGGCGAGGTTGAATGGAGTTTCTTTAGTAGGGATCCGTTGCATCATTTGATTAGCCCATAGAATGTTGTAGAGTTCTTTCATCTATAGGTCTTTAGCTTGGTCCAAACCGATCTTCAATCCTTGTGGTAAAGTTCTGTTGATTACCTTGACTTTCCATTACTTTACAAATGGGCTACCGAGGTCAAACGATACATGATTCCAAGCTTCTTATAGAATTTCTTAAACTTCACATTATTGAACCGATGGCCATTGTCAATGATGATAACCCATGGGAGACCAAACCGATAAATGATGGATTTCTAGATGAAGTTGTAGACTTTAGCTTCGGTGATGCGAGCTAGTACTCAGTCTCAAAATATTTTGTAAAGTAGTCAATGGCAACAAGCAAGAATTTTCGCTGTGTGGATACCGTAGGAAATGGGCCAAGATTGTCCATCCCCTACTATACGAAGAGCCAAGACGCAGTAATCTGCATTAGAGGAGTTGATGGGCTGCATTGTATATTAGCACTGGCATAGGTTGCACCCTCGCACAAGGTCTGCCACGTCTTGTTACATGATTAGTTAAAAGTACTCCTACCTCAAAACCTTATGGGCCAATAATCCGACCCCCAACTAACTATCATAAATGCCTTTATGTACTTCTTCGATTATGTAGTTAGCTTCAAGACCTCTTAAATAGTTTTCCATCATAAAGGATGTAGTGAAGTGCTTGGCATCTCAACTTCCTAGCCTCATCGTGGCTGGCAGGGAGTGCTCCATTCCCCAAGTACTATAAGATAGGATCTATGCAGCTAGGCTCCAAGCTGACATGCATCGCTTGGGCTTGACATGGCGAGCTTTTCTTAGGAGGTCAATCCTAGTATTTTCAATGCTCAAAAAATATTGGACTTCAATAGTTGAGAAGGTTGAGGAGAGATCCTTTACCTTCTATAGATATTTAACCATTTCGAGCTTGTGTGCCCTATACTTTTTTTGTACCTGATTGATGATAAGTTGTGAGTCACTATAGACCTTCAGGTACTGCACTCCTAAGTCCTTGGCATTTTTGAGTCTGATGTTGAGGGCTTCGTATTCGACCTCATTGTTCAAGGTTTGGAACCTGAAGTGCAAGATATATTCCATGTTAATTCCTGTTGGATTGGAGAGGATCAATTCAGCTCCAAAACCTGCTGCATTGGAAAACATATCCACATGTAAGAGCTAGCATTCCTTGGGCTCTTCTTTCTCCAGCTCGACTCTTGGGGCCTTCTCCGAGATGGTGCGCTCCAAAACGAAGCCTGTAAGTATCAGCACTTTAATAGTTGGTCGGGGTTGATACTCACATCAAATTTTTTGAGCTCAATCACCCATTTGGTAAGTTGGTTTAAGATTTTTGGTTGGTGGAGGACTACTTTCATTGGCTAGTCGATCAGGATGACCACCATGTGGGCTTGAAAGAAGGGATGCAGCTTCCTCACCGAGATTATTAGGGCATATACCATCTTCTCAAGTCTGGAATACCTGGTTTTCATATCATGGAGGACTCTGTTGACATAGTAGACCAACCTCTATAATGTTCCTTCCTATTGGATGAGCATCGAGCTGACTACCAATAGGGAGGCCATAAGGTACAAGTACAGTTCATCTATACATTTCATCTTGTTAAGTAGTGGAGATGAGCTAGGGTACTACTTTAGCTTATCAAATATGGCTTGGCATTCCTTAGTCTATTGAAAGTTCTTTGTTTGCTTGGGGCCATCTCTCTCAATGCTTGAATCTTCTTGAGGTTTGCCTTAATCCCTTGATTTGAGATCATAAAGTCAAGGAATTTATCAGAGAGAACTCCAAAGGCACACCTACTCAGTTGAATTTTATTTGAAATCATCGAAGTATTGCAAAGGTCTTTTCGAGGTCGATTATATCATGATCGACAACTTGGCTTTTGACTAGTATGTCATCCACATAGACCTCTATATTTCTTTCTATTTGTTCTTTGAAGACTTTATTCATAAGCCTTTGCTAAGTTAGTTCTGCATTCTTCAGACCAAATGGCATAATCTTGTAGTAAAAAAAGATCATAGTTAGTAGTAAATGCTATCTTCTCTTCGTCGTTGAGCACCATATGGATCCAATTATATCTTGAAAAGATATCTATGAAAGAGAGAAGCTAGCAGCTTGAGATAGCATTTACAAGCTGATCGATTCGAGAAAATGGGTGGCTATTCTTTGGACATATCTTATTAAGATTGGTATAATTAATGCAGACATGCCATTTCTTGTGCACCTTTTTGATAAGGATCATATTGCCCAATCATGCTGGATAGTTGATCTCTTGAAGAAGTTGGCCTTAAAGAGCTCATCCATCTTATCTTCGATCATCTTCTATCACTTCGAGGTAAAACTTCTCTTCTTCTATTTGACTGGCCAGTATCTTTGGTTCACATTCAGTCGATGCACCATCACATCAAGATCAATATCATATATGTCTGAGATCGATCAAGTGAAGATATCAGCATTTGCACACAAAAATGAGGTGAGCTGCTACCAAGCTGCTTCACCTAGGCACAAGCTGACCTAAATCATTTTGATCGGATCAACCTCCTGCAGGGGTATCAAGATAAGATCCTCAACTGGCTCTCCCTATTGCTCCTTTAGCTCATCTCACATGTCGAGGCCTTTGATAGGTAGGGACTCTTTAGGGCCTTTGCCCTATAAGGTTCCTATATAATATTGCCTCACCAATGTTTGGTCTCCTCATACTTCGCCAACCCCATTTTTAGTTGGAAACCTCATCAATAAGTGATATGTCGATATGACAATCTAGAGTGCATAAGTCTTGGTCCGCCCAATATAGCATTATAGGCCGATGGGACTCTTACGATCAAGAAGTTAAGCTAAAAGTCGGTTGATGCGGTGCCCATCCCATGGACACTGGTAGGGTGATGACCTCTCTACAGGGATGGCATCTCCAAAGAAACTGTCAAGGAGAGAGTCTGGCCTCCCTAGCCGATCTTGAGTCAATCTCATCTTGAGAAGACATCATAAAATAAGATATTGGCTGAACTTTTATTATCGATCATGATATGATGTATATTATAATTTGTAATATTTAAAGACACTACAATTGCATTGTCATGTAGGCATTGCACTCCTTGGAGAATAGCATCAAAAAAGATGATCATGTCTCTTATTCTCTACCTCTTCAAAGCATCTTCCTCTTTAGCTCAGTCACGACTCCTAGTTGGGCTGCCAAGGTGCCTCCCCATCCTCATAGATCATATTGATAACACCCGCCATAGGTTGGTTCTTAGATTTCTTTTAGGCTACTAGAGTTCAATTCGGGCATCATTCTGATTTCAACCGTGCATCCACGTATCACTTAAGCCAACCTCATCTAATGAGTGCCTCGATCTTATTGTAAAGATACGTACACTCCTCGATATCGTGATCGTGGTTGCGATGGTATTGACAGTATTTTCAGTCATTATACCTATAGCCTAAGGTCAGCATCCTCCGAGATTGAGGAAGGTCACCTTGGCCCTCTATCTCCATGAGTATTTGGGCCCGAGGTATATTAAGAAGAGTATAGGTATCCTAGATCGATTATTGTGAGGTGGGGTCCTCGATCATCATGATTTCCTCATATTTTATTGGCTTTCTCATCTTGACCCACCTTTCTTGTCTTCGTCCCGGCCCCTTCCCTTTTGAGGCTTCTCACACCGATGATTCTTCATGTAGCTTCATCGCCTCCTCAGTGTTTGCATGCTTCTTCACCTGCGCCAGCATATCAATGAAGTTCTTGGAGTACCTCTTCTCTAAGGAGAAGAAAAATAAGTTTTTTGAAGTCCGTCCTGGAGCATGAACATGGCAACCGATTGATCTAGATCGCGTATCTCCATGGTGGTTACATTGAAGCAGCTCACATAGTCCCTAAGGGATTTGCCTTCCCTCTACTTGATGTCGATGAGAAAATATGAGCCACGATACTATCTCCAGCTATTGACAAAATGCACAGTGAAGACTCAACTGAGCTGCTCAAAAAAGTTGATCACATCTGACTGGAGGCTGGAGTACTGATACCTCACACAAGAAGGCTCCGCAAAAGATACTGTCAGTAGCTCCGTGGAGAAGCATAAGAGCCTTGAAGCTCTCTAGATGCTTGATGGGGTTAGTGGTCCCATCATAAAACTTCAATTATAGCATTTTGAATCGAGGAGGTATCAGTTCATCCATAACCCTCCTGGTGAAAGGTAAGTTAGCATTGAAGTCTGGCTCGCCGTTCTGGAGTTGAGCTTGACCCTAAAGTGCCTCGATTTATCGGTTCATCTTCTAAAGTTTTCTTTCTATCTCAACATCTCAGATAGTTTGATGGTTCGAGTGCCGAGGTGAGGAATATCCAAAGATCAAATCTTTGCCCAACCACAGGGTCAGGGAGCACCTTTTGGACCCACAATTGGGGCTTCCAAGCCGATTGTGTCAGTTGGGATGCCCCTGCCTCAGACTGCAAGGAGGAGATTGCCGATCTGAAGGCTGGGTCGAGGGTTGCTAAGGCATCATGGGAAGCGGATGTGCACCGACCGGCTATTGTATCTCTACACAGCATCGATAAGGACCTGCACTTGTTGGATGAGTTGATTGAAATGCTTATTGGACACCATGGATGCCTGGTGGGGTGGAGTTGGTGCTTCAGTGGGATCAGGCACCAGGGGTTCTGGCAGAGCGTTGTTGGAGCGACAAAAAGTATTTGACACTCCTCTTCATGATCTCATTATGGTTGGAATGGATTCTCTCTCTCTATCGAAAATGGGGCTGCAAAGGATCTTACTTCTAGTTCCTATCTATTGCTACCAATTCTCGAGTTGACCTCGAGGTCAATGGATCTAACGGGCACCAGGCTGAGGATGAGGTCGGCGTAGGTTGGAGTGTAACGTGGCTAATTGGAGGAGATTGAACTTGCAAACAATGTCTTTAATAGAAAATATTTTCAATAGACTTTCTGACGTTCAAATCAGTGGACAATCAAAGTAAGAGAGAGAGAGAGAATTATTTGTGAAGGATTGAGACTGACTTAGGTCTCTCATTTTCCTCTATTTATGAGGAGCAGCGGTCCTTCCCGCTTTGAGCAGTGACCATTATGAAAAGTTTGCATGAATTGTACTGGCTGAAATCACGTCCCATGTTTGGAATGCAGAACAAACTAGTTGTCACTTGACTGTCATGCAGATCCCCTCTTATACGATTACAGTTGTCTTATCTAGCATACTCTAACTAGAAGATCGATCTCCTTCTAGATCAGGAGGTCAGTCTAATTAGACCAGCCTCCTTCTCATCCTCAGTTGAGAATCTCAAGTCGGCAAGGTCCAATCACATATCCTCGGCATTAGCCGAGCTCAAAGGAGCTTCGGCTCTAGTTGAGGCGGCACTCCCAATATTTGATTTATTAATTCCAGTAGAATTGAAGAGTGCTTTGTGTGAATTTTTAATAATATAAATCTCGTGATTAGCTCTAAAAAATTCATAAAGAGGGTTAGGAAACCAATCGTATTAAAAAAATATAGAAAAAACAAAAGAAATCCACTGAATGCCGCACACAAGTTTGCGCATGATTGCCCAGTTGCTCCATCCTTTCTCTACTTATATTTTAATTGATTAATTAGTTTTTTTGATAAAGAATTGATTAATTAGTTAACTAATTATTTTTTGTTGCCATGATATCCCCTTTTCTCCCCCTTCTTCCCTGGAGAGCAAAGCCAAGAGGTATCCTGCAAGAAAATCTTATTGCAAGGTAGATACTGAGGTATTTCTTCAACCGAAAATGAAAACACCAATGTATCTGTTATGTAGGTTCTTAGTATAGGTTAGGACATGGACTGGGCCAAACCAGCAACGAAGTAGCCCAAGAGGTTCAGTGAGCGAGATTGGGACCAAAATCTTTTTCGGTGTTCATATAGAAGTGTCCTGAAATTCCTTGTGCACGGCAGGTAGTGCAGAACTGTGCACACCGCTTGCGATGATTGGCTCACGCATGGAATCGAAAGAAAAAAAAAATTCGTACGCCACACTTCGGCCCGTGCATAAGCCAATCACCGTGAGCGATGCATGCATTCTGCACCGCTCATGGTGTACAAAGAATTTCTCATACCCTAATGACTCAGTCGTGATTCACAGATTGAGCTGAGTCAATTCAAAATTGAGCCGAGTCAATTCAAAATTTCTATACTTCAAGTCTCTCTGCTCATCTAGATTGAAGCGAAATCATACATACTAATGAGATTTCCAGCTCAATTCAATTATTTTTTTTATTAATATTCATATTAATATTTATTATTATTATTATTATTATTATTATTATTATTATAATATTTTCAGCCAACCTGATAACTAAGCATAAATATCCGATATTCATGCCATAAAAATGGCTCCTTTTGTTAATGCAAGTATCTATAGAGGTGATGGAAGCATCATACAAAAATCTAGATGCGAATTTCTGTTCAAACAATCCAAACTTGTTGCTAGAAAAAAAAATAAAAGTGTGCAGTAGACTTTGAGGCGTGCAAGAACTCTATCTTTAAAAAGATATTGCTTGCACACAAAGGTTTGCAGGTAAGTTTCTTTCAAAATTGAACAAAATCTCATTAAACTCTATATGATGAAAGATTAAATTTTGGAAAGCCATAGATTCATATTATTTATAACGATGGAACAGTTATTCTTCAACAGTTATATTTTTTTGAAATTGAAAAAATATGTCTATTCAAATAGACGGTTAACTCATAATAATTGTTCACAAAAATTAATTAAATAATTAATTTCATCTAAAATAAATTGGTCTAAATTTATTTTAAATCTAATTCCAATCCCAAGCCCAAGTACAAGTCATTTATATATATATATATATATCATATGCTACATGTGACAAAAGGATAATTGTTTGACGATGCTGGGAAAAGAATTTTTTTTTATATCTTTGAAAACTTTCTTAGCTATCCAATGTAGGGTAATAGGCTCTCCCGTAAGTTACAAACTTCTCAACACCTGTTTTCCTTATACACAATTGTAATCTGGCTTGATCGCTTGGAAAATAAACTACCTTATCGTCAAACTTTTATGTGAACCACTGCATTGTTTTTTACTAGATGAGTCCTGAATTCAGGTGATCCTTTGACATGTATTTCATTATACATTTCACTTTTGTTGAAGAAATTATGGATTTGTAGTAAGTTTTCTCATTAGATGCATGGAGCAAACTGGTTCATATGCAGCTGAGAGATTGCACCTCTGCTCCAAATGAAAGGGGTTTTTGTTTAACCTTTTTGTTCTTTTGTTAGGATGGATATATCATACAACTCTTGTATAAATACATTCTGTTTTACCTTCCAAGACAAGGATTGGTGCTGGAAAAGAATGAAAAGACAGTCCTAGATATGAAAGCTTCAAATCTAAAAGGGAATTGTTGATAGAGTTTGATAAAATGGATACAAAACTGCTCACCTTATTTTCTTACAGAACATCTGCTTGGAGACAGCTTTATGTTTTTTTGACAAAACATGACACCTTCCGCTCATTTCCCACCATGATGGAGTCAAATCTATATAGATTACGTTGGATGTTGGGCAACCTGGGCCACTTCAAAGATGGACCCCCGTTCACACCACCTACTTGAACTCGAGGTGTGCCCAATCCAACTTGCAGTATGCAACTTAAACCATTAAAAAGATCTAAGGTGAGCCTAGACCTACCCTTTTCAGCATGAGTTTTGCCACTTAATTCTCATGATTCTTCGGTACTTACTACTTAAATACTTCTATATGAATCTACTCTGATTAGCATGCAAGTCATCTATAGCCTATGCTCTACTTGATATTAACAGGGATGCTAATAAGGATGAAAGTGTATGTATAATATCAATTCAGATCCGTTTTATATCCAAATCTATCTAAATATAGATAGAAATTTGAATATTCGACTAATATCTCTATTTGCATCAATATCCATAAAAAAAATAAATAAATATAGATATGGATAGACAACTATATGATCCATATCCAAATATTCAATTCTACCTGTAATTTTATATAATTTTATATAGCACTCATTAATTTTAAAAAAAATATACAATTATATTAATATATTATTAACTTGATTTATCATCCATTTAGTAATATCTTTGATTCTATAGTCATAAAATTTAATTATATGACTTATACTTATATTTATATTCATATTTTCAATATTCGATTTATATCCGTATTCGTTTAAAACAAATATGAATATGGATATGAATATATATCAGTATTCAATCCGGTTCTAACCTTAGATGATAATTTAATCTATCCCATTGGTGTGCATGTGCGCATACATGCGTGTATGTTCATCAATCACCTTCCAACCCGATCAGTCCAACCTGCCTTGAGACTCTACTCGCCTCGCCCGCCTCAAGGCAAGTGCGGACCAAACACGGGTAATATTCCTTCTGACCTATGCCTGCCCCGTTGCTATCCCTACTAGTTGAAACTTGAAGCAGTACTGAAAGATTGAAACTTCAGCTGTAAATTTAGGGCCACGGAAAGTATCACCCCAAGGGTCTCATGATCCCATCCACTCTATCTAAATGTTGAGTGGGACATGGCTTGGCCCAACCTAATGGTACACTTACAGCTGAACACGCTACAAATACATGTGCTGGAGACAGGACCACAACTTTTGTAAAAGCTAAAATGGACAGCTATTCATCCTGTTTAACTTTCCACAAGGCATAAGCCATAAGCAATGTAGCCTACCCTTAGGAGCGACTGTAAGCTTATAAGGGCCACTTCAGCTTTAAGGCCCCCAATGGGAAGAGTCCCCCAAATAGGAGGAATTGGTTGTATGCTAAACTGATTATATGAGTCCAGGAAAAGGTAGCCCAAGTTGAATCAATGCGTGCTGTGCAATGCTAACCAAGAAACACATGCATATCCCCGTTCTCCAACTAGGTCTGGACCTTTCACCTACCAGATATTGAATCCATTTGCTCCCCACCAAATCACGGTAATGGAGACCTTAAACGGGACCAGATCCACACAACTCAACACCAAGGAACCGGGGTGTCCACCTACCTGCCTTTCCCGATCATATCTTTTCCCGGTATGTAACTCCTGATTTCACTTAGTGAAATCATTAGACGGACTAGGCTCTCTGTTCCCTAAAAATATTTAATGCATAGCATGATCACTATTTACATTATTTAATTTTTGTTACATTAACACTCCTAAAGCTCACCTACTGCATGATTATATAGGTATAAAATAATATTAACAATATTTAGTATCCGTAGTGTACAACCGCAAACATGGATGCTATCAATTTCAAAATCTATAACTTTGATACCATATAGAACCACAAATATATAGACCAACGATCTCAACCGTCCAATACATGGTACCAATATTTTTTTTTTTGCTATAAACCATATTATGTAAATTTTTTGAACATTTGTCACCTATATGGAACCGTGAAATTCTTGTTCTTAAAAAAAAAAAAAAAATTTACAGCAGGCGAGGCCATGGATGAGGCGGCATCAAAAGTATTGTGCTATTTATGTACCGAAAAAAAAGAGAGAGAAAAAAAAAATGTTGAGCTATCTCATGGTAGCCTAATAAACTCTCATAGTAGCCTAATAAACTGAATTACCCAAAATGCAAAAGCCATGCTAACCAAAAAATTGGTATGTTGTACCACTGTTATAGTAAATAGTAGATTAAGCCCCTGGCAGTGATTAGTGGAAGGGAAACGACGATACTTACCCAAGCCATGCCAACCATATCAACCGTTGCCCCTGGGCTCCTCATGGATCCATCTTTTACCAAAGCTGAGCTATTCATGGTAGCATAATAAACTGAAATACCCCAAATTTGCTAACAAAAAATTTGGTATGTTTTACCACCGTTATAGAAATTTGTAGATTAAGCCCTGGCAGTGATTAGTGGAAACGATGATACTTACCAAAGCCATGCCAGCCGTATTAACCGTTGCCTCTGGGTTCCACAAGGATCCATCTTTTATCTTGGATCCATCGTTTTGTCTTCGCATGGAGGACAATAACTTAATGCCACAATTCGTGCCACAACTTGCAATACTAAAAGAAAGCATACTCCTAGACAACGCATGGACGCATGCACAGAGCCACGCCTACAACTCACACTACATGGGACAAAACATATGATGCAAGAGTTTTTCCCATAAATTAATGGTGAGATTTCTCTGGTTGGAACATTAACTATGCAGTACCAGTGCTGTGAGAGGAACAAAGCTTTGAGCTTCATTTCATATCTCATTAAAAAAAAATTACAAAATAAAGTAAATGCTGTTCGTATTTCTAATAGCCTACTTAATCTCTTTTTATCTGAGATTACATAAGGATCCGTATTATTATAGTCCTATATCGGTTATTTGCTCGAAAAAATTTAGATATTTTTTTAGGCTCAAAAAATTTAAATATGATCTTCTGGCCAATCTTTTTACGTGAGATTTTGGATTGATGTAAGTGATGTCATGTACACTAAGAGATATTGCAGCACCGATTCATTGGGATTAAATGTCAGGGCTTACATGTAGAAAAATATGTGATGACCTATTAATTAAAATATAGATATACCTAAAAAGAACAGGTAGCAGCACTTAATTCATGTTAAAAGATAATCTTGGCTCCATGTTTTAGGATAAACTCTTCTTTTTCTCCATCATAAAACCATTTGGAATATGTTAATTATTTTTGAGAAGCGATTTGGAATATGTTAATTATCTCCCGGAAATTTAGGTGTATCTTACCTCTAATCCCTGCACTTAGTCAAAGGAAGGCAATAATCTGAATGTCAAAAAAATATGCGGTGCCTATTAAATTTATAAATGTGGTTCTACCATATGCCCCTTGGGGAGGGTCTAAAGCCCTATAAAGAAAGCTGTGTAGGTCAACAGTCCCTTGCATTCGTCGAAACTTCCGTTCTATCGCACAAAAAAAAAATCTATATCCATCCAACAACTTGTACATATGCACAAGAAATCATTTTTTTACTTAGTTTATAAAATAAAACACTCTCGTCAGCATAGTTCCATGAAAATTGATCAACCTGTTGCCACCTAATGATATAAATAGTATTGTTGCCTTATAATGGCATAGAGTATTGGACAAACAGGATTGAAGGCGGAAGGTAATTTATACAGCAATAATACAGGAACTACCTTATGAAATTTTATGATGGGTTTTTATCCTAATTTTTGAACATTTTATTTTCTGATTCCCACAAATATTTTATAGTAGAATAGTATAATATTTTTCCCAATTTATCCAAAAAAAAATGCAGAAGGAGAGTAATACGAATTAAGGAAAAAAAAAATCAATACCTTAAAGCTTAAAACAATAAGCAAAATATCAAGACATATTTTCTCCTATAGTCATAGGACCAGCTCTCGTAAGTTTATCAATACCTATCTAAAGGTTCAATTTAGTGATACCATCTTTATAAAAATTTTAATTGTGACTTCCAATTATCATTGGCTACATCATCTCCTTCTTTAGTAAATTAACATTGTGACGATGAACGGAAGGAAGATATATATAACACTAGATTGTCTTTTAATCTGAGCACGACGTGCAGCAAAAACAAAATAATTGGTGGCCTGATGGTGAACCAGTACTATAAAATTTTCCATATTTAGAATACAAACAAATAGAGATCACAGTAGTCCATATGTTCCTTGAAAGCTATCGCTTTCCCTTTTTCCCAGATGCAGTGTTTGTCCATTTTCACAATCAAAGTAGCAAGGAGAAAATGGTCGATATCGCACAGCTAGAATCATATGGTACATCATTTCTTTATCTTTAGTTTGCTTTTAGACTAACAAGATCAAGTGTGAACTATGTCATGGTAAAAAATTACAACGTATTTGCTTTATGGATGCCTAATTAATGGGAAAACGGGTTAGAAAGGGAGGGAGACGTGCCTGTACTATAATCACCAAGGTCTAAATGTTTTTTGACATCCAATAATCTAACCTCGAACCTCTGGTTACCAAGTAGATGGGTGTGACCACTAGGCAAGCCCCAACTCAGAGATCCAAAAACTCAATTGAGAGCCAATGCAAGCATCCAAGAGCTAATCTTCTTTTCTGATTTCTTACCAAAAAAAAAAAAAAAAATTTCTGATGAATTTAAGTAGTGCTAAAAGCAAAATTAGGAGCAAATTTCTCCATGCCAAGAACAACTAAATTAAGTTGCAAGTTGGATCTAATCTACATAAGGTTTTCTCAACAAGTCTAAGTGCAATCCAAGAGTTCTGATGCTTATGCTATTTCTCCAATTAAAACAACAGCAATATCTTAAAAATTAATTTCTAAGAACTTACGTATGCTAATTCATATTCTCCATCCTCTTCGAATGAAACTTCAAAAGAACACAAGTTTTTCCTTTACAAAGCATATAGAGAAGTTGATTGACACCCTCCATATAGTATATGTGCCAAGCTTTTTTGATCCATTACACCAAACGCTAAATACATTTTTCAATACTATTCTCCTGCTTCTAAAGTTCGTTCTGGTTATTGATTGATGCTTCCATTTAATAAAGAAGCAAGCACAACAATCTACTGCAGCTGGTTTTTTTTAATTTTTTTTAATCATGCTACAAACATAAGTTGTCATCATTCCAAGTTTCCAATGATCAATCACTCACTGGTGAACTAGTGAATATGCTGAGATCCAAAGATGGTGACATTATTGTTGTTTTTGCATAGTTACAATCAACTGCTGCCAGAAGGAAATATATTTCACACCTTGCAGTGGTTCAATGAGTATCTAAATATATTATTCTTTCTTTTTGGTGGTCCAGAAGTCATTATCTTAACATAGTTTTTCCAAGTAATGGACGACTACAGCAGGTGGAGAGGTCGGGGGGAGGGGGGTCCACCCTATGTGACAAGGAAAGAGTTCGGATACAACATGTGAATACTGCCATTCCTGTCATTGTTCCTCTTTTAAAATATTTGAAATGGGCCACGGCATCTGGGCCATGGCTTTATTCTCGTTGCCAGAGTACTTTACACACCAGCTCAATGAGGATCTGCTTGTCCTTGATCCTCTACCAAGCACCTACGGGACTGGAATTAGCATGAGTTAATGAATGTTTTTTGTAAACTTCTCCTTGGAAACTGTAGAGTGTATTTGGTTTGTGACTAAAATCATAATCGGAATGAATTGGAATAGGAATCAGAATCAGAAGCAGAATGACCATATTCTCAAATATATTTGTTTCGCGATCAAAATTAAAATCAGAATCAGAATAAGATTTGAATACCAACAGATAATAGGGATTCGATTTCTAGGGATGGGAGCATTCTAATTCTCCTTGATAATAGCCTAACTCTCTTCAACTAAATATACTCTTAAATGCATTAGAATGTCCAGACTATGTAGCAATCTGAGTCCAAAGATAAGCTACAAGTGGACATTGATATTAGGGATGACATTTGACTCGATCCAATTCGAATGGGGAAGGTTATATCCGACTCAATTAAAATTCTATATAAAATATCCAAAATATGTTTGGATCAGATACAGATAATAGTATGTCCATCACAAAATTCGACCTAATAAAACTTAATCTAAATCCCTTTTTGAAACATTATAGTTATTTTAGAATATTTGTGATATAAGTTTCTTATCCAATCAACAAGATCCAACCTATCTCGTCCATATAACTTGATACACACCATCTACTTTATCCGATCTGATCTAACTCAAGATAAGTATGGAGCGGATATGGATATGCAGTTTTTAATTACAAGATAGATACAGATATTGGCCAATATTATCCACTGCTATTCCTAATTGATATTATTCACCTTCACCATCCAGTTCTATTACAACTAACCTTTTTGAAGGTAGGTATTGATTCTTCACTATGTATCCTTATGGGACTCAGCGATGCACTATTTTCCAGCGGAAAGAAGGATTGGACAAAGCAATAAAAATTTCGACAACATGAAGCGCGACTTCGTGCTCTAAAAAGGTGGAATAATATTTTATAGAACGCCATATTTCGTTGTTCTTTGATAGAGAGGTTATAGATATAATTCCCCTCACAAAAAAAAAAAAAGTTATATTATAGTTGCAGAGTTTGTTCTAAAGTATTTACTATTCGGCAGTTCAAGTTGGATCATCTGTCCCTATTTAAAGCTATAATGAAGGGCATCATTTAGTTTGCCAACATTAAGTATTCAAATTGATTTCGTTAAGCTGACCTCATAGCCAAAAAAAGAGGGTTTTCGGTATGTCTCTCATGTAGTAATAGAGTGATATGGCAAACAAAGTCATACAACTGTTATACGGACCTAGAGCACATTCTGTTTGTAATTAAAATTACAATAAGGATAGATTGGAATGAAAATTAGAATAATCATATTCTCAAAATATTTGATTTCTCATCGAAATTAGAATGAAATTCGAACACTGGGAAGAATAAAAATTATATTTTAGAAAATTGGGATATTTTTATTTCCTCTCAGAATCGGAATGAAGATAGAATTTCTCCAACCAAACTAGTGGAATGGGAGTCACTCATTTTCAATTTTATTTTAGAACCTGACTTTCATAACTAAACATACCCTTAGAGTAATTAAGTATGAACTTCCCTCAACTCCAGAAAACTTAACATAATGTTGCGATAAATGCTTGATGTACGATGCATAATCCTCAACCAATCATTCTTCTTTCTTTCATTCTTTCTTTTTTTCTACTTTTATTTCACATGCTTGTGCATGTTTTAATTTTTCAAACCTATATGGTATTTTTTTTTTTTATAGGCCGGATTATTCATATAGATCTGGTATGAATATATCCAAAAAAGTCAGAAAACAGAATATCCTTAAAAGCCAAAGGAAGGTCTCCGATCTCAATCCAAACCATCTTACCAATATGCTCAGCCATATGAGATACTATCCAGTCAATAGCACTGTTAGCCTCATAGTAAATACGGCGAATTTCAATGGTAAGACAGCTCTCCCCCACACACTGGCTAACATAAATCAGAGGGTGCACTGCTACTAATGATGGTTGCCCACATAACGAAGCTATCATTGTGGCGAAGTCCCTGTCAATAACAAGTCTCTTTACTCTAAGTCTCAATCTGGCAAAAATAATATTTGCCCATGCCACTTGTAGCTCTACCATTGGAATCGTGCTATCAATGAGATGACAACCACCAGCAGCAAAGAATCTAAACTTCAGGCCGCAAATCACAAATCCCGTGTCCCCTACTGCCTCTAACACTGCCATCGAAGTTAACCTTGATATAACTTGGGGGTTTAGGTTTCCAAGTGATGAACACCACTCGAGGCACTATCGGAGTAGCCACAGAGTTCTAGATATCCTAAGTTGCTAAGGTCGAATTAGTCGGGTACAATGCATGACCTCCTCAATCTAGAGTGAAGCCCTTTCAAGGATGAGTCTCGCCAACTGCCTAACATTTTCAAATAAATTCCTTCCTAACCAACTAGATGTGATAGGCAATATAAGCTGTCCAAGTGCCCATGGCCCTAGATGAGTCACTCTCCATGCTCGTCCGAAGGACCTCTAAGAAGGTTTGAATAGGTTCCTTGGGGGTAATGGTCATGATATGAAGGCCGGCCATCCTCCATACCTGGTGAGCATGGGGGCACAGGAAAAAGATATAATCATCAGTTTCCTCCACACCGCAAGACGGACAGGTCGCTAGAAGCTCCATGCCTCTAGCCCGCAAAACCATCCGAGTTGGGAGTCAGTGCAAACCCGCTTTCCAAATGAACAAACTGACTCTTGGGTGAATATGCAACCTCTAGATCCATGCTCCGTCTAATCTCCTAATCGAAAGCCTCCTGTAAGTCTCATATAGCTCCCTAGTCACCACAATCGGAATGCAGACTAATTCCCACACTCACATCTGCCCTAATATGAACAAGCAGCCTAATAGAGACAAGCAGTCTAATAAAGAATATCCTCTCCGCTAGCTTGATACTAAAGAGGTGGGTCACTAAGCCAACGTTCTATTATTCCCGATTGAAATAAGTCATAGACGTACCTCAACTCGATGATCTCCATATTCATGAAGGTGGGTCATCTACTTAATGACAACTCAGTAATTATTTGATCATCATCCACAAGCCATCTAACTCGATCCAGGATCACCTGAGCTAGAGAGCAGATCTTCCTCTGCACAAAGAAGCTGTGCCGATCCAACATCTTTTTCTTATTAAAAAAAAGGGTCACGTAATAATGGAAGAAGGTCATCCATGGAACTCCTGGTGACCTGCTACTTATAACAATATTCTTATGTATTTTCTAAAGCTCATTCAAGCCCCTCACATGTTAATATATTATTAGATGGAAAGTAAACACACTCCCGTCGCCTATTGCTTACTTGGCAAGAGATGGTCCGTCCAAGTATGGACCATTCTACTAGCATAAACGACAAATGAGACAACCAAACGTGAGACTTCCTACCTGCTTAACCAAATAAACCATTATAATAGTCTAGAAGCCACTCTCACCCTGTGAGAATCTACAGATTCTGTACTAAAAATAAATAAATAATAGATTTAATTTGTCGAGACTTGCCCATTACCATATTGTGAAAGAAAAATATAGTTCTTTACCAAAAGAAAAAAAAAATATAGTTCATGGACTAAAGCAGGATTAAATATCTACCCTAATTTCATGGATGCTACACGCCAAAGCAAGAGAATATCAAAGTGAAAACCATTAAAGAAATTTTCTCATAAAAGACCACCAAAGGGAAGGAAAAATTAAAAAACACTCTCTAGTATGTGCACCTCAGAATTTCTTATGAAATTACTTTTTTATACTGCTTGTCATTTTTTTTTTTTTTTAGTTATATGATTTTAAGCTCTCTATGGCACGACTAATCACAAGTGAGTTCTTACAGCATTTTCTTAAGAGGTCATGTCTACAATTATTATTAGTTAATGGTCTATGATTTTTATATTTACAAACATAGAAGACATAAAAATTTATACGATTTTCATACAAATTGAGTGGTATCCCAACGTATGTCCACCATTTGAAGGAATGGTGTAATGGAATCGTAGGGATGCAATCTGAAATTCCATTACACCCATGAATTGAATACGACCGAATACACAGGACCTCATGTTGCATTTAGCCCATATATTTAATTATTTAATTAAAATTCAATATATTTTTTTTTTGGGGGCACAAAAGTCCAATAGATCCACGAATGACCGTGTCATAGATCTTAGATTATATTTGATGCATTACTAGACAATCTTAATCTAAATTACTTGATAATTTAAATTACCTGTAATTTGGATAGATTATCAATAATATTGATTACTGTATTTCATACATGCAGGTAATATTGCAGTAAAATTATTAAAAATCTTGATTGACATATTTGATAAGATAATCAATTTACTGATAATGTAACGTCAAATTTTTAAAATATCCTTAAATCAAATTATTAGTTTAGTATTTTAAATTATTTATTTATTTTATTTAATGATAAAAATTATTATATAAAAAATTATTATTTTTTAATATTTATTATTATTATTATTATTTTCTTCCTTCTCTTTCTTCCGCATGCCACACCCCGACCCCCCACCCCCGACCGTCTGGCACCACCCTCGACTGTTGCACCTCCGGCACCGCCTTCTAGCCCTCCAACGAACTCGTATCCCACGCCCCCGCAGCTGTCTCCATCGCTGTCTTTGCCCACCAGCGCCGCCACCCTCACCCACTCCACCGGAGGCCGTGCCGGTAGAAGAAGGCAACGAGGGTCAGGAAAGAGATGACAATGCGGTCCAATTTCGAAAGCTGGACCAGCTGGTATAAGGGGATCGCGATGGCAGAGGGTGGAAGATGGACGAAGAGGGAGGTGGCAGCAGGAAGGACGACAACGAGGGCTACGAAAGCAGTCCAACTGTCGGAGGAGAAGTGATCGAGAACGCAAAACAGTAGCGGGTGGTGTGGTCACGGGAGGAGGAGGGGGTTGGAGGGGAGGCATGGGTGAGCAATAGGTGGTGCAGTATGGAAAGGAGAGAGGAGAGGAGGACAGCTTTATCTAAAAATTTTATTATAAAATTATCAAAATAATGATAATTTGGATGTCCTTTCTTTTAGTAATCAAGATTATCTCATAAAATATAATCTGAATTGTTAAAATAATTTAAATTATTAATTTAAAAAAAATATATTAAATATAATAATTTAAATAATTATATTAAATTATCAGTAATTTGGATAGATCGTTTGTCAAATGCAATCTCAAAAAATAAAAATAAAAATTTAAAAAGACAATATATGTTCCTGGATTTTATTTATTTCCTCAAATTACAATAATTAGAATAATAAATGTATCACCTGCTAATTATTCAAGCCCACAGATATTTGAAAAGACCCATATGACAATAATGTGCCCAAAAGTAACTAGATGGCACAACTTTACATGGTTGTTCTGGCTATTAAATTAGTTGACAGATTCCAAGTTTGTGATGGTGGGCCATATAATTAGATCGCAATACTATACATTGGAATGACCTACAGCCGGATACCAGCACTTGCTTCACAAGCTTCTGACTAGCTGGACCAAATTGGTTCAGCTTTCATGCAATTTGACCCCACTCGACCCAATTCCAATGGTCAGAATAGCTCGATTCCACACCTGACCTGGCCCACTGCACCCAACCCACACAAAGAATAGTCCTCACTCTTCCATCTTTGTCATTCTTTAATCTTGAAATCTTTCTTATTACCCCAAAAAAAAAAGTCTTTCTGCTTTCGCTATGCCGTATTTTTGATGATATGATTTTGTAATTAAAATTGGAAAAAGACCAACAATAAATAGTCTAGTGGTTGGAATTTTACTGTTAAACCTTGGAGATATTTTCTTCGCATCTGCTACAGATTTTTTTTTTTTAATCATAACTATAAGGTGACTGATGATGGCGCTCTTATAGCTGTTTTTTTTTTTTTTTTTTTTTTGGTAATACTCATGTAGCTGCTTTCAAAAACCAGTAAAATAGCAGTCCACAGAAAGTCGAGAAAAAAAAGCCGAGCACCTACCCAATAGCCCAAGTCCAACAAGGAGAGCATTTTGTTGTCTTGCAAATTAATTTCAATCAACGTGGTTTCACTTTCTAATGTCTCCATCCTTATGTTATAAAAAATTATATTGTACACCACATTCATCGCATAGCAATGTACCATGTGAATTATTAATGCTCATTCATGTGAACTTTATTCATCAAGCTCTTATCTTGATGCATTGTTACACAAACAAGCACTTATGATGAACGTGTTCAAATTGTATCTTTCGTATGAAAAGATAATTAATTTTTTTTTATAAAATCAATCGTTGAACTGTATCTTATATTGATTTCAAAATATTTCAATCTCTTTTTCTATCTTCCTAGATCTTGAAGTGACTATTGCATGATCCAATAGTTGATGTCGTGAAAAAAAATGAATCGTTCTTTTGCATAAAAAATTTATTATATGGTATATATAAATTGTAGGATATAATTTTTTTAGTTTCATGCCCTCCTTTCTTAACTTACTTCCCAAGGGAAATGAAAGACCAAACTTATTATACTTAATCAAATGCCACTTCTTCTCCATTTCTACTCCCTCAATAATAAATACCTTCTAAGTTCTAATATTATTTATATATCAACCAGGGCGGCCAAATAAACTAAACTAATACCCAGGTGGTAATAGCCAACCAAGTAGAAGAGCCCCATTCCCCTGCTTATATGCCCACCCCACCAAACCAAAAGAACCCAAAGAAACAGTTAAGAGGAAGGGAGAAAGAAGTAGAGACCACCCTTCTCATGGACCTTAGAAGAAGGTCCAAATCCGTACCTACGCCGCCGAAACGCCACCACAAGCCGGAGGTTCTTCTCGGCCGGTACGAGCTCGGCCGCCTCCTCGGCCGCGGTACCTTCGCCAAGGTGTACTACGCCCGCTCCCTCGCCGACGGCTCCGGCGTCGCCGTCAAGGTCCTCGACAAGCCCGAAATCATCGAGACCGGCATGGCCCCACGGGTCCTCCGCGAAGTCTCCGCCATGCGCCGCCTCTCTCATCCGAATATCCTCAAGCTCCACGAGGTCATGGCGACCAAGTCCAAGATATACCTGGTCATGGAGCACGCCGCCGGCGGCGACCTCCTCTCCCTCCTGGCCCGCCGGGGCCGCCTCGCCGAGCCCGTTGCCCGCCGCTACTTCCAGCAGCTCGTGGCCGCCCTGCGCTACTGCCACGCCCGCGGCATCGCCCACCGCGACGTCAAGCCGCAGAACCTCCTCCTCGACCGCCACGGCAACCTCAAGGTCTCCGACTTCGGCCTCTCCGCCCTCCCCGACCAGCTCGGAGACGACGGCCGCCTCCGCACCGCCTGCGGCACCCCGGCCTACACCGCGCCGGAGATCGTCCGGCGGAAGGGCTACGACGGCGCCAAGGCCGACGCGTGGTCGTGCGGCGTCATCCTCTTCGTGCTGCTCGCGGGGTCGCTGCCGTTCGACGACGCCAACATCGCGGTCATGTACAAAAAGATCCAGAAGCGGGAGTACGAGTTCCCGCCGTGGATCTCCGGGTCGGCACGGCGGCTGGTGGCGAGGCTGCTGGATCCGAACCCGGAGACGAGGATGACGATCGAGGCTCTGGCGGATCACCCTTGGTTCAAGAGATCGCTCAGTCTGGACTCCCAGCTGAGCCTGATGGACCTGCCACCCAGCGCTGGCGCCGGCGCCGCTACGGCCATGAACGCTTTCGACATAATATCGCTGTCGTCGGGACTGGATTTGTCGGGCTTGTTCGACGACGGGAAGAAGAGGGAGAAGCGGTTCACGTCGACGGCGTCGGTGGAGACGATCATGCGAAGGATCGAGGAGATTGGTGCAAAATTGGGGTACTTGGTGGAGAGGAGGAAGGGAGGGGCAGTGGGGTTGGGGAGGTGGGGGTCGGTGGTGTTGGTGGTGGAGGTGTCGGAAGTGGTGTCGCCGCTGCTTCTGGTGGAGGTGAGGGTGGACGACGGCAGCGCAGGTGACACAGAGGAATTTGGTTGGGGAGAATTGAAGGCAGAGCTTGGGGACATTGTTTTTGCTTGGCATAGTAAGGAGGATTCATGAGGGTAGAAGGGGACTCCAAATTGGCTGTAATATTAGTGTAGATATTGTGTTTGCTAGAATACAGAGGAAATGTTGGGTTTGATGCACTAGAATTTTCTTTCTTTGTTTTTCTTTTGTTTTTTTTTTTTTTTTTTGGTTTGTTTTGCTATTTGTGGTCATGGGATAGATGATGGATTGGGATTGAGCATTAGTTCCTTGCCAATTGGAGAGGTCTCAAAGTCAGCAATTAGGTATGGGAAAGAGAATACTGGTGGGGAAATGAGTCTCAAGTGTCAGAACAGTCCAAAGCTCCAGTGTATCTGTTGACATCCGCGCAGGCGTAGAAACTTATGCAAACGAAAACTGGATTTGTTTCATGCTGTTTCTTTGCAAAATAATAATAATAATAATCACTCCCCATGTTTATATGTAAAAAGGCTTGTGCTCCTCTTATTTTGTTTAAAACCAAGTATCTTTTTTTTTTTTCCCCTTCTTAGGATGAATTCGATAGCTCAATTTTTTTTTTTTTTTTCACTTTGGCAAGAAATAATAAAATAATAAATGTAATCCTTGATTATCTTATATAGTCATCTTCAGTGGCATGCTTGAAATTTTATCTGAATATAAATTTTAACTTAGAAAAGAAATTTTCCAGCCTTCTTGCCTCCCTTTCTTTCATCTCCCCTGATCTCTCCCTCTTTTTTCTTTTTCTGTCTCATCTTGGGTTCAAGTTAAGTTCTCAAGTTCGGACCAAGTAGGTGGTTTCAGGTTTGTTTAGATCCTAAGACAATCTATGGACGGATTTAGTCATATCATTCATCCTTCAATCCAATAAATCGATTCAACTGCTAAATTCTATAAATATCTTTGCCATAACGTGTGAAGGATGTTAGGAGAGAAAATGTTGGATAAACTTCTTTGGGTATTGAATCGAAATTCTTAATTTTTTAGACAAGCCGGAATTTTGAATTGTTGAAACGCAGTCTAGCCTCGTATGTACTGGCCTTCAATGGTGTCGTTCTGGGTTCGAACGCAAAAAATAGTTTTTTTTTTTTGTTCTAGAAAAGCCTGCGGAATTTTTAGATGAGTAAACCCAATGTCTAAATATGCTAGTCCGTACTCACCTCCATCACCGAGTGCAGCGCTATGTGTACCACCCTAATGAAGTCATTATTAAGTAGCATGTGTTGACTTCCATTGCCATGAGCTAAAATTTATGGTGGAATGAAAGAAAGCTGGCAGCCACTACAAATGGGACGGCGTTATAAATTTTAAGAATAGGAGTCTATTTTCCAGGGGAGCGCAATGTTTAGCAGTTTCATGATGCCACGCTACTTATTTAAATAAATCTCACCAGATTGAAATTTGCTTAATGGGACGAGGAAAATGTACAAACCTTTGGAGAAAATTTGTCTCTAGACTTCTTAAAATTAGAAAATTAGCTGGCCGGCACCTCCTCTTCACTTGAAACCAGAGAGGATTTAGATTATGACATTCCTCTCACCTCTTAACTATTAAAAAAAAATTAAAATATTAATTATTGGGACCGTAGATTCATGATTCGATACGTCGGACATTGTCTGTTTTAATTCATAAATTTTATAATTTAATTTTTTAAAAAATATTTTATATAAAAAATATAATTTTTTATATAAATTAATATTTTTTAATTTAAATAATATGGAACTAATAATATCTTCTCCTACATCATGATCTTTCGAAAATTTTATAATTATAAAAATAATTTTTTATTGACACATCGTTATTGTGATCAAAAATTTATATCTCAAGATATTATTCATTTTAATCTATAAATTTTATAATTTTATTTTAAAAAAAATATTTTATATAAAAAAATAATATACAAACTAAATTTTTTTTTAAGGTTAATGATATTTTCTTTTCTATATCAAGATGCAAGTCACCCTGTGGTCTCTCTTCTCACATTTTGGAAACAGTTTTCATTTGAACACCATTAATGCTCTTGACCACCAAATTGGTCTCGTTCATTTCCCAAAAGAAGAATCCATGGTCTCCAAGTCATGGGTTTGGAAACCATCTAACATCACCTCAGAGAAACGGAAACATGAGGTCACATCCCAACAAGATATGGGCCGTCACGTCTCCAAGGGCCGCACGGTGATATCACGCTCCATCATGTGAGCGGATAGCAACACAGCATATCCTTCGTCACGTGATCTACGCCCCACAAATCAAATACGCAATTGGGGGACAGCACTTCTTGTTCTTATTCGTAACTCGCAAGTAGAAGGGATGGAGGGACCTGGTGGATGAACACGACCGCAACTGATGTTGAAATATAGGAGGAGAGAAAGGGAGCTGCAATTAAAAGGAGTAAAATGATGCATATTCTCGGCGTTTAAATTTTGATAGATGGAGAGGGCTTAACCTCGTGAGAGGAGGACCAAGCAACATCTCCAAGTTTTAGTTATATGTTGGAATGGGTTTTTCTAAAAGTTTGCAATCCTTGGGGCATAAGGGTGAAGGTTATTCTTTGTCCAATGATTCTCTAGTATCAAGTTGAATGCTCAATTTGAGCGGGAGATGGCGGAACAAAAGAATAGGGATGCAAATGAGCCCAAGCGCTCATGACTTACTCGAGCTCATCTCAGATTCAAGTTCGACTCGAATCTATTAAGCTCGATTCGACTTCAACTATTAGCGCGCTTAAATAGTTTGAATAATTATTCGAATTAAGCTCCAATAACAAAATACTAAATTTAAAGACTCACAAATCTAATTAGTATATATATTTTTATAATATAATATTTTATTTATAATATAAATATTATTAATATAATATTTTAAAATATAATATTTTATTTTATTTTATTTATAATTTTTAATTATATTTAAGATTCGAATTCGAACTCGAGTATGATTTAATTGATATTCAAATCGAATCGATCTCAAATATTATTTTGTATGATCAAATCAGATATGAATTTAGATATTAAAATTTAATTAATTTTTAATTAAATTTTAAATTCAAATATTTTGCATCTAGTTGAGTTTTAGCCTCTATCTGTTCAACACGATTTGACTTGGTTGCAGTCTTGCATGAGAAACATGCAAAGTTATCATACAAGCTTAGGTTCCTCAATATTTCATGTTCAACAACAACTGATAAATAGACAGGCTATTATTTTCCCAACGCCGTACATCTTGACGGGCAAATCTGTTTTGAAGTTTACTTCCTACCTGACATCTTGTCCTAGGATCCCCTGACGGCATATCACTCAAGAGCGGACTTTTTTGATACGAGGGGAGAGGTGCTGGTGCGGCCCGTTGTGCCGTGGATATTTGAGTGCTTTATTTAATTAATTTTAAAAAAATTATTTATAAAAATAATTTAATTTTTAATTTATTTATTAAAATAATATAAATAGTATAAAACATCATTTAAAATAATATTTTATGATGACCACGTCATCACTCTATTCTATCCACTTTCTACGTGGACGGAAAAAAAATAAAAATAAAATAAAATAAAATCATCAAATCAAATGGCGATCTTAAAACACCGGCGATATTAATTTTTTTCAAAAAAAATAAAAAAAATAAAAATTATAATTTTAAATTTTAAAAAAAATAAAAATTATAATTTTGATTATAATAAAAATTATCATTTCAAGTTAGTATCTCCATTTCAAATTATCTTTTTAAAAAATATTTAAAAAAAATTGATATAAAAAAATAAAAAATATCATAAAAAAATTAAAAAAATAAAAATTATAATTTTAAATTTTAAGAAAATAAAAATTTTAATTTTAATTCAAATAAAAATCATCATTTCAAATTACAATCCCCTTTTCAAATTAATTTTTTCAAAAAAATATCATAAATAAAGAAAAATGAGAAAAAAATAAAAATTATAATTTTAAATTTTAAAAAGTAAAAAATTTAATTTTAATTCAAATAAAAATTATCATATCAAATTATTTTCTAAATTTAAAATTAATTTTTTAAAAAAAATATCTCAAAAAAATCTTAAAAATTAAAAAAATAAAAAGTGCCATAAAAAAGGAAAAACTAAAAAAATGAAAAAAAATAAAAATTATAATTTTAAATTTAAAAGAAATAAAATTTTAAATTTTAATTAAAATAAAAAACATCTTTTCAAATTACTTTCTCCATTTCAAATTAACTAATTTTTTTAAAAAATATCTTAAAAAAATATATATCTTAAAAAATTAAAAAATAATAAATACCATAAAAATAAAAAATAAATAAAAATTATAATTTTAAATTTTTTTAAAAAAAATAAAATTTTAAATTTTAATTCAAATAAATAGCATTTCAAATTACTTTCTCCATTTCAAATTAATTTTTTTAAAAAATATTCTAAACAAAGAAAAAAACTACCTAAAAAAATACCATAAAAACAGAAAAAATTAAAAAAAATGAGAAAAAATTAAAATTAAAATTTTAAATTATAAAAAAAATTAAAATTTTAATATGAATTCAAAAAAATAAAAAAATAAAAAATACCATAAAAAAAGAGAAAAAATATGAAAAAAAGGGAAAAAAATAAAAATTATAAATTAAAATTTTAAAAAAGATAAAAATTTTAACTTTAATTCAAATAAAAAATATCATTTCAAATTACTATCCCCATTTTTAATTAATTTTTTTAAAAAATATCTAAAAAAAGAAAAAAAAATTATTGTAAAAAAAATAAAAAAGCATCATAAAAAAGAAAAAAGGGAAAAGAATTGAATTGAAAAAATAAAAATTATAATTCTAAATTTTAAGAAAATAAAAATTTTAATTTTAATTCAAATAAAAATCATCATTTTAAATTACAATCTCCTTTTAAAATTAATTTTGTTAAAAAAATATCCTAAAAAAATACCTTAAAAAATTAAAAAATAAAAAAATAAAATAAAAAAATGAGAAAAAATGAGAAAAAATATAAAAATTTTAATTTCAATTTTTTTAAAAAAATAATTTTAATTCAAATAAAATTCATCATTTCAAATTATAATCTCCTTTTAAAATTAATATTTTTAAAAAAATATCCCAAAAAAATATATCTTAAAAAATTTAAAAAATAAAAAATACCATAAAAAGAAAAAAAAATAAAAAAATGAGAAAAAATAAAAAATTATAACTTTAAACTTAAAATTATATCAGAACTTTACCGTCCTATACCGACCCATACCACACCGTACGTAGCTGTTTGTGCCCGTACTAGATCGAGATGCACCAATGCGGTCCGATTCATCTCATATATTGAAAAATCAATTCGAACTTTGATGGTTCCCCACCGACTTGTCTGATTTAGCTTATTTTTAGATATTTTAATAAATATAATTAAATTATTTGATATATTATTATTATTTATATTATAATTTTTATAGCCCTTTTAGCATAACTTTTTCTCTCCTAATGTTCTGAGACACATTAGAGTATGTATATCTATATCCACAAAGAATAATATCCGATCATTTAAAATTAAATAATATAAAATAAAATTAATAATTAATAATATTAAATAGAATAAAAATATCAAGTGTATAAAAAATAGTACAATAAAAGTTTTAAAAATACTAAATACAAATCTAAAAAAGACTAAATCCCACAAGGACGTCGTGGTGCCCGTGGTCGCTTGGACCTTCTCAGAAAGGTCCTCTCAACAGCTGCTCCTGCTCCTACTGTGATGGCTCCTCCCCTATATCAGTGGAGATCTACTGGTCATGCTGCTCAGGAATAACTGATGCTGTCGGATCATCTACGGACTGAGCAACCCCCTCAACCCTCTCATCTGGATATATGGATGGGCCTGAAAAGAAAGTGTCATACTCATGTGGCCAATTGATATCCGGTGATGTCATCTGCGGAATGTAGGAAGAAGAATGCACTGCCATTTGTGGATCAAAAGCCGGTAGCATCTATACAGCATCTAGTGATGACATCTGCAGAATATGCAGTGATGGCATATGTGGAACATATGGTGACGGCGTATATCTCATATCTGGTGCATCGGCTACTCCATACCAAGGTGTACAGCTATATGAGTCAACACCAATCACCACCAATGTTTCGAAATTTTTTTTCTCTATCTCACGCAGTATTCGAATCTGTTCATCCTCATCAGTCGTAGACAAAGCACGACGAGCGTCTAACACAAGACCCGACATAGAATCAGTCTACATAATAAAAATAAAACAGTCAATATACTATAAAATATAAAATAAAAATATAACACAAACAATATAAACTAATTTTCGTAGTCTTACCAAAAGATGCACAGCAAAACTCTCGTCCTCGTATCCGAGAACTGCATACCGAGGCTGTCCAATGACTCGCACTATAATATTAAAAAATCAAACCATGTAGTCCTCGGTATATGAACGGCCTCTCAAAATGGGATCACCATGAATAATGGGATCTCGATGTGCATCTTAAATATCGATGTACTCTGTATGTCTGATGCGTCAGTCAATACGAGCTCTTCCTTATCGATCAACACGATGAAGTCCCTGACTGGTATCAAATTGCTCTGGGATGCCCTGAATCTGATCAAACTGCCGCAAGACACGATCGAAAAGATGTCACTCTACCACATCAAAATAAATAAGTGGCACCCTAGTAATCTATATGTCATATCCAACTATACACATCTGCGGCAATATAGTCAATATCTCATCTGTATACGGCTCCCACAAAAACTGATAGAGTTAAAATAAAAAAAATTAGTAAGCTAAAATTTTAATAGATTATGAATACTATAAAATGATATTTATAAAAAAATTAAATTTATCCATCTATATGTATCAACTAATATATCCAACTGATACCTATAAATCCGTGCCACTCTCGTCGATACGTAATGAACGTTGAATGCAACGTTCCATCTGTTTCACAATCTACTCATGTTAAATAATTTTTATCAAATTTAAAATAGTAAGTTTCAAGTAAAAAAAATAATATTTTTATATCTATATCCCAATGGTCCGTCTAATCTAAATGAAACATCAAGATCATACTGCTCTGATGGCATCTCGAGCAATTATTGTCGTAATGGACTGATAGTCGGCATACGCTCCCATATCCAAATCTGTAAATTTTAAAAAAAATCATACATGATATACCCAATGTGAACTATAATTGAATATTAAAAATAAAAATTTTTAATTCATATATCTGTAATAATACAAGATAACCTCCAATCTCACTCTGATCAACATAAGAATCCCGACACATAGCTCTGTACAGGCAAGCTAGTACTGCACTACCCCAACTGAGTCTACGAGCGAAGTCTAAATCCTCTAATAATGAAAAAAATATCAACTTCATCTTATTCGATGAAGTATCGGGTAACAGAACATCACCTAACAACCGCAGCACCTAACCCCTAACATATTGCTGCACCATCTCTTCTGGTGCATCATCCTCAATATGAAAATATCGATAAAGATCATCCAAACACTCAATCCTGAGTCGTGAATGATCAAAAAATTGGACGTCGGACTCAAACCCTAGCAATCGCAAGCACAAAGCCTGCCACTCTGGAATGGTAAGCATGGGATCAACTCCGGTAATTGGATCGCTATCAACTGGTAGTCCAGTAAGGATGCTGACATCCTGTAAAGTGATGGTCGCCTCACCAAATGGAAGATGAAATGTGTGTGTCTCTGGACACCATCTCTCAAGCAAAGTAGTAATAAGACCAACGTCCATCTGTATACGACCAATCTGATATACTCTATAGAATCCAAGATATCGTAAATAATCCAACACTCTATGTGGGATATCTTCTGTCATCCAGAAGTCAGCATCGGATCATCGTAGATGAAGGTGTCTGGGCTCCTGCAATAAGATATAATAATTAGATAATGTATATGATTTTTCAAAAAAAAAGTTAAATAGTAAGAGCATGATTGAAATGCTTACGCCACCATCTAAAATAGTCTGTGATCGATGGTGCTCCTACAATGTAAGAATACTGCTGTCTTAAGAATCGGGATGCTGCAGATCGTAAGCCATAATACGCTAGTGAATCTAAAATAATGATATTATCACAAGTGTATTAAAAAATAAAAAATATGATAGTCATTTATTTTATGAGAAATATATTTTAAACATAATATTATCACATAATACAACTTAAACACACAATTCAGTTCATCTCTGGATATTAAACACATATATTCAAATACAATCTCACAAAAATACATAAAACAATGACGAAAATCTATCTTTAGAGCCTTTAATTTCTTTCACTGCTTGAAGTTGAAGTGTGTTGAAGTATCCTAGGACAACGGCGGTGATCATGATCCTGTTCCTTACAAATATCACAGTGGTTCTTACTTCTTATTTGCCTATCATCCATCTCATTTCGTAGTCTTGTTAACTTTGGTCTACCTTTCTGCTTGGATCTCAAACGATGATGATCAGAAATACATTTGAACATACGTGTATGCATCCAATAATCTTCATGTGGTAATGGATTAAAGTCAGCACTCCAAGCATTCATATATGCTGTAATTGTATATGCATCATCCACAAAACTACTAAAATATACAGTAATTTTTTGATACACAGCTAAAACGTGTAAACATGAATATTTATACATGCTCCACTTTTCATAAGAATATTTTTTTCAGCTAAAGTAATAGTATGAAAATTTTCTCCACCTTGTAACCCTATGCTTGCTCTCCTCGTAAGCACTTCATATATGCCTCTTTGAAGATTGAATGCTGTTACTCAGTGCTGGTTAGCTTTAACTTGATCTTCGACAATCTTAATTGCAACATGAGGAGTAAAAAGATTATTTGAATTCTCCTCTACATATCTCAAGGCTTGGGCATACCTCGTATTGAAGTATTTCACAAAACGATAAAATGTCATTTGAACACAAGCTATAATTGGCACATTTCTAGCTCCTCGTAAAACACTATTAAAAACCTCCGACAAATTTATAGTTAAGACACCATAGCGCAGGCCATCATCATATGCCAACATCCACTTCTCCTTTTCTATCTCAGACAACCAGCTCCAAGCCTCTTCATTCACTGTTCTGATCCTATCCATGATAAAGTTGAACTTGCGAACTTGATGACTGCTTCCTGCTTGCCATACTGCTCTTTTCAGCTGTATATTTTTAAAATGAGTGTTGAAATTACTGCAGATATATCTTAAGCAGTATCGGTGATAGGCACGTAGTGGACTCTATCCAATAAACTCATCTGCAATGGTATTTAATATACCTGGATACCTGTCAGAAATTAAGCATATTTCATTTCTATGACGATATGTGTTCTGAGCTGGAAAAGAAACCAACTCCAACTTGCAGTCGTCTCCTCATCCACAATTGCATATGCTAATGAAAATATTCCATTCTCTGCATCAATTTCTGTTGCAATTAACATTTTACCTTTAAACTTTTCATACAAGTACGTGCCATCAATACTGATTACAGGATGACAGTGCATAAAATCCTGGATGGATGGTTTGAAAGTTCAGAAAATATAATTTAAAACTCGGACATTAGAATTCACAGTTTGAAAAAATTTTCATGAAATAATTGTACCGAAATTTGCATGTTGAAGTGCAGCTATATAATAGAGTAATTTAGCATAAGACGGCTCCTGTTGGGTATAAAATACCCACAGCCGGAACCCACGGCGGAACCGCCATCAGCAAGTGCAGCTCCGCCCGGACTCCTACGAGAGCCGGGCTCCACCGCCATCAGCAGGTGCAGCTCCGCCCGGACTCCTACGGGAGCCGGGCTCCACCGCCAACATCAAAACAGCTCCGCCCGGACTCCTACGGGAGCCGGGCTCCGCTCTCAATATCAATCGCTGGTAAGCTCAATCCGGACTCCTATCAGAGCCGGACTTCACCCTTGACTTTGTTTGCAGCGCAGCTCCGCCCGGACTCCTACGGGAGCTGGGCTCCACCGACGACATCAAAGCAGCTCCGCCCGGATTCCTACGGGAGCCGGGCTCTACCGACGACATCAAAGCAGCTCCGCCCGGACTCCTACGGGAGCCGGGCTCCACCGACGACATCAGCACAGCTCCGCCCGGACTCCTACGAGAGCCGGGCTCCACCACCATCAGCAAGTGCAGCTCCGCCCGGACTCCTACGGGAGCCGGGCTCCACCGCCATCAGCAAGCGCTGCTCCGCCCGGACTCCTACGGGAGCCGGGCTCCGCCGCCAACATCAAAACAGCTCCGCCCGGACTCCTACGGGAGCCGGGCTCCGCTCTCAATATCAATCGCTGGTAAGCTCAATCCGGACTCCTATCAGAGCCGGACTTCACCCTTGACTTTGTTTGCAGCGCAGCTCCGCCCGGACTCCTATGGGAGCCGGGCTCTGCCGCCATCATCACAGCTCCGCCCGGACTCCTACGGGAGCCGGACTCCGCCGCCGATATCAGAACAGCTCCGCCCGGACTCCTACGGGAGCCGGGCTCCGCTCACGACGGCTCCGACCATTGTCGAGCTTCAATCGACAGATCCACGCCCCCTGACAGGCCCTCAAAACGGCCGCGACCCTGCTCCACCTCCTGTGGCGGACTCCACGCAGTATCATCATTCCCTGACAAGCCGCAGCAGCCATAGCCGCCCTGCTCCACTTCCTGTGGCGGACTCCGCACAGCTCCATTATCCCCCTGGCAGGCCACAGTAACGGCCACGAACCTGCTCCACCTCCTGCGACGGATACCATGCGATTCTCCTAACGACGGACGCTGCTCCACCCCTCATAACGGATTTCACGTGGCAAGTCGAGGTGATACCCACGTGTCTGCTCCATTATCTTTCGCAATCAATTCCCCTGACCATGGGCGGCCCACTACCAGGCAGTTACACACGTCGCCATCAGTCCGTTGCCTCCCCGCCTATAAAAAGGGGGACTCAGATACGTTATTTTTTAAGCCTTTTGCCTTATCTCATAACTCTGCTAAATTCTCTGTTCGAGCACTCCATTCTTGTTGAGGCAGAGAACTGACTTGAGTGTCGGAGGGTCTTGCCGGAGCAACCCCACCTCCGGTTTAGACTTCCCTTGCAGGTCCCGGTGGCGACCGCGGCTTCCTCAACTCCAGCTTCTCCGGCGAAGGCGGATTTTTGCACCAACAGGATTGGCGCTAGAGGAAGGGGCGTGTCTTCGCAGCACCCTTGTTCTTGAAGGAGCGCTCAACGGAGCCACCTCCGGCCATCTCTCCGTCATCTACTCCTAATCCTCCCCCGCGAGATCGACACCCGATGCCTCCACGTAGGGCGTCCACCCGGCGGTCCACGGCCTCCGCGGCCAGATCTCAGGCTCCGGCCTCCCCTCCCGTTTCTCAGCCAGCTCCTCCTCCCCCTCCGGCGACGGCGGTCGGCGCGGAGCAGTTTGACTTGCTGGCGCAGCATGTCAAGGGCCTCGTCGAGGCCGTACAGGCGATGCAGCAGCAGCCGCCGCAGGCGTCAGCGCATCCGGAAGGGGCATCTCCGGAATGCCAGAACCCGGCGGTGGGGCGGGCCACCTGGGCTAGCCGCCCCGTCCTCCCCGAGAAGGCGAATCCAAGGGTGGAGAGCCCTCAGTCGGACCACGACTCCACCCCTGGGAGATCCCTGCCTCCGTTCTGCCAAAGGACCCTCGAGACTCGAAGTCGAGAGGATTTCCTGGACCGGAGGCTCCAGGAGATGAACCGGCGGATCGAAGAACTCCACCATGCGCCTCCCGCTTACGGTGAGGATATCTGCACTGACCCTCCCTTCTCCCAAATGATTATGCAGGAACCGATCCCGCCGAATTTCAAGCTCCCCCAGTTTGAAAGCTACGACGGGACGTCGGACCCGGTGGACCACCTGGAGGCCTTCCGAACGATGATGTTGCTTCATGGTGCCCCCGACGCCATCTTGTGCCGGGCTTTCCCGTCTACTTTGAAGGGAGCAGCAAGAAACTGGTACTCGGCACTGAAGCCGGGTACCATCTTCTCCTTCGACCAAATGAGCCACCAATTCGTGGCCCATTTTGTCAGCAGCCGACGTCCCCGGAAAGGTTCGGAGTCCCTCATCAACATCAAGCAGAGGGAAGGGGAGTCCATACGGGCCTACATCAACCGCTTCAACATCGCGGCGTTGGAGGTCCGGAACTTGGACCAGTCGGTTGCCATGGCCGCCCTGAAAGGTGGCCTTCAGAAGAATGATCTCTTGTACTCCCTGGAGAAGAAGTACCCCAGGGATTTTGCTGATCTGCTGGCTCGGGCTGAAGGATACGCCCGAGCGGAAGAGGCCTTCAAAATGAAGGATGAAGAGACTGCGAGGGAGCGCCAGGCGGGAGATTCTGGCAAATCCGCAGTTGAGAAGAGGCCAAGGGAAGCCCGACCTCGCTCCCGATCCCCTCCTGGGCACAAGCGCGCCCATACTCCACCCCGGGCACGCAGGCAGAGAAGTCCGGACAACAGGTTTCGGTGGGGTTCCCCGCCGGGGAAGTTCCGCAGCTACGCCCCCCTCAACGCCTCGAAGGCCCAGGTACTGATGGAGGTCAGGGAGCTGATCCCTAGGCCGGAGAGGATGCGCACGCACCCCGGGAAGTGCAACCCCAACAAGTTCTGCCTCTACCACCGCGACCACGGCCACGACACCGAAGAGTGCATCCAACTCCAGGACGAGATCGAGGAGGTCATCCGACGAGGTCGGCTCGACAGATTCATCCGCCGCAGGCTGAGGGTAGAGGAGACCGGCCAAGAGCCCTCCCACCGCCCGAACCACAGAAGAGGGAGGAGCAGCCCGGGGACCGGCCTCCTATTGGGACCATCGACTCCATCGCCGGAGGGCCTCAAGGAGGAGCGGGAGAACTGTAAATGTATTGCTTACTGTTTCGTTTTGAATCTACTTTTCTTTTTAGCTAACACACTCCTCCTGCTTAACGCGGAAGTACTATGACTGGATATGACCTCTCCAAAAAATAACGGCCATGTCAGGAACAGGAGGAGAACCTCGTCCTGACATGAGCAAAGTCAAAGGCCCGATTCTTTTAGACCGGATGGGGGGAGAGGCCTTACAACGCCCTAATGTGCCCCCACAGCCCTGTTAGGGACAGGAGGAAAACTTCGCCCTAACTTGAGCAAAGTCAAAGGCCCGGTTCTTTTAGACCGGATGGGGGGAGAGGCCTTACAACGCCCTAATGTGCCCCCACAGCCCTGTTAGGGACAGGAGGAAAACCTCGCCCTAACTTGAGCAAAGTCGAAGGCTCGATTCTTTTAGACCGGATGGGGGGAGAGGCCTTGCAACGCCCTAATGTGCCCCAATAGCCATGTCAGGAACAGGAGGAGAACCTCGTCCTGACATGAGCAAAGTTGAAGGCCCGGTTCTTTTAGACCGGAGGGGGGAGAGGCCTTACAGCGCCCTAACGCGCCCCCACAAGCTAGGCTGATAACGAGAACCTCGCGACCGACTCAAGCAAAATGGAAGACCCGGACTCCTACGGGAGCCGGGTTTCGCCGCAAAGGTAAGCTTCACCCGGACTCCTACGGGAGCCGGGTTCCGCCGCCAAGGTAAAGCTTCACCCGGACTCCTACGGGAGCCGGGTTCCGCCGTCGGGTAAAGCTTCACCCGGACTCCTATGGGAGCCGGGTTCCGCCGCAAGGTAAAGCTTCACCCGGACTCCTACGGGAGCCGGGTTCCGCCGCAAGGTAAAGCTTCACCCAGACTCCTACGGGAGCCGGGTTCCGCCGCCAAGGTAAAGCTTCACCCGGACTCCTACGGGAGCCGGGTTCCGCCGCCGGGTAAAGCTTCACCCGGACTCCTATGGGAGCCGGGTTCCGCCGCAAGGTAAAGCTTCACCCGGACTCCTACGGGAGCCAGGTTCCGCCGCAAGGTAAAGCTTCACCCGGACTCCTACGGGAGCCGGGTTCCGCCGTCAGGTAAAGCATCACCCGGACTCCTACGGGAGCCGGGTTCCGCCGCCAGGTAAAGCTTCACCCGGACTCCTACGGGAGCCGGGTTCCGCCGCCAAGGTAAACTTCACCCGGACTCCTACGGGAGCCGGGTCCCGCCCCCAAGAAAGACTTCGCCCGGGCTCCTAAGAAAGCCGGGCCCCATCCGCCACTTCGCCAGCAAGGGTTAAAAATGGTGGCGAGGCTCGGCCACATGACGAGATCGGATGGAAGGGAAGAGCCCTTTCCCACGACGACCTCTAAGCCAAACAGGCCAAACAACGAGAAAGGGTCAACGAACAACAATATTAGTGCTACACGCGGACAAGGTAACACAAAATGCCTTTTTCTCATTTCCGATATATGTACTACAGGGCCAGGACGGCCAAAAAAAGAGGGACAAAATGACAAGAAAAGAAAAGGGGGGCAGCTACAAAAAGGGGGTGACTACAAAAGAACTCTAAGGAGGTCCTGCTCCCTCTAGCATAGGGTGATCACCTCCATCCCCCGACCAGGACTGCCTCAGGGTCTCCACCATTTCCTCTAGTTCTTCCTTCTTTTGCAGCATATCCTGGAGCGCCTGACGAAGTCGCCGGCTCTCAGCCTCCGCTTCCCGATGCCACTTCCGCAAAACTTCGGACTCCGCCTCTGCGTCCGCGACGGCCTTCCGCTCAAGTCCCAGTTGGATTTTTACTTGTTGAAGCTCAGCTGTCTTCTCCCCAAGGGAGACAGAAATCCCTTCGACAGAGCCTCTCAGGGCTTGGAGCTCTTCGTTATCTTGGGCGTTAGCAAGCTGCGCCCTAGTAACCAACTGCCTCTGGAGACGGACTACCTCGTCCGCCGCTCGACGGAATCTCCCCTTGTGCTCCTCTACCTGTCGGCGCCAGCTGGCCTGCTGCACATCGTGGCTCATCTCGGCATCTTGAAGCTGCTTCTGGAGGTCAGAAACTTTTTGCGACCATATCTGCTCATCCCGCGCTGTGAGCCGGGGTGAGTTCCCTTCCAGCTGGCCGATCCTCCTCTTGGCAGCCGACAGCTCCACTTTAAGGGCGCTGATCCTGGCCTCTTGAGCCCAAGTTCGGTCGCTGGCGCTCTTCGTGCATTCTTCGAGCTCCTTCGCAAAGTTCGCCTTCCTCCGGCTGTAGTCCATGATTGCCTTCACTTGGAGACTCCTGAAGTGGGCGGCCTCAGCGGCGGCCTCGGAATAGCATTTTTTCGCCTGGCAGAGCTCGCCCTCCGACTTTTTCAACTTCCTCGTCAGGTGGAGGACCTCCTTTTTTAGCCGTTGGATAGTTGACTTCAGCGGGACCCCCAGGGGCAAGGGAAGTGCTTCGGCAGGACGCTGCCAGCGGAAGATGCAAACGTCAGAGACCAACTCTTTACAAGAAGAAAGGCAGTAAAGAAGAAGCAGGGGGGAGGACGAGTTTAAATAGACCCTGGGATCCGGCGCCATAATGATCTCGAATCCCCCCAGGCCAGTCCGCATCCGACACGTGTCCCACTCCCCATGGCAGACGGCTGAAGGCGGCTGGCGGTTGGCAGGGCCATAATTGCGCCGTACCTAGGCCAGCGTACCTGTGGGGTCTTCGAAACGTCCCCTCGTACCGCCCCAATTCGAAAAGACTCCGGCACGCGCTCATTTAATGCCAAAATATCTGGGAGCGACAGGGCGCGGGATTCGAAGGGACGGTTCCGGCTGTACTTCTGTGTACTTCCTTCGTTTGAAATTCAAAACTCGGATGTAGGGGGACTGGTGTTGGGTATAAAATACCCACAGCCGGAACCCACGGCGGAACCGCCATCAGCAAGTGCAGCTCTGCCCGGACTCCTACGGGAGCCGGGCTCCACCGCCATCAGCAGGTGCAGCTCCGCCCGGACTCCTACGGGAGCCGGGCTCCACCGCCATCAGCAGGTGCAGCTCCGCCCGGACTCCTACGGGAGCCGGGCTCCACCGCCATCAGCAGGTGCAGCTCCGCCCGGACTCCTACGGGAGCCGGGCTCCACCGCCATCAGCAAGCGCTGCTCCGCCCGGACTCCTACGGGAGCCGGGCTCCACTCTCAATATCAATCGCTGGTAAACTCAATCCGGACTCCTATCAGAGCCGGACTTCACCCTTGACTTTGTTTGCAGTGCAGCTCCGCCCGGACTCCTACGGGAGCTGGGCTCCACCGACGACATCAAAGCAGCTCCGCCCGGATTTCTACGGGAGCCGGGCTCTACCGACGACATCAAAGCAGCTCCGCCCGGACTCCTACGGGAGCCGGGCTCCACCGACGACATCAAAGCAGCTCCGCCCGGACTCCTACGGGAGCCGGGCTCCACCGACGACATCAGCACAGCTCCGCCCGGACTCCTACGGGAGCCGGGCTCCACCGCCATCAGCAAGTGCTGCTCCGCCCGGACTCCTACGGGAGCCGGGCTCCGCCGCCAACATCAAAACAGCTCCGCCCGGACTCCTACGGGAGCCAGGCTCCGCTCTCAATATCAATCGCTGGTAAGCTCAATTCGGACTCCTATCAGAGCCGGACTTCACCCTTGACTTTGTTTGCAGCGCAGCTCCGCCCGGACTCCTATGGGAGCCGGGCTCTGCCGCCATCATCACAGCTCCGCCCGGACTCCTACGGGAGCCGGACTCCGCCGCCGACATCAGAACAGCTCCGCCCGGACTCCTACGGGAGCCGGGCTCCGCTCACGACGGCTCCGACCATTGCCGAGCTTCAATCGACAGATCCACGCCCCCTGACAGGCCCTCAAAACGGCCGCGACCCTGCTCCACCTCCTGTGGCAGACTCCACGCAGTATCATCATTCCCTGACAAGCCGCAGCAGCCATAGCCGCCCTGCTCCACTTCCTGTGGCGGACTCCGCACAGCTCCATTATCCCCCTGGCAGGCCACAGTAACGGCCACGAACCTGCTCCACCTCCTGCGACGGATACCATGCGATTCTCCTGACGACGGACGCTGCTCCACCCCTCATAATGGATTCCACGTGGCAAGTCGAGGTGATACCCACGTGTCTGCTCCATTATCTTTCGCAATCAATTCCCCTGACCATGGGCGGCCCACTACCAGGCAGTTACACACGTCGCCATCAGTCCGTTGCCTCCCCCGCCTATAAAAAGGGGGACTCAGATACGTTATTTTTTAAGCCTTTTGCCTTATCTCATAACTCTGCTAAATTCTCTGTTCGAGCACTCCATTCTTGTTGAGGCAGAGAACTGACTTGAGCGTCGGAGGGTCTTGCCGGAGCAACCCCACCTCCGGTTTAGACTTCCCTTGCAGGTCCCGGTGGCGACCGCGGCTTCCTCAACTCCAGCTTCTCCAGCGCAGGCGGATTTTTGCACCAACAGCTCCCATTCTCCATAAATATCAACCAATACCTTTTGCTTTCCACACCATACTTTCCTGTATGACACTGTATATTGAAACTGATCATTAACGGTTGCCACAATAGCTTCAACTTTAACACCGAGATTTTTCTCAACAATATGTCGGACTAGCGTGCCAATCATCCTTCCACTGACATGTTTGTGGTTTCGATTCAACCTCGTAAACAAACAAGTGTGAGGACCCTCATATTTTGTGATTTGAAAATATCCATATTTTTTCAACAATACAGCACAAAGCCTCCATTTATAATTTTGAACATTATCTGATGATGCGCATCGTACGGACCATAATTTCGAATGCGACTGAACTATATTGTATGTCCGATGCTTCATAATGTGATAAATATCAACAGCTCTCCTTACATAATCTTTACTCTCAAACATTAGACCTTTAGAAAATTCAGTCATCGAAGAGTCCCAAAACTGATAGTCAAAGTTCAATCTTCGACCAGCACTAACACAACCACCATCATCTAAATTTATATCGTTAAAAAATTATGAGGGTTCGTGCAAACGAGGTTGAGATTCTTCCACATTAATATTAGGCTGAACATCTTCATCATCATTCTTATTTTCACCATCATCATCATTACTGCTATTGTCCTCATCCATCCAATAGTCTTCATCTCCGCTTTCATCTGACTCAGTCTAGATTATCGAAATTTATTCTACCGACTATCCAGTCATCATTCCCTATATGAGTGTCGTCTCCCGTACTTACCACTATTTCTAGCAAAGAAGAAGTCACCATAGCAGAAGACATAAGAGAAGTCGCCATAGAACTTTGAATAATTGGACAACTAGGGCCGACAGCAGTAGAATGTTGTTCTACAAATATGGCCTCAACACTATCGGTTTGTACCATAGGAGTTACGAAAGGTGAGGAAGGCCCAACAATATTATCCACTTGAGTTAAAAGCAGACTATAGTATCTAAAGCTCGGTACATCTTTCTTTTCAATATATAATTCTAAAAATCGACATTCTGAATATTTCAAAGGAAATATCAGCATTTCTTTGATATCTTTATCGTCATCAATTGAAACTAAGATATACTTACTCTATATTAACTGTCCCGACAGATTAGAAGATTTTTATTTTAATTTTATTTCATATTTTTTTTTGTCTCTACAGAAACATTGCTGTATAAATGGTCCAATAATTCTTAATGTGATAATGATGAAGATACTCTAATTATCTGATTTGTAGGGTGACTGTACTGCACACCAGTTTCGTCATTCTGTATCATGCCATCATAATACAATAATATATGAACTCGAGTACTGAACATTTTCTCAGAAAAATCTATGACAAAATCAAAAAATTTAGTATTATTAATTATTTTATCGTTTCAAAAGATTTACATGATAAATGCATCATATCATCAACAAATAGTTACAGGTAGATCCTATCCCATTCGAAAATTATATTAATTCTATAGGTTAATTACATTAATCAAATGATACGCAACAGGGACCGAAAAAAATTTCGGTAGTATTTTTTCTTAGTTCTCCCCGCACGACTGAAAATGTGTGAGGAGAACTAAAAAAAATACTGTCTGAAATTTCTCTCGAACCCTCTGCATATCGTTCGAATAATATAATTACCTATAGAATTAAATATAATTCTCAAACTGTCCAAACTGGACAATCAATTGACCAATGTATATATTTTATGGTATCCGTATAAAAATATATAATCAAATATATATTTTATACAGATATCGTAGAATATCCTACATTGGTCAACTGACAGATCTACATTTTCATGAAATATAATATATTTTAAAATTTTTAAATTAGGATCGAATCAAATTTTTAAACAAATCGAAATCTAATGAGACAAAAATAAAAAATAAAAAATAATGAGATAAAAATAAAAAATAAAAAGATCGAAATAGAAGAGCGTCGGGGGTCGCCATCGGGGGCCCGCCGTCGAGGGGCCGCCGCCGAGGCTCACCGCGGCCCATCGTCGGGGGGCCGCCGCGGGGTCGCCACTAGGGCCCACCATGAGGCCGCCATGGGGCCCACTGCCTAGGGGCCGCCGCCGGGGCCTGCCGTAGGGCCGCTGTCGGGGAGGGGCCGCCACGGGTGGGGATGGGGCGGGGCGGCCGGCCAAGGGAAGGGAAGGGGCCCACCGCCGACCAAGGGAAGGGGAGGGCTGGGGCTGGGCGGGGCGGCCGCCAGCCAAGGGAAGGAGACCGCCACCGGCCGGCTGTCGCCGGCGGGCCAAAAAAAAAGAGGGAGAGAGAGAGAGGAAGAGAGAAAGAAGAGGGAGAGAGAGAGTAGAAGAGGAAAGAGAGAGGGCGGTCGGCCAAGGGAAGGGGAGGGGCGAGGCGGCCGCCGGCGGACCAACCACATGGGGGAGCATGCGGGACCGCCGCCGACCGGCTGTCGCCGGCGGGCTAAGGAAAAAAAGGGAGAGGGAGAGAGAGAGAGGAAGAGGGAAGGAAGAGAAAGAGAGAGAGAGGAAGAAGAAAGAGAGCGGGCGGCCGGCCAAGGGAAGGGGAGGGGCAGGGTGGCCGCAGGCGGCCCACCGGTAGACCAACCACATCGGAGGTGCACGGGCCCGCCGCTGGCCGTCTATCGCCGGCGGGCCAAGGAAAGAGAGAGAGAGAGGAAGAGGGAGAAAAGAGAGAGAGAGGAAGAGGAAAGAGAGACGAGGGAGCTCACCGCCGTCGGGAGCTCGCCGCCGTGCCGTTGGAGAGGAGAAGGAAGACGCGGAGAAGAGGGACACGCCGAAGAAGAGGGAGGTTTTCTTTTTTTTTTCGATCTTAAGCTTCAAAAATGCCAAAAGGGATGGCATCTTCAAAAACGTCATTCCCTTTGGCATTTTTATTTCAATTTTTTATTTTTTTATTTTTTTATGATATTTTTAATTTTTTTTAGTTATTTTTATGTGATTTTTTAATAAAAAAAATTAATTTAAAACAGAGATAGTAATTTGAAATGATAATTTTTATTTGAATTAAAGTTAAATTTTTTTTAATTTATAATTATAATTTTTATTTTTTTCTCATTTTTTCTCCTTTTATTAACTTTTTTATGGCATTTTTTTAAATTTTTTGGAATTCAAATTAAAATTTTTATAATTTAAAATTTTAATTTTAATTTTCTCCCATTTTTACCCTTTTTGGCATTTTTTTAGGTATTTTTTCCTTTGTTTCGAATATTTTTTAAAAAATTAAATTTAAATTTATTTAGTAATTTGAAATGATATTTTTAATTTGAATTATAATTATAATTTTTATTTTTTTAAATTCAAAATTATAATTTTTATTTTTGAATTAGAATTACAATTTTAATTTTTTTCAATTCAATTCTTTTCCCTTTTTTCTTTTTTTCATGGTATTTTTTATTTTTTTACACCAATTTTTTTCTTTTTTCAGATTTTTTTAAAAAAATAATTTAAAATGGGGAGAGTAATTTGAAATGATATTTTTTATTTGAATTAAAGTTAAAATTTTTATTTTTTTAATTTTAATTTATAATTTTTATTTTTTCCCATTTTTTTCCTTTTTTCACTTTTTATGGCATTTTTTTATTTTTTTATTTTTTTGCATTCAAATTAAAATTTTAAATTTTTTTATAATTTAAAAGTTTACTTTTAATTTTTTTTCTATTTTTATCATTTTTTTTGTTTTTATGATATTTTTTTAGGTATTTTTTTCTTTGTTTGGAATATTTTTTTAAAAAATTAATTTGAAATGGGAAAAGTAATTTGAAATCATATTTTTTATTTTAATTAAAATTTTTATTTTTATTTCTTTTAAATTCAAAATTATAATTTTTATTTTTTTTATTTTTTATTTTTTCTTTTTTTATGGTACTTTTTATTTTTTTAATTTTTTAAGATTTTTTTGGGATATTTTTTTAAAAAAACTAATTTTAAATAGAAAAAATAATTAAAATGATGGTTTTTATTTGAATTAAAATTAAAATTTTTATTTTTTAAAATTTAAATTTTTATTTTTTTCTCATTTTTTCCTTTTTTATGATATTTTTTTAAAAAAAATAATTTGAAAAGGAAATTGTGATTTGAAATGATGATTTTTATTTGAATTAAAATTAAAATTTTTATTTTTTTAAAATTCAGAATTATAATTTTTATTTTTTTTCAATTCTTTTTTTATGGTTTTTTTTTGCATCAATTTTTTTCAAATATTTTTTTAAAAAGATAATTTGAAATGAGGATACTAATTTGAAATGATGATTTTTATTTTAATCAAAATTATAATTTTTATTTTTTAAAAAATTTAAAATTATAATTTTTATTTTTTTAATTTTTTTATTTTTTTAAAAAAATTAAAATCGTCAAATCAAATGGCGTTTTGAGAAACGCCATTTGAAATGGCGTTTCCAGAAACACCATTTGATTTGGTAATTTTATTTTATTTTTTTCATCCACGTAGAAAATAGGTGGAATAGGATGGTGACGTGGCTATCATAAAACGTCATTTTGAATAAAATTTTATACTGTTGATATTATTTTGATAAATAAATTAAAAATTAAATATTTTTTATAAATATTTTTTTTTTAAATTAATTAGGCAAAGCACACTTGAATATTTAGGACGTATCACTATTTATAGTGGCCAGAGTTAGACAAACGCAGACCAAGACGGTCACGTACAAAAGACTCCGCCCGAAGGTGGGCCCCCTGCCCAAAAATGCCAGTTAAGTTCCGGCTCATCCGGATTTCCCATGCCTCGATGTAGACGTGCGAATTTTCCGTGTCTCGCTGTGGAAGGTCAAATGGTCGTCGACAAAAACAGTCAAGCAATTTACCATCCACGCCCCCCCCCCCCCCCCCCCCAAACAAAAAAAAAAAAAGTTAAAGCGCCAAGAGCATTACGGAGTTCCGACAGTTGGAGGTGATGCCTCCCAGAGTAGTGCGAGGTGCAGCTCAGTTACAAAACGCCACCGTCGCATAAACAACGCTGGGGACTTCGCACGACCAAGGTTGTTTCGTTCTCTCGAAATGCTCCGACATATTACTGCCGGTATGCATCCAATTCGCCAACGACACATTGGTCCTCAACAACACCAACAGAACTCATGCAGCGAACTCGACGTTTTTTTATACTCTTTCGAGCTTCTTTCACGCCCCAAAATCAACTTCGACAATACTTCGCTGATCAGACATGGGATTGCATCTGAGCACCGTTAAGAGGTTCCCAAACTTAATGGGATGCCAGCTCGCAAGACTCCCAATAAAAATACTTGGATTTCCATTGCACCACAGAAGATTAAGAAAGGGGAATGGAGCTTTTTAGAGGAAAACGTAGGAAAAAAAAAAAAAGCTAGTCTCTCGGAAAGGCAAATAGCCATCAATGGCAAGAAGGGTGGCCGTGGTTAATGCAGAGTTCGGAGCCATCCCCACATGCTGGATGTCTTGCTTGCTAGTCGCCATTACAGTAATTAACACAGTTGATAATTAGGTTTTTGGCATAAATTTGTGCCAAATTAACTTCAAAACAGATAAATGAAGTGGGGACATCATGCAAAAGACCGCTTAGACGGCTTTGATATTTCGATTTTTGGCACAAATTTGTGTGCATTAAGAGGAACATGAACCAAGCTTAAAATTGTTTTTCTGACCAACCAAGAAAACTTGGCTTTTTTTTTTTTTTTTTTTTTTGCTTATAGTGGATTTTAATATCACCATCCACCGCAAAGGCAGGCAAAGGCATCACTTCTTACAGCAATTTTGAACTCGTCCGGGACTCGTTTGGTTGACAAGAATAGAAAAGGAGAAACTCTGATCAACGAAAAAAAAATAAAAGAACCCCTCTTATTTTAATAGAAAGTTTTAAAAAAGAGAAATTAGAAAATGATATTTTTATAAAAATAAATTTTCCGTGGAAAAAAAATCCTATGGAACGTAAATTTTTGACATTCCCATAAAAAAAATTAAAAAAAAATTGAGATTTTTTTTAAAAAAAATACCCTTAAAACCACAAACAGAATGAGATAAGACTTTAATAAAGATATAGTAAGTTTTTCACCCTCAATCAAATATAAAAAACTTTATGATGTCTCATTTTTTTTATAAATAATCAAATATGTCAAAACCACTTTTTCAGATATTATATTCTCAAAAATTAACTTCTCCAAAAAAATATTCCAATAAAAATTTTCTTCCCGTGAACTAAACGAATCCTCTCAAATTGCAAATAGCAAACTACTATTATATTCTAAACATCTTTTGTTTATAATTCAATATTAATGATAGCAAATGCTGGTCAACTAGCAGTTTTGAACTTCAAGAACTGATGATTTTCACAAAATGTGCAGATAAACTAAGGTTTTATACATGTAATGCTTTTAAAGTAACTTTAATCCATGTATAAAATAGGTTAAGACCAAATTTATACACCATGTCTCTGAATCCACCTAGGATGACAAGGATTAATCAAGATGCTGCTTATCATCGAGTATGAAAATTTCTCAATACGAGCATCAAAGATGTTAAAGGGACGGACGGAACAACACCATTCGTTAAATAAAGAACCAACTGATGGTGCCAATACGCAGCATCCAAAATAAGAATAAGATAGACTTCATTTACAGTGCACAGAAAGTTGACAACATCAACAGTAGGCAGTTTCAAAATTTCTTTATACCTGATTTTGCTTGCTGTTGACAGAGGCCTCAGGATCCGGTGCAGCAGCATCCCATTGCACAGAACCGCATGGGCTTTGTCCTCGACAGATCCTCTGCTGGAGGTGCTCAAGACCAGCCACCTGTTGGATCGAAGTGGTACTACTTATCTTGTCACCAGGCACAGCACCATGTACAACATGCTCAACAGGAGGAGCAGGAGCAATCTCAGGGAGACAGGTATTGATTCTTTGGTCGTGTGGTGGCGGTTGCTGGAAGAAGTGGTTTGGGTCATCTTGGATGGGAACAACTACACTGGATGTTGCATCAGATGGACTCCCACTGAAAGACATGCTGATTGTTGATATGTCAGGGATGTTCGGGTACATGGGACTGATACCAGTTACTCTCTTTACAGTGTCCTCTGCCATCTTCACCTGTACGTATAGAAATTAGCCTGTTTGTAAACGCTCGACCAGATAGGCCCGCCTATAGTCGGAGACAATTTCAGTTTAAAAAAAAAGGGATCAAATGCAATTTTTCTTCAAAGAAATCATCTAATAAAAATCTAGCTCTCCATTTTCACAGTCACCATGAATCAGGACTTGCAAATGTTCCATGTACATACCCGCATCATCCATGTACTTCAAGCTCTATGCTAGAAAGCAATGATGAGTTAATAGGCAAGGATAAAGTGCTGACCAAGCTATAAGATAGCAAGCACAATGGGTAACAAAATCTATTACCATGTTTAACCAATCTAATGAGAGACAGCCAAGTCCTCGACCACAAATTCCACTAGGCTGGTTCAAGCAAAACAACTATATGAACCTAAACAGAAGGGAACTGGCAAACCATCATTTTAAACATGGAGTTTCAGATATAGTTAGCATACCTTAGCTCTCAGAGTCTCTACATCTGCTTTTAGTATCCGATTATCCACAGCAGCTTCATTGTACTTTTGGTTGACATCAGTAAGACTCTTTAACAAAGATGAGTTTTCAACTCTTAATTGTGAGACCTATGTAACAATGTCATTCAAGTCAACAAAATCATGGTATTGTTTGCAAATGACAAGAAAACAAAGTTACAAAAACCAGACCTGTGCCTCAAGCTCATTCAAATGTGCTTGCTTTCTTCTCCTCGAGCGTCTTGCCGATTCTCGATTTGAAATCATCCTGGTGGCAAATAAATCAAACTGAAATTCAACCAAACAAATCACAAATCTAACACATAGGAAAAGTTAAACTTGCATGCCTTCACAAGTGATAGTGGAAACATCAACGGTAGCAAAGATGTAAAAGGTCTTGCTGAAGATGACATATTGTTCCCTATGGATCAAGGATTTAGCTCTTGCAGGAACAGGATGATATCCACAGTATCATCATTCCAAAAAGAAAGCATGAGCGAGACAAATGCAGGACATCAATTCTCTCTTGAATTGGGATGTTAGTGCATGCAGTGATCTTTCTCCTTGAGGAAGAAAATCGACCCAACAATGAAGTAGGAAGATAAGAAGAAGAAGAAGCAATAAAAAAGAACTCTCACAGAATAATGGAGAGTAGACCTAGAAATTTTATTTTATTCAAGATGTTCCTTACAATGGCGAGACACCTCTATTTATAGTTATAGGAACCATTGAACCTCCCACAAATGTGTCCGCATTTATTTCTTGCAAATGAGGGAAGAAAAACAATTCCCCTAATATGCCTCTTGACAATATCTACGACTCACCTTGCCACTGGTTGATTGGGTATAGTCTTGGACTCATCTTAACATCACCTGATCGGATAAGATCTTCAATATTATTTTGTAATCTGTGATAGCCTTCAATATTATACTCCTCTAGCTGCTTCTGTGATTATGGATGTTTTCGATATGATCCACCATGTCTTTGCATCAGATCTAACCAACCGCGTATTTGGTAGCAGCACCAAAGCGAGCTCACTGCTTGGTGTCCTCCAATACATGATCTCCAATGGACTTCGGCCGGTAGAACAGATGCATGAGCTATTATAACCAAAACTTGGCTTGAGGAAGAGCCAAGTCCCAAATTATCAGCATGTCTCACACAAGGCATCTGAGTAAATTCTAGAGGCTTCTATTGACCACTTTGGTTTGGCCATCCGTTTGAGGATGGTATGCACTGCTAAACTGCAATGTTGGCCCCAAGTTTTGCCGCAGCATCCTCCAGAAGTGACTCATAAATCTAATGTCATGATCTGAAGTGATAATCTAAGCAACTCCATGCAGTCGAACCACGTTTGTGAAGTAGAAATATACCACATGTGAAGCATCCATCATCTTTCCACAAGGGATGAAGTGAGCTAAACCTATCCACTACCATAAATATGGTCTTGAATATGCATGGTGTTCTATTCATGAAGCTGCAGGGATAAGCCAAGGGGTATAAAAAACTATGTTCAGCACATAAGCTATAGCCATCTGGCAGATGTGACTAGGGGTGGAAATAGGCCAGGCTTTGGCTTAAACAGGCCAGGCCTGTATCGTAAAATACTAGCCTGAGCCTGGCCTGTTGGACTGGTTCAGGCTTAAAATGAGGCTCGGCCTGACCTGTTTTGCAAAATAAAAAAGCCTGACCTAGCCTGAAAGCCTATTTAAAAAGACTCTTCCGTCTTCTTGATTCTCGAAAGGACTAAGATAATTAGATATTGATGGATAAGATCAATAATTAATTAATTATATATATTAATAAAATAATATTTTTTATTAAATTATATATATATATAATTTATACAGGCCAGCCCGCAGGCTTTCAGGCCAGGCTTTGGAATTTTAGGCCGGACCTATTGATTTAAAGAGGCCTTTTTAAAAGCCTATACCTGACTTATTTAGATAAATAGGTCAGGCCAGGCCAGGCCGACAGCAGGCCAGGCCGTAGGCCCCTGACAGGCCGCCTGGCCTATTTCCATCCCTAGATGTGACATCTCATCATGAACCATATCAGGGTCAATAATGCTCTCTTATACCGGGGCCATTGTTTTGCCCTGTCCAAAATGACCACTCAGTCACCTAAAGTGTAGTTTTTGGATTACCTTCTCTCTCAGGGAACAATTTGGGATGCAAAGGCAAGTTCCAAAGAAAAGCCATTAGTAAGAGAGAAGTTAGGAGTACCTCCATGTTTAAAAACTAGACAGCTCCAAAATCTGCATCTTTCTCATACAGATCTTTTAGTATGTCAAAACCCATTACCTCTCCAGAGGAAGTACCAAGTAGAATATGTTGGTGGCTGAGCGCATCTGCTACTTGGTTCACAGCACCGAACCTGTGCTTGATCACAAAGCCAAACTTAAGGTGGTGATTTCCACTAAGGGCAATGCCTCACGATCAGAGTACAAAATCACATTGTTGGAGATACGATTTATAATATTGCAAGACCTACATCATAGCATAAAACTCTATATTGTAGGTAGAGTAGTTGAGGCAGCTTTCATTCAGCTTTTTGTTGAAGTAGGCCATTAGTCGACCTTCTTAAGAAAGAATTGTGCCAATGACAACTTTGGATACATCACATTCAACCTAGAACACTGTGTCAAAGTCAAATAGTCTACGATATGTGCTTGCATTATTAACTCCTCCAATTTGTGGAAGCTCTTCTCGGCATTGAATATCCAAATAAACTTCCTTTGCTTCATGCAGTCAGTGATGGGGGTGACAATGGATGAAAAGTACGTGATGAAGCACCGCTAAAATGATGCAAGGTTGAGGAAGCTCCAGACATCACAAATGTGTCAAGGAGATGACCACTCTTTGATGGCTTTGACCTTCTCTTTGTCAACTCAGATGCCGTTTTCAGATAAGACATATCCCAGAAAGTTCAGTTTGGGCACAACCCACAAACACTTCTTGGAGTTCACATACAGCTCTTAGCGCAAGGTTCCAAACACCTATCTCAAGTGCTCCATATGCTCTCAAGAATTGCGGCTGTACACAAGTATGCCAGCAAAATACGCAACCACAGATCTTCAATTAAAGGTAGAACTATCTGGTTCACAACTCACATATTGGAGAGATTAAATGACATGATAAGCCACTTGTAAAGCCTGCCCCTTATCTTAGATGTAGTTTTTAATTCATCACCTAGATGGATTGAATTTGTGATAGCCTAAGAAAGGTCAATCTTGGCGAAGATACAAGCTCCTGCAAGCTAGTCTAACATATCATCCAATCAGGGGATGAGAAATTAGTACTTCACTGTGATCTTGTTGATAATGTGGCTATCCACACACATTCTCCAGGTCTTGTATTTCTTTGAATTAAGCAAGGTCGGCGCAACACATGGACTTAAACTCTCGCGGATCAGACCTTTCTGCAAAAACTCATTGACTTGCCTTTATAGCTCCTCATGCTCCTTTGGCACCATGCAATAGTATGAGAGATTTGGCAAATTGGCACTAGATACAAGGTCTATCATATGCTAGATATCACGTATAAGTGATAGACATTTACCCTTTGGTATGAAGGATGGATTGGAGAAAGGATGAATTGGAAAAAGGATGGATGTGAGAGAGGATAGATGAGTCTTCCATCCATCCTCCCATGTGTTTGATGAAATATGAACGGGTGGTTGGAAATGATTCCCTCCTTTGTTTGATATAGAAAAGTGAAGGGGAGGATGGATGATATTTGCATGATATTTTTGCTAAACTATTCTTGGATAATAAAGGTGAAGAGGGATGGTGGTTGAGTTGATGAGATAGAGTGGAGGAGAAGAGGGTTAGTGATGGGCTGGGGCAGTGATGGGCAATGTGGGTTGGTGGTGTTAAGGAGTAGAGGGAAAGCGGTTAGAGTAGAGAAAAGGTGGCGTGTGGGTCTCTTGTCTAGTAAAAGAGTGAAGAAGTGTTATGATTTTGTTAAAAAATTAATGAAGAATAATTTTATCAACATAGAAATCCATCGCTCATATGCTCCATCTTCCCTTGCATGCTCCCAAAAATTTGAGAGTATGCAAATTGGTCGGCTAGGATAGATGGACAATCCCTCATTTTCCTCATTTCTAATATCTTTTAAAACCAGACAATAGATGGGGGCCACCCATCCAACCCTATGCATCCTCCCTCTTATGACCCCAACCGAACACATGGTTTGGGAGCTCTTAAGACAACGGATCATCAAACTCCTTAAGGGTGGCTTCATGTCACCAGGCATTGGATTTAACCAGCCTCTTCCTTATGGATGACCATATATATGCAATCGAGCCCTTATTTTCACTATGGAAGCTTTTGATGGAAGGAGACTTGGATCCTCCTTCCTTAGTAGGGATTCCTCGTTCATGGGTCGAAGCATAATCCATATTCCATCTCTACAAAAAGAGTATGTGTTGTATCTTCCATCATGGATCATCTCTCAATCATATTGCCAAGGGCAACCCAATAATATGTGGCAAGCATCCATCAATGCTACTTCACACTATACATCATCAACATATGTGTCACCAATAGAGATATTGGCAAATTGAATGTTTCAAGACAGTTACCTCATTGCCTTCCTTGAACCAAGCAATTCTGTATGGCTGAAGATGCTTCTCTACCTTTAGATTGGGCTCATCAATGACTTCTTAAGATACAAAATTTTCACGCTACCCACCATTGATGATGATGTTGCAAACATGCAGGTACTAAATTTGTGTGGGCATACATGTAATTTTATACTTTTTATTAAGATATACATACAAAAAAAAAATTACAAGAGTATATATGCAAATTTACAATTTGCAAGGGTATTCACATAATTTTAGATATTTATAAAGGCATACATTAAAAAATCATTAAGATTATACCAAGAATTTGACTTAAATATTTATTTAAAAATACATTCATTTACAAGTTTATCCTTTAATATTTATACTTCAAATCTTTTCTAGATTCTGCATATGTTACCGTTATTTTGGATAATGGCTATGAACCTTCCATCAAATCCAAGGGACATCAGAGTATTCATAACATGAAATGAAAACTTCTGATTCTTTCAAATTAACTATGAAAATTAAAAACCCAAGGTCTTTATCTTCATGTTGGCTAATGGTTCCATAACCTGTAAGAATTTTTGATCTCTTTATCTTTTCTAACTTATATGTTATTTTTCTTTTACACTAATTGTTTGCCCAGAAAATACTGACCAAACACTCACATGGAGAAACTAATCTTATGGAATGTAATGACCATATGCTAAATATATTTTTTCTAATTTTCGGTACTATAATTTTAATATGAGTCCCCCAGGAACCATCCTAGTGGTATAAAATGCAAAAGTTAGCATAGTCTAGTAGCAAATATATGTTGATATGTTCATATGATTTGTAAATTTAGATACAATGGTGTTATATGATAAGTGTTGTCATGTGGAATCTTTTAAAGGTGTAAGTGGTGGCCACTTGGGGACAGTGGTACCAAGTGACTGGGTAATACAAATATACGATGCTTCCATTTAATTAGTTAACTTGTCTAAACCCTTGAGTAAGCCAGCTGGGTCCAGGAAACAGTCGATGCATGACAGAAAAACTATGAGTTTGTCTACCTGCCGTGCAATTTGCCTCACACATTTGATAGAAAACACATGTGGTCTGCACAACTGGTTTATACATTTAGTGAATTAGACAAGCTGACATGCACATTCTTCTCTTTTTCTATTTCATATGTAATAGGAAAGATATTTTGTTAATGACAATAATCAATACTGACAAGAACTGCTCTCAGAAACAAATGTCGACAAATTTCACAAATTGCTGTTCATGCACAGCCCAATTCTCCCATTATCAATTCAAAACCCATAAAGATCATTCCCTCGAGTTCAATAAGACTCGTAGAGGTAAATTCTCCCAGAATGGTTAACTCAGAGATCCGAAAAATGCATAAAGCCCTATGCTATGCAGCAGCTTTATAAATCTATGGTTTTAACTTTAAAGCATAATGTGGCCCTGATTGTTTAGAGTGGAGTGGAATGTCGCTGATGTTCCACCACCATTTCAACAAGCAAAGACTGAACTCAGAAAAAAAATGAAAATATTTTAGGTGATTTTACCGATTAATAAACTCAAAAAGTCTTTTTTTAAGGAAAGTCAATAAACTCAAATAAGTCAAAATCACTATTTGTATGATATAACAGCCTTAAATAGCAAGTGATGATTGACAAGTATGAAGTATGGACATGGATAGAGGACTGGTAAAAGCCTTCATGGTAAATCTTCAAAATATAGAGTATTGCATGGCAGGAATATGGGAATGAAAGAATGAGCACACAAAGCACATGCATTCACGCATGGATGGCAAAACTTTAAAGAATGAAATATTGTATGCCCAACGACCACCAACTTGCCCAAGTTCAACATTCACCAAAGAAAACAAGCAACCCTCCCCCTAACCTTGAAGATATCGGGAAGTACCCGGCACATGTCCGGGACATATCAAGAGCTTTAAAAAAATAATAATGAAAAAAAAGGATACTTAAAAAAATATGCAATGACAAATATCCTAGCTATATCCAATTAGTATTGGTATCTGATATATATAAGATCATGCACTTTGAAATATCTGTACTACCTAGGTTGGCAAAAGCCTACCAAGTTCAGAAGCAACAAGATACTGATACTAACTGGATAATTACAATTCATGTTACCTCCTTGCACGCTTTGCATCAGCAGGGTCCATATTTTCTGTTGTTTCCACTTCTCCTTCAAGTTCCTCATCATCCGACTGCTCTCTTGATGATCCACTGGTAGTTGGCCTCGCTTGGACACCTAAGTTCTGCATGACAGTAGGAACCGGACCTCCACTTGGTCCACTACCTGCTTTTTGTTGCACCATAGAACCATTTCCTGTCATGCATGGGTAGGTGGAAAAGGAAAAAAATAAAGAATGAAAGAAAAAGAAAAAGAAAAATCTCATGTTAAAAAAAACAGATCCCTATGTGTTTCATAAAAAGTAGAAATCCACCAATAACATTTCAATTGACTATAAGGATGTGACATAATAGAAATATATGTGATTAAAAAAACAATAATTAATTCAGAAAAGGGAAACAAAAGGTACATTTTCAAAGATATTGACCAAGTCAATGTATTTTACAGAAAAAATTCCAGACTAATTTGCATGTGTAACTACTGCTGCAGCACACACTAATATAGAACAGGATGGCATAATGTTGTAGGCATGATCATCTGGTCACTCACAGCAAACGTGGGAGTAATAAGGTATTCGAACTAAAAAGGAATGGACTAGGTACATTACAGTCATTCTTCTTTCACTTCTTTTCCGTTGGGGGAGGGGTTCAGAAAAGGTATCTTCAAAGGACCTTGAAGTTGAACCATACAAGATTTAAGCATCACTAGTAATCCTTATAAAATACATTCTATTGAAATTACACTTCATATAATATATTACACTCTTGCGTATTATTTCAATATTTATCATCTAATGCTTCTGTCAAGCATTCCAATTAAACAATCACTCCTCCCTAGTCTCATACACCAAGAGGCGTTGCTTACATACAGGACACTATGCAGCTATACTGATGCTGCATTTCTCCATACTTGTTGATATTTCCACACCAAATGTTTTTAAAAGAATTCACATGTAATGTTCAGATGGTCCTCTTCATTGGCCATCATATAAATGTCTCATGGTCCTCTGGCATTTTTTTCATCCCACGTGTCATTTCTCCAATCTTACCTCTCACCAGTTGCATTAGGTGGAGTAAGGCTGAGGTTTTATAAACCTGAGTTCATAAATCCCAATCCGACCCCATGTTGGGTTGAGTGTTGACCTATTTACCCAAGCCAATACAAAATATAACTAATTAATTTTCATCTTTCAACTAAATACTTATGTGCTCCATTTAATTAAATTTTAGCTGTGTAATCACCTAGCAGAGATCTTAATCAATACAATTACTGACCTAATAAAAATGTCCAGAACATTCCCCAACCTTAAATTACTTGCAAAACCCAGCCTAACTTGATTAGTCTGACCTAACCCAGCACAACCAAAGAGTAATCCAATCCAACCCAAATATAGCCTAAGATGCTGTTGTGGTTGGATAAATCTCAGACCAACATAGGGATGGGAGGTGTAATGGTTGGGTTGGGTTTTGGGTTTGGGTGAGCCCTCAACCTACGCAGCCCACCCAAGTTGCAACCTTAATTTTAGTAAATCTAAAGATCTTTTTACTTAACTTTTGGATAAATCAAGGATTAATAAAAGAAATAGAAAGATAAGAAAACATAATAAGTTAACATCACAAGTACATAGAAAAGAGGACTTATGGGATATTTATATGTGAAAGGGAAGATGCACTTACAAAGGGAAATGGTAGGAAAAATACCAAAAAGAGTTGGTACCAATATGGATAACAATAACATGACAAGCTTAAAGAAGCAATACCATAGACTCTACAATAACAAGTAATGTGATCAATGACCAACAGTTAGTAAAGCAGTAACATTTGGTGAATTTAAGGCTGTAAATTGGGAGCCAAGCAATTGCAAGAATTTTAAATCTAACTTCCTCTTGTAGTTTAAAGGCTTATAAGAATTCATGTTTATTTATCTATAAATTATTAATGGAAGTTTTATTGTAGTTTAAAAGTATTGTTCTGATTGTTTTTGGCTTATTAGAGCATGCAAACATATTTGTATCATATTTTTAAGTTGTTAGACCAAGGAATAGCAAGACCAGTTCCAATTTGTTAATTAGATGAACCGAACCAGTAATATTTTTGGTCCATATGTTTTAAGATATGCAGATCACAATGAATAGTCCGGATTCTTGGTTTATATTCTGCCATGCATCTTACATCCCAATTTAATCACTATCATTCACTTTTTAAATAGATAGGTAAAATAGTATTAAAGCATCCGATAGTGGGATTATAAGTTCTTCAAATATTGTAAATCTTGACACTTATGGATTCTCAATTCGAATAGCACATTGTACAATTCATTCTGAAAAGATGTGAGTTCATATCTTCTTGGTAGGAACCTAGGTGTAGATCTCAATTCTCAGACATGCACTTATGTGTTCATAATTCTTGAGTGCTGCCCCCTTGGCTTTTTTTTTTTTTTTAAAAAAAATCTTAAATTCCTATAGCCTGTACTTTGTCTTCTTTTAATTAACATCTTCTTCCATAATTTCTTAAAACTTCACAGTGTCTTTAGAACATCTATGTGGTCTATCTAACTTGTTCCCTTTCACATATTAGCTAGCTTTTGAATATCATTAAATCTTTCATTTGAATTTTAAAATTTATCATGAAAATCATAAACTCTTGACACTTCAATCTAGTTTGCCGCTCCTTCCAAATTCTTATACCTTCAAAATCTTATGCATCTCTAACCTTCAAATAACATATTTTGAAGCAAATCTTCCTTGTCCAACTAGTTGCCCTTTAATATGTGACTTCTGCCTTTGTGCTTGTGTATGCATCATCATGTGACTTTTCGCTTTCCCTTTTTCAATCTTAACTGCCAATGGCCTGTAATATGTCTTCTTTTAATTAACATCTTCTTCCATAATTTCTTAAACCTTCAAAGTCTTTAAAACATCTATGTTGTCTATTTCTAACCTGTTCCCTTCACATATTTGCTAGCTTTTGAATATTACTAGAACTAACTTTTGAATTTGAGAATTCATTATGAAACCTCATTAAACTCTACGTACTTAGATACAGTTTGCAGGCTCTTTTCAAATTCTTCAAAACCTTATGCATCTCCAGCCTTCTAACATATTTTGAAGCAAATCTTCTTTTGCTACTACTTGCTCCCTTCATATGTGAATTCTGCTTTTGTGCGTACTTATGCATCATTATTAGCAACAGGTCTCCAAAAACTATTGTAGCTACTTTAGTCTTACATTATGCACTACATCATTTATGTTCCTACCATATCCATCTCTTGTTAAGAATAATAAACATAATCTTTTGATCAGTTATTTCTTTGTATGAATCGCCATTCTTAAATTTTATCCGCAGCATACCCAAACATATTGTATTGAACAATTGTTCCTTGCACGCTAGCAAGCATGGATACTCCAAAATAGGTGCCGTGGCCGTACTAGATATGAATCAGATAGGATACAGCTCCAATTGGCCCAAATACATGTTCGATACAGGAAATCAGTTCCTCATTGTTTTAATATTTTATAGGGAATCAGATACTTCTTGGATATGCCTGGATACTTATAACGTATGCTCAAATACTTCTCAGCTACTCTGGTAATACTTCAAGGATACAAATACCTGCTGGATACTTTTGGGATATTTTATGGATTCTTTTAGCGTTAGTAGTAGATTATCACATCCATGACAAGTGGGCTTTCAGCATAGGTTTCTATATGGGTCCAATAATCTAAAAGAAACAATGACTTGATTTTATTTTTAAGTTCTAAACTTTTGCTAAATTCTTGAATTTTGCTGCCCTTAATCTCAGTAATTCTTCCCTAGGCTGCATCTTTCTTTTAATTTGGTTGCTGGTTTGCTGGCTGCAACATATCTTTCCAATACAATACAACTCAACTCAACTAAGTCTCAATCTCAAACTAGTAGGGATCAGCTACATGAATGATTTTTCTCTATTCTGCTTTGTTTAGAGCCACACTTTCTGATGGATGTATGGATATCAAATCCTCTCTTACTATTTTATCCCATGTGATTTTAAATCTACCTCTACCCCTCTTTCATTCTACATGTACCAAATCACTCCCTCATACTGGTGCATCTCTCATGCTATATTGTACATGTCCAAACCATCTAGATAACCCCTCTCTCAATTTGTCCTCCGCTAGTGCTACCTCATAATACAATATATATATATATATATATATATATATATATATATATATATATATATATATATATATATATAATAGAATATTTGATGCATTATATTATATGTTTGCTGCATACTTGCCTTTTTTGGAATGTTAATATTTTAATGATGGACATGATGGTTTATTATGTATGGACCATGCTCATATGCTATTAGCCCATTATATGGAGTATAAACCATGCTGCTGCTGAGTATCTTATATTTTGTAATTCTGAAAATTGTTATATTTGGTGTTCTTTGATAAAATCATGCTTGTTGGTGTTTTTTACACACACACATACATACATACATACATATATATGCATACATATATACATATAGATATATACATGCATATGTGTGTGTGTGTGTGTGTAGGGAGGGGTTTTTTGGGGATATTAAGCATATATTTAAAATTTATTTATTTCTTGCCATAATCTAGCCATGTCCTATACAATTTTTCAAGATTTTCACTATTGGTGCATCCATATATCATGTCGTATCCATATCCGTGCTGCCTTATTTGCAAGTTTTAGAAAGAATTCTCGTGTACTATCATAGATGTTATTCTATAAAGATTTTAAGGGCTTTTAAAATCCCCTTATGATCATTACTTTGAACAAAATATCATACACAATAGGAATCTGCATTTAGATATATATGTATATATATATAAAATGTCTTGCAGCAACTTATAGAATTAGTTTATTAAGAAAACACAGCATGGAAAATGAATACCTGTGGCAGGAGCCTGAGATCCTAGCTCTGAAGCATCTAAAAACTGTGATTTAATATCAGTTGAAGCAGAAGAATCCTGTGGATTTACACCAGAACTCTGCATAAAGAAACAAAAACTATTTTAGGGAAAACATAGGACAACCTGAGCAGGACATTCATCCCTTGGCTACCCTCAGTGTTTAAATGTACATTGGAAGCGTATATTTCCAAAGATTGCTGCCCACATCTCAATGCAGAACCAGTTGCATGCCCATGCAATGCTGGAGATGCATCCACCAACTTGACCTTTCATCTCAGAGCATAGTTTTTGGACTGAAATGGGCAGATACCTGTCTAGACCAGTGAATGGACAGAACACATACCCTTTTACTTCCAACTTCATCCATGTTGGTTGTGTCAGGACATCCATGCATAATGTGCTGCATATTCCGAATTTGGTGCTAAACGGTGTACAATTAAGTAGATAGCAGGAATTCTTGAACAACATTCATTTTAGGGGGGAAAAGGGTAAACTAAAGCATGAAAGGAATTAGATGCAGTATGCTAAGGAAACAGCATACCGTATGGTCATCGAGATGAAGCATCTCCCAGGATAAAATTAGTTTCATTACAGCACTTTTATGGATACCAAAAATGGAGATATCAAGTGGACAACTGAAATTGATTGGTGTATGATCCAGCCATTTAATCAAGAAAAAAAAGTTCTCATGTAAAGCACATCTTGCTTTTTCAATGCTTATAAATGAGTCTATTATGAATCATTTTAAAGGTTTCAAACGTTTCAAGGTAGTCTGTCACCTCCAATTGTTATAACTACTGCAAGAAATGATTGATATAATGTATGTTAACTTTTTTACTTAGAATAGCTAAGGGCCATATCATGCCTCAATTCTATCCTCATTCTAAGCACATCATCCTGATTCTTCTTATCAGGTAAAGGTTTATCCTGTAAACATGTGCTTGGTATTAAGTTGTTTAACAGCTACCTTAGGCCTCATGGTTAACTATTAAGATGAAAATTGCTCCTCGATTAGTAGCGTCATCGAGGTGGCAAGCTGTAAACTTTAGGAAGGGCGGAGACTAGATTTGATTTCATGGTTGAAAATTCAGTCCAGGTTCAATTCCAGTGCTTTGGACAGGAGAGGAATGTAATGATTGAATGAATAACATATATCGGCAGTACACACCAATAATATCAAGATAAACAAAACTACTAGAACATATATACAAAAATTAACTCCCTTGATCATAGAAACCCAATCCATATCCACCAAGCAAGAAAAGAATATCCATATCTTCAAAGACTTCCAATCTAAGACGTAAAAAGGAAAGTTCCACAGAGATGTAGAATTAAAGATAAAATCTCAAGGCAAGGAGAAGATCCCGGTAATTTATTCTAATACCACAATCAATCAAACATAAAAGACCGATAACAAACGAAAAGATATGAAACAGGGAAAAATAAGATCTAAAAAACCAGATAGCTTTACCCGAGACATGGCAACTGCAGCACAGTACATATCAAGCCTCTTCTTTAGAAGCACCGCATACTCCTCAGGATCAACATCCATCGGCGGATCGGACGGCGGACCCCGGTGCAGGGCCACGGTGGCGGGAACGATGGCGGGCGCCTTGATCTGGATCACCTCGTCATCATCCCCTCTCCCCTCATCTTTCCTCCCACCGCCATAAAAGTTCGAAGCAACAACAGAGGCGGGAGGGGGGCTGGGGTTAAGATTAGGGTTGGAATTAGGGTTAGGGTTAGGATTAGGAGGGGCTGGGGAAGTGGTGCTGGGGACAGTGGCCTCCTCCGCGACCTCCAGGAACTTCTCGAAGTACCACTCGGAAGGGCTCCGACTCATCGCGCCACGCGGCCCACCGTCGGTGGCGACCGGCGGCGGCAGCCCGTGGCCGGGCGGGGAGGCGGCCCAGAAGGAGTCAGCTATCTCGTCCACTGAGAAAACCCTCTCCATCTCCCCTCTCCTTTTTTTTTTTCTCTGTTCTATTCCTCTACAAACCCCCCTATTCTAAGCTTATCCCGCATCAATTGCTCTACATTTATCCCTTATCTCTTCCCCTCTTTATATCTCTCTATTTTGGCAACTGAGGCTTCGGTGGAATGAGGGAGACAGGGAAAGGAGGAGGAGGTTGTGGAAAGGATGATGGGGGGATGAGGGTGGGTGTGATGAAGGCTGCAAAGAAGAGAGCACAAAAAGACGCACGTAGAACAGGTCAGATTTCTTCTTTCGTCGTTCTTCCTTTATTTTTTTCCTCTTCTTTGGCCGTCTTTTTGCTTTCTTTGTCCTTCTCCTTTATTCAGCTTTTTCGGGTGGGCGCTTCTCGTGTGGGTTAAAGGGAATCTATGTGATCCGGGTGGGATTCTTGACTTGTCTGGTCTTGAGCAGCTGGCCAAGGGAGAAAGAGTAGATAATTAGCCAACGAGGCCATGATAGAATGGAGGCCAGAAAGAAACGTCCACGGCACGACCTTTTTCAGGGTCCGGGTTGTATCTTTTTTTTTTTTTTTTTTTTTTTTTTTTTTTGTTCTTTTTTTTTTTTTTCCATGATGTCAACTATTAGATAGCATTTTACGTAATTTTCAAAGCACGATGAATCTTTTTCCCCCATTTGGCAGTATGGATTAAGAAGCTAACATCATATTTTCAAAATCATGCAAAATGTGATCTAATAGTTGATGCTGTAAAACAAGCACAATCATTCTTTCCCATGAAAGACAACCCGCCCCTCCTTTTAGATGGGATCCACCTTAAAAATGTTACAAAGACCATCAACTAGTGAGAGACAGGAATCTTGGATTATAATTGAGTTGCGTGGAGGTCAGAAACATTCTCTTTTAATTTGCTGTAGAAGATATCTCAAGCATAATTTAAGGTGAAAAAATTATATACGATGTCGATTAGAGAAGCTAATGGGAAGTGATGACGAGAAAGCTACCCATTTAATTATGACCAACCATTTCTTGGATTGATCTTCTTAAGCCTTGTTTGGAGCAGGTGGGCAGCAAACAACCAGGCCTTCAAGTCTCATGCCACATGCCATTTGATTTGTGTGAAGGACATCAAATTAGAATCATGTTTGGTTTAATTAGATTAAGATGCATCCACTTTTGCATCTTAAATAAACAACAAGAATTATAGATCTTAGTCGGGCGCTATGCTGTTTCCAAGATTGGAGTTGTTTGTGTCCTCAGTAGGAAGCTGGGAAGTTTCAATTGATTTGAGGGAAACTTGTTTCCATATTGTAGTCCTTGTTTCCTCTTTATCGCCCCTTCTCCCAACTTTTTCTGGCTTTTCTTCCTCTATTGCCCTTTTCTTCAAAAAAAGAAAAAAAAAAAAAAAGATAGTCTCATAGAGGAATAAATTCAGCATGTCTCTTCGTCACAAGAGTTGATGATATTTCTGGAGAACATCCCTTGTCGTCCATCAAAATCCAGATCATATACCAATGCAAGCTAAATGGATGCCTTCAGAACAATCTCAACAAGGAGGACCATCTTTTACGGCAAAGATGGAATTGGACGTGGCTGGCGGGGCTTGTGTCAACCACTAAGTCTTGGTATGGTCTTCAAAATGGAAGGGAAAAAAGTGCATTCCATTGGTCTTCAAAATGGGAGAGAAAGCTCTCTTGTGCTTTGTGTATAAGGTTCCTCTTTCCACCCCAACTATTGTATTAGTTGTCTTTAATTATTAGACCCTCCAAAGTGAGTTTAAAAGCAAGGCATATTATGTAAGATGATTGATGATTCATCTACCACTTAAAACCATTTGCTTAGTTCCTTTGGAAACCTCATCGGCCATGAGCAATGCTTCACACACAATCTCATTCTATTGGATGAAAGCTTTTGGAGCAATCTTCAAGTACTGAAAAAAAATAAAGTTCCTTGCAGTCTCAGTTTTTTTATTCAAGAGGCGTGTACAACTCATCCGTTCTGCTGTATATAATGATATGTGCTTAAGCTGCAAGCATTGTAACCCAAGCATTTATATAATATGGATCTTATTGTGTCCTACTTTCCTCCCATCTTCTCACTAATAAGTTTTCTGACTTTGATTTTGGCAAAATCTTATAAATATAGTCGAATATTTCACATGCCAACAAGACTTCGATATGTTGGTTAGCACCCCTCTCCAGTGCATGCACTGAGGATATATACTGGTTTTACCCTGGAACCTAAAAGGTACTGATATTATCATGAATTTCATAAAAGAGAGCTGAACTCACTTTTTCATGAATTTTTTTGACCGTCGTTTCTAAAAACTGATTAAGGTTGATGAAATAAAAACAATGAAGAAAATCCAAATTTGCAATTTCATGGTTCATCAGTAAGAAAGAAACAATTCAGCTTGCCTTGGATGGGCACCAGAAGGACCTGAATCAGAATCCAACAGCCCCAATGCGTCATGCTTTAACAAGTAGCTGTAGGATTCTGCTCCCAGCTTCCATGGACTGTATGTGGATCGCACGCTGAGAGCAATGGCTTGCATCAAAGTAACAAAAGAAACACAGCATATTTTATACTAAACTCTTTATGGCTAAGCTCACCATCTCATTATTACTCATGCTCTTTCATGTCAGTGAGTTTCAGAGGTGTAGACAACCAAGTTAAAGCCAATCCCCTAATCGACAAGATGCAATCATTACAATCATCTTTAAGAAGTAGGTTAGCACTGATTACATGTAATAAACCCCTGCTTCACAGTGAATAATTAGGAAATTAGCAGATGTGATGGAATTTACATGGATACAGCTGCCAGTGGCCTTCTAACAGCCTTCCTTTCAATAACTTTTTACTTATTTATTAAAGAAAAAGGACTTATAACATCCTTGCTATGACAAACATACAGGATATAAATTCAATTCACAATTATTGACATAAGATCTTTCTCCTGAAAGATGATGACCCTTATCATAGACACTCTCCCCATCAGACTGACTATTTACCATTCCAATTGACAGCTATCATTTAAGTAACGGCTGATAGCTGACTTAGGGGAGAGCTTTTTTTAAGGATGTCATAAAGGACTCAACATGCCTCAATCCTTCTTCAGCAGAATTGGCTTCTCCTAATAGTTTAACAATGGCACTACCGACGATCACACCATCAGCTCCCCATAATGAAAGCTGCAATATTTGTTCGACTCAATCTCAGAAACAAATCAGCAAGTGCATTTAAGTTCAGTTGTTTAAGTGTGACTAACCTGTCTAACATGTTCTGGTTTTGATATGCCAAAGCCAACTGCGACAGGTTTTGTGGTCACCTGAAAAGAAATGAAAATTTCTCTTAGAATCAGAAATGGTTCAGCCTGTAATAATAATAATCAATATTTAATGCTCGACATAAGAAATTAGTTGTAAGCATTCAAAGTGTGCCATAGGTCTAGGAGAAAAATGACTATACTTTTGATTTTCTTTTTTTTTTTTAAATGTGTTTAGAACATGGTGGTTATTCACCACCACAGAGGTTTGAAACTGAGACCTCTCCTACAGAGAGATGGACACAAATCAGTCAAGATAACAGCAATTGGCAGAAAAATAATTATACTGTTAAATCTAGCAACCCTGCAAATTGCGAACATCTAAGTGAAAAGAACACTTGAGCAAGATCATGCAATACTAAATATATACTTTTGCCAATTTCATGATAAGATATTAATTTAGAAACTAAGATATTGGGAGAAGCAAACCTCTTTAATTTCCTCTAAGAGATATTGTACTTGTGGATTCACGGATGGACGTGCACCAGTAACTCCAACAGAGCTCACCTATTGAAACATATCGATAGTCAGTTAAAAATTTTAACAGATGGATTAATATGAACATAAATAACAAGCCTTATAACATTCTTGCTCTATTCTGAACATAAATAACAAGCCTTATAACATTCTTGCTCTATTCTTTTGCATGATATTTTTCCAAATGGAACCCTTCAAATACAAAAATAAAGGTCTGGTCTCTTCATATACCCACATTTAAATCTTTTATGCTCCTTCCCTTATCTTTTTAAATGTTTCAACCTAAATCCAGAACCACCTCTTAATCTTTTCTAGCAAAGCCCAAATGCCACAAGCAGTTCTCTCTCACTTCGTCCTAAAATTTTTCCATATCACAATTCCAAAAGAAAAGTTCCGTAAATAGCTGATTTCTCTCAGAACCAAAAAACATTATTTTATACTTATGTTGTTGGCCTTGATTTCTTTCCCATTCATTTCAAGTGTTTGCACAATACTATTTTATATTCCTTGATCTTCATAGCTCATTGTTTCACAAAATTTCAATACCCAAACATCGTAGCACCCAACAGAGAGAACTGGAACCTTAGATCATAATGCACTTAGTTGAACTATTAGGACTTCAGACAAGAAGTTTGCTCTAGATACCCAGAAAGCACTAAAGGTGATGTGAACTAATACATGACCAACTTTTTCAAGAATTTTTATTCCATTTAAGATTTATTGCAGAACAAATGGATCAGACTAGAAGCTACATCCTAAGCATAATCACAAAAGCATTGTTCCAAACATCTTATGCATAGCTTTATTACATTAAATGATCCAATTAATTATGCTTGACACTAGTTAAGATTTGGAAACATGTGATAGATTTTGTTATTTTGAAATGGTCTTTTCAGTATTAATCAATTTTTATGTCTTTACTTTCTCCATTCCAAATCATTTTGCTCGATGTCTTATATAATCTTCAGTAAGTACCATATGCTTTAAATAGAGTTCAAGCTCATCTCATTTGTCAGAATTCTATTTCCTCAAGGTAAATTGAAAAATCTTTTAAATGTATTTGTAAGGACTACCCTGCAATTTGACAAGACCAGTTGGGCAGGTTAGAGGTAGTTGTGCTGCTGCTTTTGTGTAATGCTTCTTACCTCAACCAAACAATGATGCAAGGAAATAATATATTTAGACAACATAAAGCTTCCAATAACTAAAGTTAGTTCTAGTAAGGCAGTCATTCAAGAATAAAAGTTAGGATCTAATAAATCGAATTACAAGAAAGCAGTTGACCATCCCTTAGCAGGCAAGCAAAACAGAGCTGCATTATGAATCTCAGGCATCACTTACGGCTTTTATTTTTCAACAAATGCTGGTACTAACTACTAAGTACTTGAGAACAACAGGAAGAAATGATATGATCTGGTAAATTAATGCAAAGAAAGCATGGTTAGGGCTGCTTTAAAAACATATGCTGAATGATATAATCTTGAGCTAGCTGGTGACATGAGATATGGCAATATGAAGTGGATTATAATTTATATCACTACTAAAGATGGCATCAAAAATCGATTTTTGCACCTAATACTCTAATAGGATAGTGTAATCTAAACCATAAAAGATAAATAATTAGGTTTACTGATGAAAATACTTACAAGATATACAAATCCTTCTGAAGCTTCAGCAATTGCTTTCATTCTATGTTTTTCCGTAGTAGGTGTGGTGAGCTGGACCTTTTGTGCATCAAATCATATTCAAACATAAATTAGAATTATATTTATAGAGACTAAGAGAAAAATAACTATGCATTTCAGTGATTCTGACAAAATACACTATGTGATATATAAGAACAGTCTAATTCACCAATACTCCAATGCATAGAAAAAAATTACTAATGAGGAATTCAGTTGTTATTGAAGTGTGACACCATATACTATTTGTTCTTCCCGTTAAGTGTTAGTTTCTTCTTAATGAATGGGTTAATTTTTTGAGAGAAATGAATGAGTAAATTGATCTCCATAAGCCTGTCAAGTATTTCATCCCCAGAACCCATCCCAATATATATATATATATATAAAGAAAATAAGAAACAGCTGCAGGATGAAAGGACCTACCAAATCAACATTTTTCCTAGTGGCTTCTTTTCTCAAACTTGCACTCTCTTCGAAAGGAAGGTCTGGTACAATAAGACCTGCAAAACAGTGGTGGTCATTCACTAAGCTTTCAAAAGGACAACAAAATAGTAACTGATGATTAGCTGGAATTTCTGTCAACTTCAAAGCTTTACTTGAATATTGAGAATAAGTTAGTAGAATGATAAAGTTTCATCAATAAATTTGGTAAAGACACCTTGAAGAGATTACTCTAAAGCATACAATCAATTAACAGAAGTAGGCTTATTCTTCATATGAATAGCTTTGGAGGTTTTGGATAAACACAATGCATGCCTGGCCATATAATCACCACCTTGGATATCTAAATTAATTAACAAGTTTTATCCATGTGCAGTAAAAATTGTAGATAAAATCCAGTCACCCTATTTTCATCTTTTTCATTTTTGAAGCAAAAATGTCTGATGCAGAGATAGAAGCTGATGACAGGATAGAGCCCACAACAAAGGCTAGGATGTAAATACTCAACCTCAGGGTGCATTAAAGCTTGGATATCCATGAAGAAATCAGCAGAAACAGGATACAAGAAATCAGGATTTGATCATAACCAATATGATCTGATGTCTGATGCACCCCATGGCCTAATTCTTTCCCACTAGATTCTGGGAAGGTAATTATTCATATAATTGATTTAGTAGCAGTATCTATGCCAAATTGATATAAGTGATAGTGATGCTCTAATCCTGTCAGCTGTCCCTACCTTACAGTTAAGTGAGACTTGAGTTGGTTTGGCTTTCTGTAGCAGCAGCTGTCATCAGTAACCATAGCAACACTAAGAAAGCTACAGAAGAAACTAACCATGAATAATCTGGTACAAGAGACCACTTGCATTGGATCTAGTATATAGATAACTTTGAAATTGGTGCTGATCATTCTGATCTTTCAACTTAGAAATATGGGTTCCAATCAACAGGAAATAGATATACAAAGTTGAGGGTTACCATGATTAGTTGTTGATTAGTTTGGGACTCTTTTAATCATAACCTCGGCAATAATAATGGCAATAATTATTAAGAAACCGACAGCTGTATGATGAATATAGTTCATGCCATTATTGAAATTTTGAGGTTCCGTTGGCCTCTTTAAAAACATTGATGGGAGGAATGCTTTTCTTAATATATTTCAGCATCTTCATACAGAGTGCCTTCTTCAGTTGGTCTCATCTTCAACTGGACATATAGAATGCTTTTCTTGGTAGTGCCTTGACCTGATTACAAATAGCCCTTGCGCTTCTGCAAATTCATTTTTTTTTCTTCATGGTTGTTAGTATTTCATTATGTCTTTTTTGGATGCTTTGTCATGTGGTCTTGATGTGAATTTCCAATAGTTATCACGATTAAGACCTCCTCTATTATATATGTTTATGAAATTTGCAAAAATCTGTGTACCAGTCTAGACATGGAAATCTGGGATAACATGTATAATCAGCAAAACGGACAATAACATACTTGAAATGCATCAGAGCTCGCTAGTTTAACTCTTGGTAGCAGAATCCATAAAGTGAAACACAACCACATTTTAGTTGAAATGGTGATAATGCTATTTAGTTTTAAGTTTTGAAAAAGAACACATACATAAATACAAGATGTCTTCATGAAACTCTAACTAATATGCACAGAATTAGCTCAACATCATGCTAATAATGTTCTCTTTCTGAAATGTTATTGTAATGAATACTATGAATGAAAAAATTCATATAGTAAGCTATCATGCAATCTTGTAGGCCAATACAAAATTCTATTTGGATACCGGATTTCGAGTAGCATAGGTTCTTCTATCTTGGAAATCATTACAGAAAAAAATAAAATATTCATGGTAAATCAGACTAGGTAACATTTAGACATAAAATTTATCTTTGATGCTGAAATTTAAATCCAAATCATCCGTTACCTTGTACACCACAATATTTTAAGGCAGATGTGAACCAGTCCATGTTATGCGTGACTATGAGATTGTAATATGAAAATATTGCAATTGGACAAGATAATTGAGGGACCACCTGCCAAAATTTAATAGAAAATTATGATTAAAAGAAAAGGAATGATATATAGAAGTTCAAGACATAATTAAAGTGGGAGAGCTTAATCCAATGGTGACTTCATCCTCCTTTGCCAACAAACAGCATTTAATGAGCATGAAAGTCCACTTTAGATGTAGACTTTAGAAGATTTTAGCAAGTAGGCATGTAGCAGAATGAGCTTGTTTTCCTAGTGATAAGTTCCTGATTAATAATCAAACATGAAACCAGATGAAAAGCCCCAAGTCCTCATAAAAATATGGCAACCATAATGACATCACCCTGACCCAATTATTTGGAGTCAGGTTTATCGCTCGGAGTTGTTTCAAGCTTTTCCAAAAATCTTTCTCCCAACCTTTATCCATGTTAGTCTAGGTCTTTCATTCTATTTTAGGTATTCAATGCAGATTCAAGCACATCTCCTAACCAAATCTTCCTTAAATCTATGTTGCATGTCCACATCTTCTCAGATATCACATTCTCCACTACTAGTGTCACTCCTTACTATCCTGCAATGCACTCAACTCTCAAACAATCTTTTCTAGTTTCATGACACACCACCTGAAAGTTCTCCTTTTTGATGCACATTGTTTAGTTAGACACTTTTTATTGACCCACTCCAAAGAACACAGCATTCCAGCCTCATCACCTTGTAAAATTTACCCTAATGTTGCCAAGGATCCATTGATCGTGTAACACCCAATTTTTCTCCACTTGACCCAGCTAGATCAATGTCTGCTTGTCACATCTTCATCTATTTCTCCATTCTTTTGTTTAATAGACCTATATTATTGATACTGTTCATGATACTGCCTTTCTTGGTCAATTTTGATTAAAATCTCATTTCCTTTTCTCTTTTGATCATAATCTTTTCCATACATATGGTTTTCATCTTGCTCATTTTCAAGTAATCTTCAAAAAAAATTTACCTTCTTGAACAACAAAATGCACTGATTACATCACTTAGTTATCAAAATCTTCTGAAGTAGACCCTGACTATATACTTAACTTTGATAGTTGTATTTTGATAGAAAACAAACAACAAACGGAAGACTTTGACAAATTTTTTTGAAAAAATTTGCCTTCAAGTATTATGAAATTTAACCTCGTTTTGCGAAGGTAAAAAAACAAGATGATTGGTGAAACAGGATTAATCAAAGCATGATAAACAGCCATTATATAGTCCCTCATAGTTCTTTCTAAGATTCAGATTTATTATGATGTTATGAAGGTTTTCAACTTTATAACTAACTCACGACATCTCTTTTTTTGAATTATATAAGAAATTTTGTGGAAGACTTCACAACATTTTGCCATAAATAGAAATCTATGATCTAAAATCAATTCTTTCAGAGAAAAAATTCAAGTTCGGCAATCATCCAACAAAATTCAGAAACATTATCAGAGTATAAAAATTAAAGAGGAAAATAAATCAAGAAATGGAGAAAGAAATAGTTCAGTAAATACTTAAACATATTATGACTTCACAAAATGCTAGAAGCTTGGATGATGTATATTATTTTAATGAAAAGCTTTTGATATTTGATAATTTTTCAATTTGCAAAGTTAGAACCCCCACCACCCCACCCAAATATATATATATATATATATATATATATTATCAGATATGGTTTGAGAACTGAATGCTTTTCTATAGATCATTTAATCATAATCAAATGGAAATTATGTTTAATTTTCTTCAACAACACACTAGATATTCCCTTTTAAACAAAGGAAATAGATGATACTTAAGTAACCTGACTAGTATCGGATGGAAATTTATTTCTATTGACAAGTCATCATAGTTTCCTATCTCCCTAAGCCTCTTGATTTCTAGTAGTCGAGCCATGAAAAACTACAACTATGATAAGTCAAAATAAAAGAAAGGAGTTCTGAAAGGGTTGTAATTATTTTGAATTTTTAAAAGAATCATGGACAAAGTCCATCCATTGTTATAATGGTCTTATACTCTAACACAGTTCAAAGATTAAATAATTTGACAACAGCTGAGCACTCATGATAAGATGAGGTTATGAGGTTATGAGACATTTTGGCCAATCAAGCTCTCTGATGGCTAGTCTGGAGAGGTGGTAATAATATTAACAACAAAGGAAGGAACATAAGTCAGCAACCTTCATAACATAATATAATAAACAGTTATTTTATTGTGAGGATATTTACCTCCTTTAACATGGAAAAGACAGCGCGTGGGTTTGTCCCCTTTGTTAGGGCCCGTTTACTAGAAGCCTGCCAAAGATATTATGAAAGTAAATAATAAGGTTCCTGTTAATAAAAATGTAGAATCAAGGAGAAATGAACTCATAGTTCACCCTTTACACCAGGGCCCATTTGGGATTGCTTTTGTTTTCTTTTCTTTTTTTTTTAAAATTATTTTGAAAAAACAAGGAAAAAAACTGAACTACAATGAACAACATGTATTATGGAACTCTTTTATTTCTTGAGTTGTTTATAAAATCTTTGGAGCATTTGGTAACAAAGATTAATTTATTGCTTCTCAAAAAGTAAAAATAGAAGCAAGGAATACAGAATTCTCCCATTCCAAGAATTTTTGGGAAAAAAATTTGTTGGTGAGCAGGATTCACCAAGTAATAAACTTCTTCTAAGAAATATAAACATATAAAAAAAGTGATGGAAAGTATTGTTCTAGTAAAGAAAATGAAGAGAAGCCAAGGTAGTAACCTGAATTACGGGACCATCTGCCAAAGGATCGCTGTAGGGCAAGCCCAACTCAATTATATCCGCCCCCCAACGGTCAAGTAGTTTCAGTGCTTTTGCCGTCGTCGATAGATCAGGATCACCAGCGGTAATGTAAGGTATAAATGCAACCTAAGCAGTGGGAACAGGGAACAGTGTCTGATTCCAAGTAAGTTACCAAATAAAAAAATTAATATCTTTTACCATTTTGCATTTTGTCATGGCCCGACCCATTGGGCCTTCAACCCAGCCCAATACAAAAAAAAAAAAAAAAAAAAAAAAAAAGAGAAAATAGAGGAGAAGACTTCCGAAAGGAGTCTTCTTCCTCCTCTCACCGACTCCCAACCAGAGTCGAAAAGAGACCCCCTCCGGCTCTATTTAAGGAGGGGATCCCTCCTCTCTCTCTCTCACCGGAGAACCTAAAGTCTATTGACGGCAATCGTCGAAAAATCATCACGGAAGATCGACTCTGTGTCCATCTAATTTTCACACCGAAAACCTTCGCCGGCATCGAAGGTGAACCTCCTCTCTTTACTCTCTTCTCCTCCTTTCTTCCCGTGCTAGTATGCACGCTCGCCGGCAACCGAAGTCGTCGGATTTCTTTGAGAAAGGAGTCACCGCCGGCCACCGGATTTGTATTTTTTTGGACGATGGGTCGCCGCCCTCTTGTCGATGGCCGTCCCCATGCTGGTTGCGCCGTCGATCGGCCAGCCAACGAAAAGATTTGAGATCTCCTGCTTCGGCCCAGGGCAAACTACGGGAAGAAGAAGAAAAAAAGAAAAAGAAGAAGAAGGAAAAGAAAAGAAAAAAAAAAGAAGAAAAAAGAAGAAGAAAAATAGAAAAAAAAAAAATATATATATATATATATATATATAGACTCTCTGCTTTCTCTCTCTCCCTCTTTTCTTCTCTCTACTTTCTCTTTCTCTCTCTAGTCTCTCTCTACTTTCTCTCTCTAGATTATTTCTCTCTCTTAAGATTTTCTAATATTTTGAGAAGAATGATGATGAATTTAAATGATCCTAATGATGGATTTTTGATTTGCAATCGTCGGACGGTACACCGGCACCCACTTTGATCAGATTAGATATTTTTAAGATTCTATTTTTCATGATTATATTGAATTATCCATATGATAATTTCAGCATGATTTGATTAATTTATCTTGATCTGATCAATCAAATTTATTGAACCATATCGTCTAATTAGTACAGATTCATCTTCATAAATTTCTCTCTCTAGAATTGTATCTCTCTAGAAGTTTATTTTTTTTAGCATTTATCAAGAGAGAAAAAAATTTATTTTGATGAGTTTGAGTGATGATGAGTTTGAATGATTCTAGTGAAAGCATCCTGATCCGTGATTGTCAGGTAGTATGCCAGCACCTTGATCAGACCATGAATCCTTAGATTTGATCATCCATGATCCCGATCTAGCCATGACTTGATTAGATCATGTTGATTTCACCAATCGAGATATTGGACTAATCGTAATGATTGATTGTGTCACCTGATCAATTTGGATTGTACCTCATAAATTCTCTCTCCTTTGATTTTCTCTCTCTACTTGATTTTATGAAATTAATGAAGAAATCTCGATCCCATCATTTGAAATTCGATTTGATCTGATAATCAAACTTTGGATCGTCTATGTCCTAATTAGATTTTGATTAGATGAAATTAGATGATCGGACCAAATCTAAACCGTTGAAATATGATATTCATATTCTTTCTGATTATTGAATTTGATCTCGCATAGGTATCATTGACACCTGATAATCGGATATTGTGATATGGTTTATGAACTGAAGAATTTTGAAAGAAAATTTATAGAATTATGTGGATTTATTGGAATACGTTCGAGGTAAGTAATGTTTCATTTTTTCTAGATTTATCGATAAATTATAATATATTTTTCTGACATGATTTGTGAAACGATGCATGAATTGGATGAATGTATTTTGTTATGAAAATATCATATTTTGATATGTTATGATGAAGCATGATTGAACATATTGATTTCATGATGCATTATATTGATTGATTTCGATACTAGATGATTATATATTTTTTTATCAAAATTAGAATATGAAATATGATTTATGAAGAATTCTGATATAAGAACAATATGAATTGACAACCTGACTATGTAAAGGACCACGCCAATGGAGGCATATATATTGGCAATTGATTTGTCCTGAGGGTTTATGTTGCCAGCGAGACTAGCGATATGTCGCCAGAGAGACCAACGACAAACCGTCAGAGAGACCAGCGGTTCCAAAGAACTTTACTGCCAGATGATTCGCAGCTCACCGCAAGAAGATACACGGTGTTATGACCCTACGATAGAGAAAATATGGTCATAGCTCATGGTTGACAAAAAAATTTAAGAATGAAAGAAATTGAAATCTCGAAAAAAAACTTGAATTTTGAAAAAGAAATAAATTTGGTATGAACTATGTTGCATAATCGAAATTAATTTTAAATTGATGAACTCTATATGCTTATTTTTTATAAATGATTGTTTACTTTAATAGCTGATAAAATATGTTGAAAGTGATCATTGCTTACTGGGCTGTCTAGCTCATTACCTCCTATTTTATTATTTTTATAGATATTGAGGAATTAAAATGATACAAGATATGAATGGAAAAGTGATCAGAAGCAGAATCTCCATACTTTTATTTTAGGTTGAAAGTCTTATTGAATTTGATGTAAGGCCTATGAATCATTGTTGAATTTATTAAGATATTAAAGAAGAAATTTAAATCGTTATATTTTAGATTTAAATTATTGACTAATTATTCCGCTGTTGTTTTAGGATAGCATGATAAGATGCCTTGCATGTTTATGGGAAGAATTTTTTATGAGTATGCGGCGGTTGCCATGACCCTCGATTCACAATCTCGGATCGGAGACGTGATACATTTTCAAAAAAAAATCTCAAAAAAAATTAATTTATTATTTTGTATTTCTTCTGGTCGAATATATTCATAATTTCATTTCAAGCATCCACATGCTAATGCTAACATTGTGCAGCATCATAAAAGAATCCACTTCGTTTACCAAAAAAAAAAAAAAAAAAAAAGAAACCACTTTACTTTACCCTCCAAGAGTATGGCGCAAAATCATAGGAAACTCACTCTACATTTTGTTAAGGAAACAAAATAAAGGAAAACATGGTATGAGGCTAAACACCCTGGTAATGAGCAGGCAGGGGACAAAAGCATAGTTAATCACTTCCTCTTATTGTAGAAATATTGGTCAATTTTTTTATTACCGAACTTACTCATATTCTTATGCTCCTCTAGGTCGATAAATTATTTTTTCATAGATAGTATTTACTTGTAAAATGGGAGGAAAGTCTTATCCACATGAGAGGTGGATAAGTTATTTTCACACCAGTCAAAAAAATAAGCTTTCTATTTTTTCCTAAAATACTCTTAACTATATAATAACAATAATATAATATATTATAATAATAATATATAATATTATAGTAAAATAAAATATATTATTTTACATTATATTATATACTATGATATATTAAATTACATATAATATAAAAAAATATAATATATATAATAGCTATATTTATATAATAAAAAATATTATGAAAAATATGGATAGATCTTAACGACTTATTCAGAAAAACAGTAATGCAAAAGAATATGGATAGTAAATTGAAGAGTCATTTTTCAATACATAAAATAATATGAATAATTTTTTTTATCTAATTATTGTCCTAAAAATACTTATCCAATAAAATAGAAATATCCAAGTAAATAATTTATCTTGCAAAAAGTAGATCCCAAGAGAAGGGATGATCTCATCTTAACCATTCATTGTCTACTTCCTTCCATCCTCAAGACTTGAAACTAGATGCTATAGTGTCTGAAGGTGACCATCATGTCTTATTTTGGATTTTGTTTTTCACATGGAAGGATGATTAATTTTTTTTTGCGACGTCAACTGTTCTATCTCGTCTTATATAGATCTCCGAGCACTATTATTTTTTTTTTAATTATTTCATATGTCTTTAAGCGATCATTGCATGATCAAATAATAGAGTTTTCTTTGCATGGTAGGGCTATGCACCCTACATCTTCAATCTATCTCTTTGACACGAAAGTGATGTGAGATATTATTGATTAGACTTATTCTACATCCGATGTGATAGGTACAATTAATGATAGACTTATTCTCATCGTCCTGTGCCTACCACATGGGCCATACAATAAGTTTTTAGTGAAGAAAATCGCGACGTTAAGACTGCCCTACATTCATAACTTTTATATCCATCCATCAGTATTTTAGTGCCATGCAGCATATCAATGATTATGGATATTTTCTGTAACAACCAGAAAGCCAAGTACCTCTATTAAAGATTTTTTCTCAGCATCCGACCCTCCAAAAATAGAAAGAGAATTATTTGTGGTACGATTTGGCATTATGGATTGATTCCTACCACATCATATCATGATTTTTCTTCGTCGCCATGATACACGATAAGAATTTACTCCGCGATGCAATTTATCGTGGTGGATCCGAACTGTCTGAAACATGTAGGCTGGGAAGGGACACGGATGGGAGAGGAATCGGAAATAAACGCGTGGATGGCCGACAGCAAGCCTTTTTCCTTGCATCCGGCCCCACATGGATACGGGAAATTATTGCATGCACCGGGTGCAAGTGAATCAGGATAAATCCGGAAGCATGCGCACGGTGGATAGGGTGGCGTGTTATCCACCGTGGGATTTGACGCGGTCCAGCTGCACCTGGTGCATGCAATCTGGAGGCCATGGATACCATATACTAAATTACTTCTTCTCAGCATGTCTTATCGAGAATTACTGCACAACTAAATCATGTAATATCAGGATAAATCCTGATATTACCGTGAACTTTTCCTTTGCGTCAGCGATGTTTACGTTCACGTGCAGGATTGACCGGCACCGTAGAACAACGCTGCGTCGGCCATGCGTGTGGACAAATAAATCCCCTCTCATCCACCAAACCATGGGGAGATTATGTGGCACAGGACTCAAGGGTGTCCTTTTCAGCAGCACTTATCCCCGCCTCAGGCCGGTGTTTATCTCCTTTACAGAATAAAAAATAAATATATAGGAAAAAAAAATAAAGTCACACACTTTAGCATTTCCTAAGAGCATAAATTCTTGTGATCGATGTGGTGCATCTGTGAACGGCATCTATCGCAAAATGGACGATCGCACAAAAATGAGCATGATGTGCATTAATTACCAGCCGTCCGTCCATCCTACGATGAATGCTATCCATGAGTAGGACGTCTCATCCTGCAATGCCGCATATGCACCACGCTCATTTCCTAATGCTCTCGAAGGACTTGTCAAGCCCACATAATCCTAACTTAACAACTTTAGATTGCAATCCTGGTGCGACAAACGTCGAAGGAGTTAAAAACTTTTCATGTGCATATGATGAAGTACCCCTACAATGAGTCATTGAGGAATGTCTAAACTACGCTCAAGAATCGAGGAGTTACAAAGACAGATAAGAAAATGAGATGAAGGCCAAGAGATCCATAATTAAGCTTACTTTCCCTTGTTTCTTTAAATTGGAGAAGGTTTCGGAGATCCCGATCAGCGCCGGAGAAGAGAGGCTGAGAGAAGTCTTCAGGGCTAGGCTTGTGGGAGGAGTGAGCGCCGGGGAAGCGAGGCTGGGAGCAGCAGTCTTTGAAAGTTGGTTGGTGGGAGGAATATAGACTCGAGATGATACTGGGGAAATGAAACGGGAGCTGGTATTTGGTACGAGGGCCATTGTGTTAGCTAGGACGAAAGAAAATGTTCTTAAAGTGAACCACACCCTGGGAGTTCTTATAGAGGTTGTCGGAAGGACCACCTCGTGAGATTCATGTGGCCAAATAGAGGATGTATTTAATGAGGATGCATTTGTGGAAAGGACCGCCTCTATCTAGTTCTGGCCTACCTAAAAATTGTATCTCTATTTGGCCACATGCAATTGAGGAGGATGCAGTTGCATGCGGTCAAATAGAGATTTTTTAATTAGGCCGGAACCAGCTCAACCACATACAATATATATGGAAGCACGTGTATTGCGTTCTTTTCCGATTAATCTTTCCTTGAGCTTGTTGCTCTACAGCGACTGATCATTCATTTGAATGATGGACTTGATCCCACCAATAATCACTTCCAATAAAAAGAGAGATTAATAGTCTAGCCGTGCATGTGAGCCCCATTTTGCTCATGATGTCATATGTAGTAGGAACTGATTCACCGTCCTTCATGCGAATCCATCATTGGATCATCATCTGCTTGCTTTGAGCTCTGTACCGATGGATGAATGATGGTTTCGGAGTGCTTCTGAGAATTGTGCGGTTGGTGACGGTGAATCCTTTCTTTTTCGTATGGAGGAGACGACCCCATGCCGATGATATACGCTGCATGCGGCCACATAGAAAAAGATATTAATGTATGTAGTGCACCACATGCTATAGCTAGCATGGTTCTGTGTAAAGGTGTACATCACTTAAATATATAGTCACATTTACATCTTTACTATTTATCGAGAAAAATTCCTATAAAAAGAAAATCTTCTGGTGCTATTGAGAAACCTGCAAATAATTGTCTTTTTATTGCAGGATTTGAAATATTTTATTTAGGGTGACAAGAGCTATAATCTTGATTTGCAGTTGAACAATGTTACGTGTGGGTTTCTCATTTTTATGATCCTCTTCTCCCACCAATCTCATCTCTTATGAGGGAAGAAAAATATAAACAGGATCCTCTGTGGTGCAACTCTTTGCACTGCAGAGTCTACTACCATTGTCAATGGCCATTAGATCATCCATCTTAAAGATGTATAGTTCTCCGATGCAACATGTATTATAGTAAAAAAAATCGTCGATATCTTCCAAGATAAATAAGTGCCATCCATCTTCAAGATGAATGATACGATGATCATCTACAGTAGAATAGGATTTTGTAGCGTAAAAGCTGCATTGCAAAAATCCAAACTCAAAAAAATAATAAAATAATACAATGATGGACTGTTTGCTTCTCCAAATCCCTAATTTTAAAAAAAATTATTTATCAAAATAATATAATTTTTAACTTAATTACAAAAGTAATACAAATCCATAAAATGCTATTTGAAATGGCGTTTTATAGCCGCCACGTCACCATCCTCTCTCCTCCACATGGACGATAAAAAAAAAAAAATTAAAGTCGCCATTTGAAATGGCGTTTTCAAAAACACCGTTTTAAATGGCGACTTTAATTATTTACTTCCAAAAAAATAGAAAAAATAAAAATTATAATTTTAAGTTTAAAAAAAAATAAAAATTTTGATTTTGATTCAAATAAAAATCATCATTTCAAATTACTTTCTCTATTTCAAATTAACTTTTTTTAAAAAGTTAATGTATGTATGTATATGTAAATATATATATGTATGTTTGTATGTATGTATATATGTCGTGATATAAAAATTTATAGCGATATTTATAATAAAATACTATTAATAAAAAAATTCTTATAGAAAGATAGCTTCATTTTTCTCAAAATACAGTAAAAAAAAATTTAGCAGCATATAATAAGAAATGCTATTAGCAATTTAATGCCAAAAATTATTTTTGTCGTAGTGATATGATTTAAGGATAATATGATTTTAAATTCAAACCGGTGGATTCTTAAGAATGTGGAAAATAGAAGAAAAAAAGGATTGATGGATTCTTTTCTAAAGAATACAAGATTTCTCAATAACCATTTGCTCCAAATATTTCTAGATTCTATTCTAATTTTCATCGGCAATCCAAACCATCCACATGTAAGGATTCTTTGCTGACCTCTTTTTATTTCCTTTAGCATCAGCTTCGATTTTATTTTTCTATCTTTTATATTTTTTTTATTTCTTGATTTGTTTTAGTCTTCCCTAGTATTGCTAGGGCATTTTACTGCTTGAAAATCTGCTTGATTTAAATTAGCTTTTACCTTACTAGAGATCAACACATTTGACGTTGCTTTAGTTTTTCGACCTTTAAAAAATTAAGGAAAAAAAAAAAGACTAAACAACATATATAATAAAACATTTGTGATGCTTTAAGTTGTTAGTACAATCTTTTATACATACACTATCTCATTTGCAAAAAAATAAAAATATAAAAAATAACAACAATATCAATAGAGTTTTCTTTTTTTGACTTTCAACTCCGATGCTATATGCTAAATTTGAAACTTCTCACTTGCTGAGAAATAAAAACACATAAATAACAACAATATCAAATAGATTTTTTAAAGGAAAAAAAAACTTTCAACTCCTATGTTATATCCTAATTTTGAAATTTAGAAATAGTATAAGGGTCTCATAAATCTGTAACTCTTGTGTTTTGCGAAGAACAATAAATATCGACTCATTTACCTGGTCTCGGACCATCCTATCAAACTATTCCATCACACAAAATAAAATAAAAAAAAAAAAGAAATCATGAAGTTACGAAAATGACGATATGATTCTTGACCAACCACTGTTTATGCTGCCAAATTTTATACGTAACAACCGCCCAGGCTTTAAACGTTTTCACTGCATCAAGCGCGTGACATGTTGTCTTTCATACGTTGTTGCTTTTCGAAAGTCGAGGAAAAAGATTCTTACCAACAAAAAAAATATTGAGGAAAAGGATAGGTTCTGGCCGAACTGGGGTAACATTATCGGGCCCGCAACTACTTGCTTGACAAAATCCACGTGCTTCTTGGTACAAGAAATTTATTTGTTCGTGTCAACTTAATGGGAACCACGTAGCATTACTTTTTTTTTTTTTTTGGTAAATTAGTATTGCCGGACCTTATGATGCAACAATGGGCAGGAGTAATTGCGTATTTTTTATGTCATATTTAGTTTTCCCCTCTCCTCCTGCCAAACGAACGGTAGAGAAGTTTTTTATTTATCTGTATGTCATAAAAAAAAGAAAAAAGAAACAAGAAAACGAAAGATGGACGATGCCAACTCCCCAAGGAACAGGTGCTTTGCCATCTAAAGGTCAAAGAAAAGGATGACACTACGCTGGATTAAAGCCTCATTATTCGACAAATTTCAGTTGTCACCACATAAAATTAAAATTTCTTTGCACTCTAGCTAGCATCGGGAATGATTTATGCACTCATCGATCATACTCTACTAGAAAGTCATAAATAGCAAAAAAATTTAAAAAAAAATACACGTGCATTAATAGAAGGGAGGCCGATATCATCGACTGTCAGCCTATGGCACGATCATGGCCACCATGAGGATGAAGAAGGACAGTAGCCATCATGTTGTCCTCAAAGAGAGAGAGGATGAGAATGGAGGTAAAGCCGTGTACACCATTCCCAGGATAGGCAAAAGGATTGTATGCAGAAAAAATTCTACACCCATTCACCTTGACATATCGTTGTTGCGGTGATTATAAAATTTTTTACCTCAAAATGCTGATGTAACATTTTTTTATTGACTTTATCTATAATATATATGATAGATTAAAGTCTATCTAAAAATTTTTTTCGTATGGTGCGTTCAGAAAAAAATTTGATATGCGGCAAGCCAAAAGGAAGAAAAAATTATCTGGTGAACTTAAAGATGATATGTCATTAGCCGGCATGCATTCCTCTCCTTCTTGTCAAGTAAATATTTCATTGCGATGATGATATCACGTCCAACTTATCACAGATTTCCATGATGATATATCGATTGCTATATATTTTATTGATTTTCGTGATGATATCCCATACTATTCCATCGATTCTCGATTTTTTATTGGGTTGTGATAAATTTCATGTGGTATCACCGTTGCAACAAATATTTACTCCTGCCAATGAAGAATATACCGTAGTCATCCAAAAGAAAGATCATATATAAATCCGCACATGGTTGAGAAGGTACACATCCCTCTCCGCACCATCGTGATCATCAAAGAAAAAAAAAAAAAAGAAAGAAAAGAAAAGGAGGAGTCAAAGAAGAAAATGAAGGAGAAGCAGCAGCGGAGATCAAAGAAAGAAAAGGAGGAGTCAAAGAAGAAAATGGAGGAGAAGCAGCAGCTGGGGCACGTTGCACGTCCCTCTCTGCACTGCCGTAGTCACCTTCTTCTCAGCTGGGGCACGTTGCACATCCCTCTCTGCACTACCGTAGTCACCGAGAAGAAGGAAAAAAAAAGAAAAATGGGGAAGGTGGCACATCCACAAGTAAACATGTGGTGCTACTAGGGACAGCCCGTAGTCTGGGAGAGAGAGGGCACGACTAACGAGGGGCCTCAAACATCCAAGAAAAAGGCATCAAAACTGGACACGTGGTGCTGCCAAGGATGGTCCGCGTGGTCTGCATGCGGGAGAGGGGCCAGCGTCCCTCTCCACGCTTTAAAACGAATGGTGCGAGCACTCTCCTTGCTTCACGCTTATCACGCGCCCGGAAATCCTTAACTCTGTCTCACGCTGCTAAGGAAAGGAGAGTGGTCAACTCGCCGTCCCCCCACCAAAAAAACAAAAAAAAAAAAAAAGAAAGAAAAAAAAAAAAAGAAAAAGACAAGGACTTTTTTTTTTTGATTGACACTTGTCACATGCCGGCGAGTTCTAAACCCCTCTTTTATTTTTTTTTTTTTTTGGTAAAAGCCAAACTCCTCTTTTATGTATAGTATATATTTGGGCACAAACAACAAACATAATCCTTTGCGTGCTTTTAAGAGGCATTTTCATGCACTGCAAATATAAGGATGGAAAAACTAGTTCGCGGTCAAAATTTTGAGCTGCTATAGCAACAAAACTTTTTTTTTTTTTTTTTTGTTTTTTTTTTGGAGAAAAGATCAAACAACAAACTTGAATATCTGTCTTGCTTTGTCAAAAATATGGCTAATTTGTTTTCAGAAATTTGGGTTCTGTGTTCATGCATAATTGTTCTGGAATAAGCGACTGGGTTATATTTCTCACGGTATTCTGAAGGTATTAATTGAATCTAAAACATGAAATATATTGGTTGCCGGTGCTCCTATGGTCAGAACCTTTGTTTTCTGGAGTATTTATTAAGGATAAAATAAGTATCTCCGTCTTTGAAGTGCTAGAGTTGGTGCCTTCTCATGGAATCATAGGTTGTTTCTTAATGCATTTCCGTTAGATGAAGTTCCATTCTATTAATTTTTAATTCATACTTTACATACAACAAGAGCATTCTGATTGTTTCATCTAAACAATAACTGCATCGAAAATTCAACACCATCAATGAAGATAATACATGCAAGAAAATCTAATTTATCAGCACTCTCCAACGGTCTTTTAAGTGCATAAAAGATCGAAACAAATGGCATCACCTGCAAATCTCTACGACAAACCCCATGCATATTGACACCCTGCTCATATATCCTTGCAGGTGTAATTTCCTCGTGCTTGAACTATGACCATATTCGTAATTAACTATCATAGGCAATAGAAAATAACCTTTTTGATGGAATATGATGTGCATGATATTCATGCTAGGAATAACTTTTGACAAAAGGTTGAAGATGAAAAACATTGGTGATGGAATATCTCGTCCAGGAGCTTCTTACATTGTGCGCCTGGACCAACCTTATTTGTGTTTATAAAATATTAACAATGGAAAAAAGAAACTATCAATGTTTTCCAACACAACAATGGAAAATTCATATCTCAGGTGATCCTTCTCTTCACCAAAATATGCCGTTCATGTGCATCATTGTCTGCAGCACTCTAGACCAAGAGCACGCACATTCAGGTAACTTAGCATGCCACAGCAGAGAGAAGGCCAAAATTTGAAATTTTTGTTAAGGGATTGCAGCCTTCAATGACCTTGCGAAGGTTTCCAGTTCCTTCAATCCTTCTTCAGGTGATTTGGCCTCACCAAGAAGCTTCACCATTGCGCTGCCAACAATCACACCATCTGCTCCCCATCCCGCTACCTATGGTATACATGAATTAGTAAACTATAGAATACTCGAGTTTCTGAAGTCAGAGTGGCAAGGAACTGGATGTAAATCAAGTTTCTTCCATCAAATATTTGACCTGCTTCGCATGCTCTGGTTTCGATATGCCAAAGCCAACTGCAACAGGTTTGGTTGTTGCCTGTGAACAATAAGAAAACATTTTGTCATCTAAATGAGATAAAAGCAAGGAATATCAAATAACAGATACTGTTAGGATCTCATTACATGGCATAACTATAATTGTCAAGCTATCCAAAGGCAACACAATTCTGATTTGCACTTCTAGCTGAAACTGTCAGCGTGCAGACTGATTATGATTGAGTTCTCCCCCCCCCACCCCCCCCAACAACCACAACAAAAAAAAAAAGAAAAGAAAAGAAAAAAAAAAGCAGACATGGTAGCTGAATAAAAGTTAATGTAACAAAGTTCAAACCATCTACAAAACTTGGATCCAAAGTTAATGCATTTCACTCTGGTAAACTGCAGATACTTCACAGCAAGAATCCTGGATTCTATTCAGTGACCATGAACCAGCAGTTCAAAAATAGCAGTTCAGACTGAAAATCATTTCCAGATATCAGTGCACTGATTGAACCCATGGATGATCAGAACTCAGGATTTAGCATCTGAACATGTAGAGATACCAAAATAAAAGATCTGCTATATTGTCATTCACCAAAGGGAGGAGAAAACATCTTCGTTGACATATCAAAAAGAATATTGGTATAACTTAAGAGGCTGTTTCCCTGTCCTGCAAGGGTGGGAAGAACTAAGAAATGGGATCAGGGAAGAGACCGAGTGTTCTGTAGGCTGGTTTAGAAAGCCTGCTAACTTTTCAATGCCAAGATCTTCAGAAGGAATTCATCTAAACATTGATTACTAGTACCCAAAATTCTCGGGATTGCAAAACTGGTGGCTTCCCTTGATCCCATCGTCCTTTCTCTCCAGACACTTAGCGCATCCAACCCTTCCCGCCTACGTGGATTACACTACACATATAGGAAATTTTTTATACGCCACACCTGGTGTAGAAAAAATGCACAGCCCCATCTAATTGGATCACGTAGCTACTACTTTCCAACACACATTTAATGCCTACAGTTCCGCTTTTTCATTTGAAATTTTAAATGATGAACATACACCTCTTCTGAAAAACTTATGACAGCCTGTGACCATATTATAACATCCTACGGTCAAATTATGACTTCCTGCACAGAATGTCATAATTTTTCTTCCAGAAGTTATAAAGAGAGAAGGGCATTTTCGTCGTTGAAAATTTATGATACTTTCAATGCATATTTAATGCCTGCAGTTCCGCTTTTCGTTTGAAATTTTGAATGACGAAAATACCCCTCCTCTTCTGAAAAATTATGATATCCTACGGTCAAATTTTGACTTCCTACGGTCAAATTATGACTTTCTGCATAAGTTATCATAATTTTCTTCCAGAAGCCATAAAAGAGAAGGGCATTTTCGTCATTGAAAATTTATGAAATTTTTAAATGATGAAAGTGCCCCTCTCTTATGACATCCTGTTGCCAAATTATGACTTCCTATGCATGAAGTCAAAATTTGACCGCAGGATATCATAGTATGGCTACAAGATGTCATAATTTTTTCAGAAGATGGGCATTTTTGTTATTCAAAATTTCAAACGAAAAAGAAAAACTGCAGGCATTAAATGCGCATTGGAAAGTGGTGACTACATGATCCAATCAGATGGGACGGTGTATTTTTTCTATACCATATACGGTGTACAAAAAATTTCTCCTACACATAAGAGTCAGGCATCCTGACCAGTTATAAAATAAACACTACACAATATTTTGAGCCCATCAGGTGTGAGAATAGCCTTAATTATAATAAGAAAAAATTCAAAAAAGCACATATGGCACTATCCCAAGAGCCATGGACAAAGCAAACAAAAAAGGCGCAAGAGAGTGTATGTTGGACCTATTCTAATATTTCAAACAATAAAATAAATTATGGAGCAAATATGAAGCATCACAAGAACACTGGCTAATGCATGATAAGAAAATGGACAAATGAATAGATTATCAAAATTCTATACATGGGTAACTATTTTAAAATGCAAAATTGATTTGGCCTCAGGATAATAGGGCAATTAATCTTTCACTAGAACCTAATAAATTAAATGCATGAAAGTTTCCTCTTCCATCAGAGACCTGCCATCAACCGCATACTACCACCATCTCTAACCACAGAGTCAGTTGACTGACTGTAAAGTTACCATGTACTCAGGAAATCATAAATAAAAACGTGGCTTTATCAAAACAATCCATACAAAAACTGCCAACAAACATGTCAAATAAAATAAATTTGCATAATCATGATCCTTCACAACCTAAAAATATGTATGCACTCATAGCATAGTATTAGAATTGATAATAATATTAAATTACAAGCATGCTCTTCTCCAAAAGGAATGGCATATGAAACTATGATAGGCCCAAATACCACATCCACAGGTGATCACTAAAATGCAGTGCTTTAAGATGCGGTAACAAGGCCACACATACAACCGCATGTGTGTATGAGGTCCTCCTGCACCATATTGCCTATATGCAATCACTATATGCGGTCATATCGCATATAAGCTGAACAAGGCAGTTTACTTAGTGTGTGGCTCATTAGCATTATGTGGTTGCATAAACAACCCACTTAGCATTATGGAGCCAAACACGTGGCCCACTCTTACATGGCCCAGTGCCGATGAAGCATGTTGATACTAATTGTTAGGTTGAATGTGGGCTTCAATTATGTCATAACTATCACTATCATTATCAATTAGTAAGCACTAGTTATTAATTATTGCTGTTATTAATATTGATATTAATTATCCAGAATAGTATCACAAACAGTATTGTCATTTTCATTGTACTTAATATATTTTATTTATTTTATATAGGAAAAAAAAACTAACCACATATGTGCCTGCATATGCAGCCTGCATGTGTTTGGCAGTCCCTTGACCGCCGAATATCATGGTCACTTTTTAATGCACTATTGAAATGAGAGCATATAAATTGAAAGAGTACTCAACATTGCATGCTATATTTACTAACATCAAGGCTATATTTGATCAGCAATAGATTGTTTTCTTTGCAATAATGAAGGGAAATGGAAATTAGGGTGACAAACCTCTTTAATTTCCTGTAGGAGAGATTGAACGCGTGAACTTACAGATGAACGGGCACCCGTAACTCCAACAGAGCTCACCTACATAAAAAAAGATATAACAAGCCCAACCGCTAGAAATTTAAATGAGTGCAAAAGTTATTTGAAATAGCACAAAAACAAGTGGAGATCCAAACTAAGGTAATTAGCAAGCAGTGATAGCATTTCACCATCATAAAACAAACTTACTTTGAGTAATCAATATATCATGTATGGGATCTCATGTGTGGCAAGTTAAAGGCTAGAAACTTCAGCAGTGTGCAAATGACAGAGCAATAATTCTATAAAAAATTGAGAATGACCATGATTTAATCAAGAAAATCTAAATAACCAGTAAACTTACATAATTTCCAATGATTTAGGCAAAAAGGATCAAAATTCTGCATCGTTGGGCATAAAGTTAACAAGGCTGAAAGGAGCATGTAACACTAATTACCTCAAGATTATCCAGACTGTTAGATTTGAAATGTAAAGACTTGATGGGTCCATACATGTCACGACATCAACCTTGTACAGCTCAACACACCTTTTCTTGGTGCATATACTGACCATCCCTGTTTCAAGGATCTAGCATATCAGCCAGCCATTGATATGGTATCAATCCTCGAGATTTGAATCCTTGGTGGAATCTAGTGCATGACTGCAAGTTGCCTCTCTCTCTCTCTCTCTCTACCTATCACTCCATATATCTATCTATTTATATATTTATGCATGTTACATAATGCAGATATTCATGTATATATAAGAAACGTGAGCCACATGTAGATTGCTCCATGGATCATATCACCTTATAGTCCATCAGCCTGCATTTTTGTTAGATGACTTGGGCATGTATCCTTTCATAGGAATGGATACATAAAGGTAAATAAATCTTCTATCCTCATAGTTAGTGGAAAACACTGATACTAGCTTGCTAGCATGTGGCCAACATTTTAACACACACTTAGTTTGCACTCGTACGAGAGACAACCAAACCAAATTATTTGTTAGATGACTTGGGCATGTAGCCTTTCATAGGAATCGATACATAAAGGAAAATAAATCTTCTAACCTCATAGTTAGTGCAAAACACTGATACTAGCTTGCTGGCATGTGGCCAATGTTGTAACACACACTTAGTTTGCACTCGCTATGAGAGATGACCAAACCAAATTATTTGTTTCATCTTGTGCTATTAAAGGCGCTTAAACTCCACAAAACACAAAGACACAAGGCACACACTTAACTAATAATGGAAAAGGTCTGGCAGCAAGTTAACATACACCGAAAGAAAAGATCAGAGTTCAAATTGCAACCACAGAAAGGGTTGCACAAACCCTAGACTCTGATGTCGGGTGAAGGGTTCATAACTAAAAATATTATGACAACACTTGTTGGTTGTGTACCTGCATGCATGCACAGCTTGCACCTTTTATATGGACAATTTAAATAAAATGATCTTAGCACTCTAGGAATTTAGTGACCTAAGAAAACAAAAGAGGGCAGATTACTTGTTCTTTACCCCATCGATATACATATAAAAACATCACTGTGAAATGTGGAAGGCTGGCATTAGACAGACACTAAGGAAAAGTTCAAAAGATAACATGTTCTGATCATAGAGGATGTGAATTTTGATAGGAATAAATAAAAGAGAATAATTCATAAAGCTGACACAAAATTTTCAGTCAGGCTTGTTCTTTTACTATACACGCATTTGTCTGGGTGTCTCCATGCTGTCTTCTTCTGATGTACATATGTATATACCAGTCTGCATTGCATCCTCTGAACAAGAAAGACTTTGCAAGTGATTGGGCAGTTGACTTAAGTTGAAACATGGTAATTCAACCAGTCCATGTCATGGTCAATACGAGTGCAGAATACCAGTTTCTCTAAACTATTTAAACCACCCATGATATGTGAGGTGCAAATGTGCTGAAATAAACCAACATCCCTTGCTCCATCATTTGTGGTTACAGATAACATTATACTACTGGTAAATTCAAAAATTCTATAGTTTTTTCTGCAACCTTTGAGCACTGATGTTTAACTTTTTCGGATTGGTTCTAATATATAATGATCAAATTATGCTATCCTTTTCTCTTGAAATCTCATCACCTTCACCAACAAATTTAATAGATGCCTGATTGACGCAGTTTGCTTTCAACAATGATGCTCTAAATCTACTTCAAATCATTTATAGCACATTTCTACGGGGTTTATTAATCAATGTTGACTCTTCTAGACCATTTTTCCTTCATTTGGATGTCAAGTTACTCTGTGTTATTGTCATCTACCTGTTCTAACTGGTCCTTTTGTCATTATTTATGCTGCTTTTCCATAATTTCCTATGTTACCAGTGGTTATGTCAAGCCTGTTCATTTAGGCCCAAGTGTTCATGAGGTCCATAAAAGCTTTCTCACATTTCGGATGGTGGAATGCCTCCAGTGACCACCAGCACGTTTGTTGCCTTATGACCAAAGTAGGGCTGAAAAGCAGTAAGATAACATCCGACCATCTCAATTTTCATACCCAGTTTCCGATTGGATTCTGATAGAAATTATTGAATTCAATTGGATCTGGAACTAGATTCGAATAAGTACTCATGAATTGATACAGATCCAGATCTGCAATTTGAGGATTTCTGATCTGCAAATCTAGTAAAGAATATTTAAATACTATCTTTATCGAGGATCAAGCTTGTGATCTTCCACTAAGATGCAGGCTGTTCAGTCACCAAGGCAATATTCATTTTTGTTTTATATTGATATTTTATTATACTTATTCAAAACTTATTTCCATCACAAAACAACATATTTCATATTTTATTTATTAATTACTTTTATCAAAAAAATAGACTTTTTCATTATGACAAAAATGAAATATTTCAGTTTATTCTTTATGATATTTTCCAAACTTTGTTGTATGCAATATTTTAAAATAGCAATGCATGTAACATATTCTTAGATCTATAAATAATTTTCATTACAAGTTCTCTATCAAATAGACAATTCTTGATCGTATTTATATTTTTAAAACAAATCCAGTCGGATCAACAATCCAAACCCTTGGCTGGGTCGGTCTTCATGCAAGTTTTATAACTATTATTTGGATCCTTATCTAGTTACCTATGTGTCACATGCGATCTTGATATTGGATTTCATTCTCATCCTTTATGACTATGTTAACTACGTTGGTTTTCATTATTGAAATCCATTCAAAATCTGATTTATATCCAAATAATATTTGACTTATGTCCAAATTTGATAGAGAAACTATGGATATACTAATATCCAACTTGTATCTATTTTAATTTAGAATAAATATGGATATGGTCATACCCATTCCGTTTAGAAAAAATATGGACACTACTTTGATATCCATTTAGTGTCCATATCAGTATTCGCATCTGCTGAAAAAAATATGGATACAAATATGGATACCAATCTATATACGATCCATTTTCAGCTCTAGATCGAAGCCATCATGTTTTGGATATGACTCCTGCCCAACATAGATTCTAACTCACTAATGCATACACCCTTATCATAGAATGAATGAAGTGTATTCAGCTATTCTGATGAGGAATTAGCTAATTAGCAAGCTCCAAACAGAATCAAGGATCCACTGAAGCCAATGTTATGACAGAGTGTTGGCTTCCAAACCAGTCTTGATAGAATTTCCCTTAGAAAGGAGTAAGGCAATCATACCTTGATTCAAAAATTTAATAAAATGCAAAGTAAACCAAAAGTATCGGTAGGTATGATCAATTAACAATATGTAATTGATTCTTGCCAACACAGTCAACCGATCAAGCTAAAAACTTCATACAGTCCGCAACAGTTTTTTTTTCTTATGATAGTTTTTTCCATATGGATCGCCCCTACTATGTATAAATTGCATGTGGTCTGCAAAAGCCATTAATTCACAAGACATTGTTGGAAACAAGGGAATGTATTTTCCTCATCTTCCCTGACTTCTTCTAAGCACTCTATAGTTCGTTCTCCCGAGATAGGCTGGGGTCACCTTCTAGTAAGATGGATTAGTCTTTCTGTACCCACCCGCCACCCCTGTTTGAGAGTGATTAAATATCAATAGGGGAACCTCCTAATAAGGAAGTTGCTCCTTGGAAAAGCCTTTTCGCTTCCAAGCCTTTTTCTTATTTTTTGGGCAAGAATCCATCTCGGAACTTGGAAGGATTTCACAGGGAGAGCATTAGAGCAGATATAAGGTGATGCACTAACACGTAACTCAAACAATACAAAACTGCAACGAGATAAGCTAATGCTGAAATAATTAACAATTAAAGCAAAATGAGGCTAAAGAAAAAAAAGAGAAAAACACATGGAAATGTATTAATGATACAGCAATGATTAATGTGAAATATCAAAATATAAATAACCTCTTCAAGGAAGAAGAAATTGCATTTGCCTTTTCTAGATTTTTCTGCATGGTGCTTGGTGGATGGTGGGTGAAGCATGTTTTTGTGTAATTTAATAACAAAATGTCTATTAAATGGATCAAAAACAACTAGATGAATATTTCAACCAGTCTAACAAATCAACTTACAAGATATACAAATCCTTCTGAAGCTTCAACAATGGCTTTCATTCTTTCTATTGGAGTGGTGGGTGTTGTGAGCAGCACCTGTGGTGTGATGAAAAAAAAAATGAAAAGAGAGAACAATTTGAAAAAGTAAGCAAGGCTAGTTCTATAACAAGATGAGCTTTCGATTTATCAATAAAATAAATCATCAATTTATACAATAGCATGAACTTTTAGATTCAAAATTACTTTATAGAATGTCAAAGATTCTTGTTCCTTGCGCACATAATTATACTCAAATAAGAAGAGAGCATCGAATTACCCAAGCATGTCATAAAGTTGTAAAATATAGTCACAATTAGCAAAGCTGATAAAACTAAACACATACTCTAGCAAGAACCAAGAAAATGCCAAAATTAATGTTGACTTGATATCCTAAATTCCTAATAGCTGCATGACAATGGAAGTGGGAACAGGAGATAATGCAGGTGCAAGAGCAGGGAAACAAAAGCCCAAAAGATATACATACGATAGTATGTAGGAACTGGTCGAACAAAATGATAGTAAGTTGAAAAAAATCATAGTACAAGATAATCTAATAGTATCTTTCTGAAAAGATCAGTAGATTTAATCTTACTAGGAAAAATTAAGGAACATAATACCATTTCATTAAAAGTGACTTAGATAAATCTACAAAATAAATTCTCTGGCATGAGCTCTAGAGAGCAAAGAAACAGAAGGGATCAAGAGAGTATTCAGATGAACTAGTAGACCAGGTGCTTGCAACTAAGGTATGGAAAGGCCTTGATAATGTTATCAAATCCAACTTTCAATGTAGTAACGAACATTGTGCCGTACAATACTGACTAATTCTCACTGTTTTGTATTTTCCACAAAACTTTGTTGAAATATCAGAGTATGTTGCCTGATATAGTAAAGCAAGTCAAGCATCGGTTCAATATCAAGACTAATTGATACACGTGGTAACATTTTCAAATCACACGGTGCTTCACAAAAATGAAAAACAGTGATAATATTCTAAAAGTTCAAAACTAAATCCTTATGTTTCTAGATATGCTTTAATCCTGAGGAATCAAAAATCAATCTAAATTCCATGCAATTTGTGCACAAAAGCGACATTATAGGTCCGAATATTGATGAAATTATCAGGGCATTGCCAGTTATTCTTCCTAGTAGAACATTTAATGTTACATCTGCAATTTTGTCTGCATACCATATTTCACAGTCATATTTAACTGACTGATAAATAGAACTAGAAGATGTATACACTAAAATGGCCTCAGTTTGGAGGAACTTATATTTGATTTAGACATTCTACAAAAAAGAGGTAGTGGCCATACAGGTGGATGGATATGTCAGAGTTCATGTTCAATTGTTAAGGATATGGTCCTGTAAGAAACCAAAGGCAGAGTATCTTCTTGCCAGCCAGCCAAACAGGCATGCCTTGCATATAATTGACAGTGCAGAGAACATCCCATTTCATCCAGAAATTACTATTCCCTTTTGTATTACCATGTGAAGACTTTCTCTAATTGTTACGAACTTGACAATTTGTAAGCATCACCTCTTGTTTGAAAAATATGGATTGTTGTGAAGGTGAGAGTAGTCAGGATATATTTGTGCATGTTAAGCTCATTGGTGCACTCCACAGGTTGCTTCATGGAATGTTTCATGGGAGAGGCAATCAACAATCAAGTTCTCAACCAGACTACTATTCTCTGGCAGCAATTAAGAGGAATGGTCTTTAATTCACACACATACATATATACATACATACACATGCACAACATACATACATACATACACACACACACACAAGATGCATACATACATACACACACAACATATATGTATATGTATGTATATGCATCAGTATGTATACATTGAGCAAAAATAAAATTCCTAATTCCATGTTTATCTATGTTATCCACATCCAGTTTCAATTATATTTTAATAGTGAAAATACAGGGAAAAAAATACATAAACAATTTTACTCTGATTTGCAAGACTCAACAGCAAAGAATTAGATGTGGCACAGTCCCCATAAAGAAGAACAGTGACAGCTTCCCAAGGTTTTTGACAGTGTCAGATAACATGATAAGAAACATTAGGTCAACTATTTGCAGAGTTTTATCTAACTGTGAAGCAGAAAAGTTCTTTTTTTGGCTTAAGGGGCAGAACAAGGTAAAGGAAGTCAACAAAGAACTATAGAGATAATCTCAGGTCATTGTGTTGCCTTGTTTCTTGACTTAAAATTTAAAGGATACAAAAATCAAGCTTAGATATGGTAAACGAAAACATTCTTAACTATTTCAAAACATCCATAACTAAATTGTATTGCAGCATCTCAGCTATAGTTAACATAAGAGTTGCCTCAATTAAGATTCTGGTCAGCTAACCATACCATATAAGAAAACACACTAACATTTACCGTTTAGTCTTACATCTCAAGCGTACAAAATTGATGCTACTATACAATTAAATGGACTGAAAACCATGAATTACCTTGGTACCTTTTGTTAAAAAAAATAAATTTTAAAAATAAACCTATGCATTTGGAAACTGGCACAATGTTATTCTGATTCCTCTTTTTATGTTTTCCCAATTTCTCTCCCCTTGTGGCAATCTATTGATTGTATCGAAAGGCCCACTGAATTGGGATTTCCCTATTGGGGTGGGTCATTTCGGGGCAAGCGGATCATTTATCATAAAGAGGATGAGCAGTCGTTAACAATTTGACCAAGACACATCCAATTGAAACCTCTTTTGAAAGAGCTCCAAAAAGACTTGACTTCAAAGCTTTTCAATGCGTGCAGGTTGGACTACGTTCAGGCTCTTTAAAAGGGAAGAGAAATGAAAAGACTCGACTGAAGGGAAGGTTTTGAAGCAAGTGAGCCTCTGGCCACACTACCAACCCTCGCTACGGCTGAAACCAAGGAGGCCACGGTTACGGCTGAAACCAAGGAGGCCGCTCCGCGGCTGATGTCAACTGTATGATCTATATAGTATATACCATTCTTCTTCTCTTTTTTTTTTTGTTTTTAATAAGGCGGAGCATTCAGACAAGCCTACTATGAATACAACCAAGGGAGTCAAAAAGCAAAATATCCCAAAATGGAGTCCGAGCAACTCCCACCCCAGTCCACAAAGCCATTCTTCTCTCACCAGAAAAGTCCAATTTAAATGGACTTGCACAACATGCATATGCAAAATAAATAAAGGGGAGATATTGGACAGTACGTGCTTATTTATAAAATGAATAGCTTACCAAGCCAAATACAAAGAAAAAAAGGGGAGGAAGGCCATAAAAAAGTGTGAATAGTTATTGGAAAATAGTAGTCGATGTTCAAATCAACAGGACAACAGCCTGTATTTTAGGATGATGAGTACTGTGACAAATGAAACTTCAAATATATCACAGTTTTACTTCCAAATTCTACACTCTTGGAGGAGGTCATTTAAAAGTTGTAACCTGTATAGCCGAAGTTTAGGATAGCATCCTTGTAAATCAGAAGCCAAACAACAAACTAGATGTGAGGCAGCAAGAGGAGTGAAGAAGAAAACTGAGAATAAACCTAAACCAAATAGGAAAACATTATCCAAACACCATTAAGTGACAAGATAATTTATAATATCTCTCTTATACTTAAACAAATATGTATATTTGTGTGTAAGATTAAAATATGAGCCTTTTGTTGAGTAGGACTGAAATAGGTGTGTGCCATAGACTAATCTATAAGACTTTTTCTAGCAGATTTTGGATCTTAACAATGTTTTGGCATAATAGAATTTATGAAATATTAAGATTTAAGAAATACCTAGCATTAAATTTTGAGTTGATACAGAAAACTTTAGTATGAACTAGAGGAAGAAACAAACACTTATTCCAAAGGAACATGATATTTTCAGTATTTTTATTGAACTCAAATGAGGGTACTTGCTTAATTACATGTAATGTCACAAATAAATGGATAATAGGAATGAAAATAAAATTTTGAGAACCCTAAAATTCAAGTTTCTTTAGATCTAGACTTTATTTGGAACCCTAAAATTCAACAGCCTGAGGAAGCCCTTTAAAACACTAGAATCCAAGTAATCTTTGGCCTGTGAAACTTGAGATGAGAATTGTGCTTTTTATGTTATATTTCCAAATTAAACATAAATTTGAAATAATAAAACACTAGGCAGCTTTCAAAACCTATTCCTTTGGATTTTGGATCTGTAACTTGTTTTGTACTTTGAAGTTATTCAACATTTTTAGAACTCATGATTAGCTCCCAGAACCTTGCTACTCTTTGAAAAACTTGATGCTTGTTAATCTGAAATTATGATATGGTCTATGAATTGCAGTTTTGAGCTTGTATATGTGTGATTATTGCATTGAGAATATGCTTTTATGAAAACCTTTTATTGGTGGCCTTCATTTGGAACTTTCAAACAAAGTGTTTCATGTCATGTTTGTAAAAAATCCTTTCAAAACTAAATAATAATATAATATCGGGAAGATAAATAAGTGGACCCCTGCCAGGTGGTATTTTTGGCACCATTTGAATTATTGATGGTGATTTCTTTGAACCCCTATCAAGGTGGTATGTCTGGCCCAATTCAAACATCAACAAGTGGATCGTCGCAAAGTGATATATGTGGACCTTGAGGATAATGTAGCCTTATCTGAAAATACCAGTCCCCTATTTCAGATTTATGGTCTCATCTAGTTTACTAGTGAGGATTTTGCAGCCTCATTACTCATTAGCAAGAAGGATTTATGTGGCCTCGAGAGTAAAAGAATAAAATATGCCTTTGCTTATAAGAAAATATGTTTTATGTGTACCATGTTGAGGGTCATTGCTTAGAGCAATGGTAAAAGTCTTAAGCTGGCAAGCACAATGGCATGGCTTCGAGTCCTTGGACCACCACTTTATTCAAAAATAAATAAATAAATGCCAAACGTTGTCCATCAACAATTTGCCCCTCCCAGAACCCCAAATTGTCAGGACCATAACAGGGAATTTTATTCGTTTTTACCATGTTTAAAATCTTGTTTGAATGTTTTTTTATCTCTTCCTAGCACATGAATTCTGATTAGAAGATTTTTTTTTTTCAATACTTTGTTTTGATATGGTTTCAAAGAACCTTTACCAGGACTTTCTCTATAAATTTGACCTATGTAGTATGCACTAGACACAATTTAATTTCAAATTAGACTTTCCTTAGTCTATGATGATGCTACTTATTGGGTTGTTGCTCACTCCCATCATTATCATTAAAATTTTCTAAGGTTATTGGTCAAAGAGTTGGACTGGAGTGTGAATAAAGAGATATCTACAAAAATTGGGTTTTGGAGGCGCATTTTTGGGATTTGGAGATCGCTGAGGCAACACAACTTTATAGTCGATTAGCATAGTTTTGTTTGATTAGGATCTTGAAGGTATTTTGTCTTGTAAAACAGATTTTATCCTAAACTTGTATTAGATTTTGACCAAGACATATGGTTCATATTGCAGTAAGTTGTGCTCTGTGTGATTATTGTGGTCTGTTGAAGAAATGTTAAATTTTTGCTATCTCTGCATTCATTTGATTGGCTGCAATTGTCACAACTCGAGATGAGTGAGCCCATGTCTCAAGCCATGATAAATCATTGAAAAGTTATATAATCAAGAGCTATACGTATGCTGCAACCACTGCTGCCTTCAAAGCTCATCAAGATGGATATAAATAACCTTCCCAACAGATGACCACGATTGGATGATAGCACATCCATCAGATATGAGGGCAGCATGAGTGATAACAATATTATGAAAACATCACCTTGCTTTGATAAAACTGCAAGTCATTTTGGAGGATGCATCTAGTTAACTTGAATTTTATTATTTTGAAGTCGTAATTTAGCATAAAGTTTTGTATGCAGACAAAATCCAAACGCAAAGAGGTAGCTAAACATGAGATAAAGAAGGGACTTACTAACTCGATATTATGTTTCACAGCTTCATTCCTTAAAATTTCAGTCTCCTCTAAAGGAACATCAGGCACCACAAGTCCTGCAAATTGGTACTGGTTACTACTGAATCACCAAGAGAAATTATAGCTGAAGGTGGTACCAGCAATTACTTTGATGATTACATCAACAAAAACTTACAATACACCAAAAAAGTTAACAAAACAAATAAATAATCAAGAACTGAAATTTGTTAAATGAAGGCCTGCATTAAAAATAATATTCTTAAAGAGATAACAGCAAGAAAAAAAACACTTGGTTGAAGAACACAGATCACTACATGGAATGGCCATGTATCAGTATAAAGGATTAACCAGTCAGAAGAAAACTAAAGAGGCCCCAGTGTACATTTTTGGTGATCTTACTCAAATTCAAGCAAATAGTTGGATTTAGTTTTCATTATTATAATTTTTATACAGCTAGTCTGTGAGAGAGGCCAAACATTTTGGTGATAATTGAGCACATCTTGTCTGAAAAAGGGGTGAAGCAAGATATTTTCCATGTAGTCTCCCATTTTGACTGTTGAAATTTCAGATAAAACGCATATAATACTTTATATATATATATATATATATATATATATATATAGAGAGAGAGAGAGAGAGAGAGAGAATGTTTATTCTTCCAACATCGCTGATTTCTCAACCAACTGCATATAGAGCACATCATTTTATGAGTGGTTCATCCAAAGTCTTTCCTGATTTTAATTGCGAATTATTGGGAAAATGCACATTTTAGAAATTCTTGAGAAATAGGCATTAAAATCATGAATTACAATTAACTTCCTTTATATTTGTCGAATTTAATTCCCTATGTTGAAATATTTTCCACTTATTCCAGAACTGTAAAGTGTAGGTCTTTTCTTGTCAAATCAAATCACTTCTCTGTAACAATACTTGTAAGCAACAACTGAAATTCCAATGTTCCAGCATTTTCAATGGAATATTGGCAGCCAATTCGCTGATGTATATAAAGCTGCATTACAATCAATTATTGAAATATGCGGATGCCCTGTATTACAAGGGCACTTACAGTTTTTAGGAATTTTCAAAAGTTTGGGATGTTTGATCTTATTGGATATTTCAATCAAGGATTAAAATCCCTGAACTAGTGATCAACCCAGTCCAGACCCAGGTTGGTGCGATAATAAGATGAATCTAACAGCCATATACAAGAACAAAGAGAAAAAACACACAAAAAAAAAAAAGAATAAATAAAGAGTTTGTGTCCCAGATGTCAGGCCATCATAAGCAGTCCTTATGCATCCTATCCAGGATAGATCGAGGTGGACAGAGATGACTCAGTTTGGAGATATTCAACGTCCCAAATGCATTGTAGGACCCAATCTCTCTCCACTCTGATATGGTACTTCAAGGCTGAAATGAACCAAAACATTGATGAACAGCTTGGGCTTGGTTAAACAAAAAGCTCAAATTAGATTGTTTGATTCTTAATAGCAGGAAACTTCTACCTAGGGCAACATACCTGCTTCATAAACTCCCTAAAAACTCGAACATGCAACCACTTCCTAAGCACTTCAGCAATTAAACATGTTTCTGGAATATCCTCTTCCCATACCTGCTCCCTCACCCACTCTTGTTTCTGGCAACTAGGATCTCATTATAAAACAAGCCAAGCTCAAGCCTCATTTCTGGCAAAACTCATAAAACTTGAACAAACTCTAGGCTTGCAGAAAAACAGAAGCTCAGCTGCTTGAGCTTGGCTCAATAAATAGGATTGTTCAAAGCTCATTAAAACAAAACCAAACTTGACTTGTAGTAAACCTTGGCCCAACCTTGAATACCACTTCACAAAAGAGCGAAGCATGAGCAGCATAGAAATCCCCTCAGACATGGCTCATTTGCAGATCTAGGCATGTGGGATTCAAAGCCACACATACACTATCCTTAAGTGGTCCATATAACATTCCAGCCATAAATGCATCTAGACATAAATCTATATAACATTTGTGTAATAGAATTCTAATATAACATTGCTACTTGGTTCATACAACATGTGGGTCATAAGGACGTTGAAGATTAACAATATAAAATTTCTAGTTAAAATCTACATATATCTCAAGTATAGAGACGATATATGCTATATTTGGGTTAATAAAGGGCTATATTCACAATTTTCCTTATATGCAACTCTTTTCTGTTGCACTAAGTTTTAGTGCCATATGATATATTTGGGTTGATAAGGTGTTATATTCATGGTTTTCCTTATACACAACTCTTTTCTGCTACACTAAGTTCTAGTGCCGTAAGATGGGGATTCTCAGTTAGAAGTTCCCAATCCATGATGGCCCTCTAACTATACTAGAAGCCAATGACTCAAAAATAAGAAGCTCTTAGGAATCCCTTCTCTTCCTTCTGCATGTTTTACCCATCTAGGAAGGTCAATATTATGGATTTGTTACTACACAATAGCAAATTCCCTATTACGATTTTTCCAATTAAATGACAGCAAATCCCTCCCAATATTATATTGTTCAATTCGCCTTTTTTATTATTTCCAACTCTCTTCATTTTTTTATTGAATTTTATCTTATTTCTTGACTTCCTTTGCAGTTTCATAATTAATCAAACATTTCAGCCCAATTTTGTGAACATTTACATGCCCAGTCTAGATATAGCACCTTCATTTGACCAGTTGTTTGATAAACAATTTTAAAAGGCTTCATGATGCTGCAATGACCTCAATATTTCTTCTTTCTCTATGATAAAGAGAAGGATGAATGACAAAACCCTAAGTTTCAAGATTTCAGAGCCCAATGTATCAAGTCCTGAAGCAGAACTAACACACTGGTCATTTGAGTTAAATATTTTTGAAGAACACAGCAGGATTAAAGATAGCTAAAAGAAGCAAAAAGAGGGACGCCAACTCAGAAAGAGGAGGAGAAGCCTCTTTTGGTTTACATCTATGTGAATGGCAACATAATTTTGTTTAATGCCCCAAAATGGATGTTTTAATAACATAGAAGTTTCAGTCTTACAGTCCTCCAGATTAACATAAAGAAAAGAGGATCTACACTTAAAATAACAATATATAGCATAGCATGTGAAAAAACAATTTATAATATTCTCTATCATATTTTCATATTATTAACTTAACCAAGAGCAAGTAACAGTTAACCAATGATCTGAGATTTGAGAACACAAAAAGGTGTGTAGTTTTTTTTGTTTTTGTTTTGTTTTTTTTTTTTTTTTTAAGTCTCACCATACAGGAACATTAACTTAACATAGTTGCTCGGATCAAAATTGACATTGCAAAACACTAATAAATGTGTTCAATCAAATGATACGTCAACTCACCATGTATGCCAACATTTTCTACCGTAGACATGAACTCCTTGACTCCACGCTTTAGTATCGGATTGTAATATGTAAACAGAGCGATTGGGCAAGATAGTTGAGGTACTACCTGCTCAGACAGTATTAACAGCATAACTTGAAAACATATCATATAAATAGCAACAAGTTCCACAATGTCAACAAGTCAATCTGCAAATCTATTGAAAGCAATCACTTATTATAAATGACATCTTTTTTTGGGAAAAAAAAGGCCGAAAAAGAATGGTACAGCCAGTATCATGGCCAACATGGATATGGATATTGGGACATCAAAACACTGTGTACCTATATGTACTGGCCACATATATCTGTACCGTGTGTACCAACAGTGCTGTACCGACCATGGTGGTATGTATGAATAGTTTTTTCCCTGAAGCTGTCGGTGTCAATATGTACCATCAGTGCAAGTTCTGTACCACTACACACCGTTCTGATGAAAAAAAGGTACAGGGTTCGATCCAAGCATTCTCAACCTTGACTAGCACCATAGAAATAAATGAAAATGAACAAAAAATTGCAATTTAGCATGGTGACAAACACTAGCACCTTCCTCAATTTTGAAATAAAGAAGAACTGGATCATATGCATGCACCTGATTCTTGTCAAATTTAAGACTAGTTATAGTCAAGATGCAGAGTTAATCTACTTAACAAATATGAGTTCCACTTTATGGGAAGTGAGATTCAATTTCTCTTTTCTGGTTGCCTTCCATTGTCTCCTTTCCCTTCTTTTCTTTTGTTTCCTCCATGGAATATAGACACACAATTCCACACTCAAATTAGGAGATTTTAAGCCATCTCTAAGGGGGTAAATTAGAGATTCTAGTAAGCATTAAAAAAAAGTCAAAGATTAAAGTGTCAAGGGCTAAACAAGTTGTCTTGACTTATGAAGTTCTATTCATGCAGACTTGAATTACATTTTTCTGGTTGCATATGTCATGTTTAAGATCAATATTGGATTCGTAGATCTTGGCTAATCAGAATATCATACTTAGGGTGAAATTGATTATTATATATCTCTTCTTGGTGGATTGCAGGGCTGCTTGTTAGGTTGACTCCCATCACTTTCTATACTTCAATTCGAGGGTAATGGTCTCTTCTTCTTTTTCATTATCCTCATCATCTTCATATTAACATGTTCTGATATTATCTGAAGTACCCATTCATGGTTACCATCTTTTGAAACATATTGTATGTGGATGGCTAAAGAAACATCATACACACCAAAAATCAACTAACAGGTTAGTTATCTTTGCTACCATCTTTGACTGACATTTATCATGACATGGCCAATATGGAATGCCTCCCTAAGCTTTTCTTAATTTTTTAAAAAAAAATCCTGGTGGTAAAAAAAAAAATCTCACTAGTTTAAATGCTGTCAAGAGTATAAAGGTGGTTCTAGTTGGCCAGTTTTGACTACAAACAAGTGGCACCCATCAAATCATGGAGATGGAGATAATTGAGAGCCTGTATCCACTAGGAAGGATGGACAAAGCAACAGAGAGTCCTAGAATATTGTTATTGAATATTCAATATGCATACATAAATGTTGAGTTAGAAAACCATTGAAAATCACATCCAATCATGTATATCTTATGACAATGAACCACAACATTATATCCCTTCTAAAATCTTTAATGACAAAATTTTACAAATAACAACTTTCAATCACTGGCATATATGCATCTCCAGTTTAGAATTGGCCCTTTGTTATTCATTTTGCATGTTCTCTATTTTTGATTACCTACATTACTTTCCAATGAAACAAAATGTAAGTCTCTTGCTCTCTCATTAATTAATTAAAGCCCACATTGTTGACTTTTCAAGCATTACTCATATTCAGATTTAGCAAATGTATGCATTGAAATGTTCATGCACAAAGTCTACATCATGGTTTGATGTATCGCCCCATACCATCCAATACGGGGCATACCACACTGCTCTGTACTGACACTACCGTACTATACCAAACCGTATACCGACATTATAATAGGATTTTATCGGTACGGGGTCCGGTACCGAGATGGCGAACCTTGGTCTATATTCTGGCAAACATGTGCATAGACAGAGAGGAATTTCATCAAATGAATAGCGCTTAGGATAACAATACCTCCTTTAACATCGATATAACTGCATCAAAGTTGTTTCCTTTTGCTAGGGCACGTGTGGCAGCAGCCTAAAAATAATACAAATATGCACAACCATAAAACATTTGACAGTAAAATTGTGATGGGGAAAAGGTATTGATAGGAAAACCTGGATAACAGGTCCATCTGCTAAAGGGTCGGAGTAGGGCATGCCCAATTCTATCAAGTCTGAGCCACAAGAATCAAGGATTTTCAAAGCTTCTGAAGTTGTTGACAAATCAGGATCACCAGCAGTCAAGAAAGGTATCAAAGCAACCTAAAGCATTGGAGACAAATAGCAGTCAAAAGCCAAGTAAAAAACAAAAGCAGATTCCTAGCGAATTAAGACTGTTTTGCCATAATCCTAGAGGAAGTCTCTTGGAAAAAAAAGAAAGAGAAGTTACAATGAAAACAAAAGATTTTTGCAAGATCAGCTAATGACTGCACCCATCAGCTAATAAAATGCATAGAATAAGTATATATTAGATCAATTCAATTCCAAGTTAACATGCAGGTGTGGCAATGTGGGAGTTAAAATTTTCAGACCAAGAGATATTGGTATTACACATGATTTACCTACATGTGTTGTGCTCTGAAGTAAATTTTTTGTATGTTTTTTATTATGGTGAATCTGACCTTAGATGAATGAAAACATAGAGCAACTACTAAATTTATTAAAGTTTCGAATCTGCTCCAGATCTTCCATTAGTTTCTACTTAAGATACATGGAATCAAAGCACAAGATCATTGTCGCAGGCATTGACAATAAAAGCTCAAGAAGCCCTTTGCTGACAACCACTATTGGATCAGCTGCCACAGACCAACCATCTACCTCATCCACACAAGCCAAATTGATCTTAGAGTCTTTAAGGACATAATCCTCAGCCATCGGTACCAGAATGATAAGGTCTGATCCAATTGAACAGTATTCAGTTCCCTCTTATTGGAGATTGATCTATCTCAAGGTAGCATATCATTTCAACTAGATGAAATAACAAGGGGAGGGAAGGGGAAGACAAAGGTCAAAAAATAAGATGAAAGGAAATAGATATGCTACCAGTGATAGCAGAAAACTGATATTTCAGCAACATATTAGATATGCTGATTCTATCAGCTGCATTTCATATATAGGTTCACCTTAGGTGCATGCATAGTCTCTTGAGTACTTTATATTTATTCCAAGTGTATAAATCATGCTACTCCTCTAATCACATGGCATTTGAGAAAAGGAATGACATCCCAAGTGCTGTGTGGTTGATTAGAAGAGACACTTAGTGATATTTTTAGCAATATTTTACCTATTGAACCCATGCAAAAGCCTGAACTAGCATGCCATTTATCACCAGCAACAAAAAAGGCATCAAAGTTTAATCAAAGGATAGGGTTTTATTCAAATATTATGAGTACAAATCTCAGGTCTGAATGGACCAGTATTAGACCTTTTTAATCTATATATATAATATTTTCATATAGAGTCAAGTGAACCATATTTCAACATATTTATACATCTTCAGCAATTCCTCATTGCACTCATTTTGAGAACAAAATAATTAGTAACTGTGAAAATTTTAACAAATAATTAGCCATTTCAGAGTAAAGAAATCTAGAAATTGTGGCGGAAATGCTTCCATTTTTCAAATTTGTGGGAGTATCAATACCTCCGAATCCTTCAATGTTCCACAACGTGGCATAAAGCTTCCTTGCACTTTTGTCACACCATGAAGCATCGCCTTCCCACATTGGGTAATGAAACCTCATGCAACTTTTTGGTAATGTTTCTCTTCCAGTGAAGTATATGATGATTATAGATAGAACTCTCTAAGCACTTTAATTAACAAGATAGCTTATGTCAGTCTTGGATGTTCAGATCTAGCTGATGTGGTCATGTTCCACTCAATCATAAAATATTAATAATGGAGAAAGAGCTAGAGATGAATTTCCTAGTATTTTGTGCCCCTATGAAATATACAAGAAGAGTTCCCAACAATATAAACTGTCCAATCTTTTGTCACTAATCATAAGTACTCACATTTCATATCAGCAAATACTGCGCATCCAGCAACACCAATTGGCTTAGTATAATCAAATATCAGAAAAAATAACCAGTACCAATCCTTTAACATGAGTTTCTATTTGAGATTTTTAATTTTCCTCAGGTTCCTCCTCTATCTTTTTTTTCCAAGAAATTAAGGATCCATATAAAATTATATAGAAAAATGATGAATAAAGGGATGCATCCACTATCGGTATATGCTTTTTACATTATGAATTTAAACATTCATATTATTTAATAACCAATCATGCTTCTAAGTACAACTGAATAATTCTCCCATATAGTCTAATCCATATCCTTGTTTATGCATGCATGAATGCATAAACTTGTAAGCTGGAAATTTTGAAATCAAGCAGGTGTAGATGAATGCATGCATGAATGTATTTGAGTAGGGTTGGCAAAATATGACCCAACCCGCCAATCCAACCTGTGTTCGATCCGTCATAAATAGGTTTGGATTTAGGCTAAACGGGTCAACCCATTTAACTTGTTTAATAATTGGGTCGAATTTAGGTTTTAGATATCTAATCCATTTAACCCATTTGATATTCAGGTTAGATTGAGTCAGATAACCCATTTAACATGTTTAACCTGTTTAACCTATTTTTGATCCATTTAACCCGATCTGTTTAACCTTTTAACCCATTTAAGATCTATTTAACCTGTTTCTGACCCATTTAACCTGACATGTTTAACCTATTTAATCCATTTAATCTGTTTAACCCGTTTAACCTAATTTGATTTATTTAATAAATGGGTTAAACGGGTCGGGTCAGGTTATCTGTTTAATAAACAGATCGAATTTAGGTTTGAATTTTTGACCCGTTTAATAAACAGGTCGGGTTTGGATTGACGATTTTCTGACCCGATCCGCATTGACCAGACCCGTTTATGACCCGACCCGACCCGATTGCCACGCCTATATTTGAGTATGTTTTGCATATGTGTGCATAAAGGTCTATGGATGAGAATATGGATATGCATAAGTATATAATCAGGAACATACCAAAAGATTCTCAATTCTCAAGTTGATAGGATTTATCAACATTGGCACACCAGATACCTAGGGCAAATGGACAGTTTGCACTTTGCACTAGAACCAAGTTTTCAGATGAATTGGCATCTAACTATGAAAAAATTATCTAATGGCAAATACGACCACACATTATTTGGACAAAACAAACATAAACACTGAGACTTAGCACAACCATATCAGATTAGTTCTACAAATCCTTCAAACAAAAGGGAAAGAAATATATTCAGTAGTTAACCTCTTCTTGTAGAAACGGATCGCTTACTTACACTTCATTCAACCAAAAAAACATATACTTGACAAACAATACTCAGCTGGAAGGATCACATATTTTCAATTGCATGAAAGGGCACATTCAAATTGGAATAAAAAATCCATAAAGAATGCAAATAAAGGAAAACCTACGAAACAGAAACAGGAAGCAGCAACCAGGTGACAGAATAAACCAGAAAATAGAGGATGGGCATGCAAGACAAGCAGCAAGTAAGTAATAGTTAAAAACTGACAAAAATAGGAGCACAATGCACGCCAGATCCCTCCAAGATTTGATTTCTACTCCAGCAAACAGCAAAATAACAAGATCACAACTAGCATAGCTAATATTCTAGGTATGAAAGGCATTTAAATGATGAGGCCCTGAGGGAAATGGAATACAAGAACAAAGGAAGCAAAGGGAGAAAAATGAAACACATGATCCGCCAAAAGGGTAACAATTCTTAGAATTAGAAGAATGATGCAGAGAAAACACATGAAACGCAATGAAACAAAAGTCCATGACATCACGAATCTACAAAATTTGGTGCAGCAATGCTAATCGAACTTTTACTCTCCAAGATTTCATTTTCAATTCGTCAAACAACAGAAGAACTAGATTTGGTCGAACTCAGAGCCAAATTCAGTGATAAAACCATGAAAATAACCAAGAAAACGCAATCCACCTACAAAAGAAGGAACACAAAACCATTCAAAGGGAGCGCAATTTTTTTGAATTAGAAGAACAGATGCAGAGAAAACACATGAGATGCAATAAAAGAGAAATCCATGGCATTATGAATCGACAAAATTAGGTGCACCAATGCTAATCAAACTTCTACTCTCCAAGCTTTCATTTTTTCAATCCGTCAAACAACAAAAGAACAACATTGTGTCGAACTCAGAATCAAATTCAGTGATAAAAACATGAAGATAATCAAGAAAACGCAATCCACCGACAAAAGAAAGCGAAAATAGAACAAATACAAAACCATTCCCAGGGAAACGCCACCGCTTACTTTTCCTTGATCCCTCAAGCGGGAGAAGGTCTCGGAGATACCGAGAGACGGAGCGACGCTGAGAGAAGCCCTGGGAGAGAGGGATTTTCGGGGAGAGATGAGCTTGAAGGAGGGCCGAGGGAGCGAGACGCCGCGAGATTTGGTCGATGGTAGAAAAGAGCAGGAAACTTTGGCGGCGAGGGACATTGTGTCCAAGTATTAGACTAGAAATGGCTCAGACGTTCGAACCTCGCTCCGCGGAGAGGGGATTGCCGTCTTCTGGGACTTGCTCTTTGGGCTTTGCGAGGGGTCTGCATTTTATGCGTAGTTAGCGCGTAATCTCGGCAAGGAGCCGTTGCCAGATTCGCAGCATCGCACATGATACGCCTTCCAATGTTACCTATAAAGCATTGCTATGGTGACTATAGATGGCAGATTCCAGAATGAAGAGCTTTAAATAGATAAGCAGATGATACCATCAGAGTTGGGTTTTAGTAATTAAGTCAAAACCGATGTCGCTTCTCTCTCCCTTCACATAATCAAAATAGAAAGTGTTGGTGGATACCCACCGATCGACTATCGGAGGGCCCGACCGACCGACTGCCGGAGGGCCCGACCGACCGACTAGCGGCCCGACCGACTGGCGGCCCGACCGCTTCCGACGGACGACTCCGACTGGCCGATAGATCGACCGATCGTCGGTCGGGGCAACCGACTGACGGATGCCGTCAGCGGCTAACGGCCGGCCGTTCAACGGCCTATCGCCGACCGGGGGTGTGTCGGGCGTATCCATCCTGACCGACTGAACCCAGAGGTCTGATGGCCGACTCATATGAAGCTCGCCGACCAATGGAGGGGCCCGACACCACTCAGCTGGCTACCGACTTTGGGTCGGTCGGCTCCTCCAACCACCGTACAGCCGCCAGACGTTGTCAGCTCTGACACGGACATGCGGCGCAGTTACCTAGGGGCGTTGTCCCGCCGAGAGCGGGGTCAACCCTGGTGATTGGACGACCACACGGCGACATGACATTTTCACGGCGACTCTGACAGTCCACAGTGAGTTGACAGGTCCTCACTTGTCCGCGCCATTAATGACGGCGCCATACTGTGCTCCACTATATAAACCGGGGAAGGCAACAGTGCAAGGGATCGATCCGCTCCGTCTCTCCCAAAAACTCAGGCTCGCTCCTCTCTCTCTCTCTCTCTCATAGCTCTCTGTCTACATTTCACTGTTGCCCAGTCTCCTCTCTGACTTGACCGTCGGAGGGTCCCCGCCGGAGCCGCCTCCGGTCAGCGCGGACTTCCTTTTGCAGGTGTACACTCCCCGGCGATCGGGCGACGAGGCGATTGGCCGCAACAGATTGGCGCGCCAGGAAGGGGGCAGCATGACTAAGACAAGAGCTCAACGATCGAGAATCACTGGGTCGGCAAGGCGCTCTTCCCGTCGAGAAGAGGCCTCCCTGCCCCCACCGGCGGCGGAGCCTAGCTCTCCACGCCCTGCAGTGACCACGGAGGCCCAGATTGCGGCCATCGTACGACAGATGACCGTACTGACCGACGCAGTCAAAAGCCTCCAGCAGCAACCGGCGGCCCGACCTATGCCCTCCAGGAGCAGCCGCCGACGACCGCGCCGATCCCTGTCGTCCCCATGCGAGCGCTCCCAACAGCGCTCCCACGGAGAGGAGGAGGGACGACCACGGTGCGACGACCGACGGTCCCAGCGGCCCTCTCCCTCCCCGTTGGAACGGGCGAGGAAGGAGAAGCGGCCGCGCACACCGTCGGCCTCCCTTTCAGAATCTTTCGGAGGCTCCACCCCTGGGGTCTCCCAGCATCGACGAGCGGACGACTACAAGCGACGGTTCGAGGAAATCGACCGCCGACTCGCCCAACTGCAGACGGACGGCCAGAAGTCTTCGAACGACGTCGACTTCCAGACCGCCCAACCTCTCTCCCGATTGGTCCTCGACGAGCCGATTCTCAGTCGGTTCAAGATACCGCACGTGGAGCCATACGACGGCTCCACCGACCCAGTCGACCACCTCGAGAGCTATAAAGCTCTCATGACGATTCAAGGGGCAACCGACGCTCTTTTTTGCATCGGCTTCTCCGCCACGCTCTGCAAGGCTGCCAGGGCCTGGTACTCCGGTCTCCGATCGGGAAGTATCCATTCCTTCGGACAGCTCGAGCACTCGTTCGTGGCCCATTTCAGCACTAGCCGAAAGCCGCCGCGAATGTCGGACAACCTTTTCTCCCTCAAGCAGGGGGAAAACGAGACGCTCCGACACTTCGTGGCGCGATTCAACGCGGCCACGCTCGAGGTCCGGGACCTCAACGAAGACATGGCTGTCTCAACCATGAAGCGGGGCTTGAGGACGTCCCGATTCACTTATTCTCTGGACAAGACCCTCCCCCGGACCTATGCCGAACTATTGGAGCGTGCATACAAGTATATGCGCGCGGACGAAGGAGCATCCGACCGACACTTGGCCGAGCCCAGAGGCCCGAAGGAGAAGCGGAGGAAAGGTCGGGAGCCCGCCGAACCAAGCAGGCCCCCGACCGATAGTCGGCTCTCTCCACCCCAACAGATCCGAAAATCGCCCCGGCAACAGACTCCGAGGCCGGTGCGTCCCAGGTATGACTCCTACACTCCTCTCTCCACTCCCCGTGTGCAAATTCTGATGGAGATCGAGGGAGAGAAATACCTGCGACGGCCTCCGCCTCTGAAGGTAAAAGGCCTCGACCGTCGGAAGTACTGCCGGTTCCATCGGAGCCACGGCCACGACACCGAGCGGTGCGTCCAGTTGAAGGATGAGATTGAAAATCTCATCCGCCGAGGGTACCTCGACAAATTTCGGAAGGGTCCGCCGACTCAACCGATTGCCGATCGACGCCCTCAGCCGACTGAAGAGGCGCCGACCAACCTGCCGACGGTCGGAGTCATCAACGTGATCTCCAAGCGGCTGGGACCGGGGACGTCTGCAGGAGGGGAGCCGACGAAAAGGCCACGCCCGGACGACGTAATCACCTTCACATAAGACGACGTTCGGGGCATCCGGACTCCCCATGACGACGCTGTTGTTGTGTCGGCGACAATAGCCAATTATGATGTAAAACGAATTTTTGTTGATAATGGAAGTTTGACAAATGTTTTATTTTACTCGACCTTCTCCCGAATGCGACTGTCAACTGACCGACTCAGGAGGGTCCCTGCGCCCCTGATCGGCTTTGCCGGAGACACCGTCACGACAGAGGGAGAAATTACCCTGCCCGTGACGGTCGGCACCGAACCACGGCAAAGCACGGTCTCCCTCACTTTTGCGGTCGTCCAAGTTCCTTCGGCCTACAACGCCATACTCGGACGACCCGGACTGAACGCCCTCAAGGCGATCGTCTCGATGTACCATCTCCTTATTCGATTTCCGACCAAAAATGGAGTCGGAGAGATGCGCGGAGATCAACAGCTCGCCCGACGATGCTTCCAAATCTCCGCTCGAAGCGACGAGTCGAAGGATCCTCTGACAATCGACAAGCTGGACCAAAGGGAGGAGGAAGAACGGAGTTCGCCGGCCGAGCAGCTCGAGGCGATCCCGATAGGAGAAAATCCCGACAGAAAAGTTTGGGTCGGGTCTCAATTGCCCGACACCGAACGACGTCGACTGACAGAGCTGCTGACGGCCAACACCGACATATTTGCTTGGTCGGCAGCAGATATGTCGGGCATCCCTCCAGAAACGATAACTCACCGACTCAACATCGACCCGACGATGAAGCCGGTGAGACAGAAGAAAAGGTCCTTCACCTCAGAGAGGCAGAGGGCCATCGACGAAGAAGTGGACAAGCTACTCGAAGCAGGCTTCATCCGAGAATCCACGTATCCCGACTGGCTCGCCAATGTCGTTATGGTCAAGAAAGCCAACGGAAAGTGGAGGATCTGTATTGACTACACCGACCTCAACCGTGCCTGCCCGAAGGATAGCTTCCCACTTCCGAAGATCGACCAGCTGGTGGATGCGACGTCCGGATTTCGACTGCTCAGCTTCATGGACGCCTTCGTCGGGTACAACCAGATCCGGATGGCGCCTGAGGACGAGGAGCACACCGCGTTCGTGACTCCCAAGGGTCTCTACTGTTATCGGGTGATGCCCTTCGGACTGAAGAACGCCGGCGCCACCTACCAGCGACTCGTCAATAAGGTCTTCAAAGATCAGATCGGGCGTAACATGGAAGTGTACGTGGACGACATGCTGGTAAAGAGCACGCAGATCCCGGACC